>NC_143587.1:33801283-34155388 GCF_048544385.1 Mastigoproctus giganteus | reverse complement strand
TGGAACTCGAATTGTTACATGCGGACGTGGAAAGGACAATCGGTGCTTTATGTTTGCGAATGCGCCTAAAAACGAATAAAGGCACAAAAAAAAAATACTTTTTATTAAATAAATATTCATAATCCAACTGTCACAATAATAAATAATAGTTCACAAAATGAAAGAAAAATTGGAAGAATGAATAAACAATATGGTGGATGCTTAGAAAAGAAATGCTTCCGGTTCCTGCGTAGCAAGTACCATTCTTTTTAATGAGCTCGTTTTTTGTTATAAGTTTACTAAGTACATAAATCATAAATGATTACTATTTGCTTATTATATTAATCACAGCAGAAACGCGAAATACGTGTTTCATTTCAATTTTTATTAAAATCCAGAAGAAAATAAGTAAAGTACATTACAAAAATGTTAACTGCACACTACGATCTGGGATACGTGTCTCTATTTGTCTGTTGTATTAAATCACAGAAGATCCGTGAAATCCTTGTTTCATTTCAATTTCTGTTAAAAACCCCAGGAGGAAATCAGTGAAATATTGAAAAATGCTGAGTGAATATTACACTGTAAAGTACGTGCAGTGATGTAAAACAATTACTTTTATACAGGGGGTAGACGAATATTATTATTATTATTATCATCAGTTTATTTCTCTTAGGAGAACACCCAGTTACAGCCACTGGCTAGAGGGTGATCATACATATACAACTATGTTACAAAATATGCAACTATGTTACAATTATAAAATACATGAAATACATAATATCTGATTTATAAGTACACTTTATCTGGAATATAGAATATTTGAGTTATTAATTACTCGCAAAGGCTTTTACTACTGTAAACTGGTAAGAAGAATAATAGAAACACCTGATGAAAGTAGTAGTTTTTGCAATGGCTGTATGACGTATTTATGAACAGGTAGTGATGATTTTTTTTGCATGTAGTACATACTGTGAAGGAAAGACGATAAAAGCTGATATTTATTTAGAAGTGATATAAGAAGGCACATGAAGAAAATGACCGACCTGTATAAATTCCAAAGAGGTCAAATTGCAGAGGCATCAGTGACTAAAACTGCCGATTTGCTTAATGAATCCAGAACAACTGTATCAAAGAAACTATAGCCTAGTGGTCAGGCGCGCGGGTGCATAAGTACACGTGCCTTGAATGACCGGGGTTCAAGCCCGTGAATACGGTGCTGTTTCTTGTATTCTGTGTATCTTGTAAACTACTCTGGTCGTCCCAGAGTATAAACAGAAAATTTATTTTTATTTAGAAAGCCACTTCAACTATCCATGTGCATTGTCTGTAAATTGCGTATGTTCTCTATATTTACCTGCTTTGCTGCACGGTTTTTCATGCGGAGTGAAAAAAGCCCTTAGCCATGGAGTGAAAAAGGCCTATAAAAGTTCCTCGCGTCATTGACGGGATTCGAACCTGGGCCTTTTCCACCTGGTATGGGGAGGACGGTGACGATACCACTGTGCTAGTCGCGCAGACAACTTTATCGAAAGTGATGCCTACATTTACCAAGTATGGAAAAACAAAATGTGATAGGAGGAATTGTAGCAGAAAATAATCGAAGCTGACTGAATGAGACCGCCAGAAACTGAAAAGCTTGTAGTCCGAAAACAAAACTACTTCCTCAAAAATAACTGTAGGACTTAGTTTGAGTCTCAGCAATCCAGTTTCTAGCAAAACAGTTTTGGGAGAATTTCATAAAAGTTGAAATTTATGTCAGTCAGAAATGCTATTGCCAAACCTCTCGTTGCTTGGTGATGGTAACGGTAGAAAGATGATTCAATGGCGTAAAGAGCACAAAAACTGGACACTTTATGAGTG
Organism: Mastigoproctus giganteus; assembly: GCF_048544385.1. NCBI lineage: Eukaryota > Metazoa > Arthropoda > Arachnida > Uropygi > Thelyphonidae > Mastigoproctus > Mastigoproctus giganteus. The sequence continues at coordinate 34,153,546 of NC_143587.1, read as the reverse complement.
GAAACATGCGATGTTTTCAGACGAATCATCGTCCACACTTTTTTCCAGCATCAGGGAGAGTTTATGTTTGGCGAATGCCAAAGGGAGCGCATCATCCTGACTGTCTTGTGCCAATTGTCAAACATGGAGGAGGATCCACAGCGGTTGGGGCAACAATATCTTGGTATTCTTTATGTCCTATACCAATTCAGACTTTCCAATACAGTCTCCTGTCGATGTGGGCTACCGGAAGACTCTCCTCACGTACTGTTTGAATGCTCCATTTACGAGGATCCAAGATTGGCTCTTAAGGCAACAGTACCAAACTTGTGTCCTGGAGGTAAGAAGATACTCATTTCTGTCAACAATTTCCAGACCCTTCAAACCTTCTGCAATGCTGCTTTTAATCGCAGGAAGGCTTTCAACCTCAATGTTAACTCAAGAAATCAAACTGAAAACACATCATAAATCATAATACAACTATACAACTGTGTGCTACCTTGTCGTCCTGATGACGTCATATACAAAACTGTTGTGGCTTTCAAGAACACTCAAAGATTTTAACAGATGTACTTTTCTGACCCATCCTTTATCAAGACTCTCTGCAACTAAATCCTTCCTCTGCTCAGTGATACCGTCATCAACCAGAGACTTCTGACACCACTCCAGATTAACAGAATTCAGAACTGTATCTAGAACTTGTTCCTGCCGATCATGTTTGAATGACATTACTACTTCTGTTTGACAGTACGCCTTTCTCTTTGTGGACTACTTTGGGCAGCACTGCATAAGATGTGGGCAAGAAATGGATAAAGATTTTATTTATTTTTTGTTTTTTATATGTGCTGTTGCCGGCTTGCTGGCACGGGTTCTTTTGAATGGCTCCAAACTTGCTTTGGACATTCAGTGCGTGACTGTTGAGGTTGGCCATGGTTCATGCGCAGTTGTGGCCTACCTCCCCGTGGTGTAGACGGACACTGGGCAGGCTTTCCAGGTGATCGCCTGCCTGGTGACAAAACGGCCAGAAACAAATAAACGACACAACAACAAACACACTGCACTAACATAGCATTACACAAATTTCTAGCCTGTTACAGTGCTTTGTAACCATCACAGTGTACAAAGACGGAGTTGAACTTTCGTTCAGGTGCCGTTCTACATAAGATACTATACATGTCTACATGTCCTATGATCACCCTGAACAGGCGAATAACTGCCACCTTGATATTCTGAGTGACCAAGCCGTGGTGAACATTGTGGCGAACACTGTTTTCCACAAAGAATGCTATGTTTCAAGATGATAATGCTCCAATACACACACACACACAGCCAGATGTGTCCAATTTTGGTTTGAGGAGCATGAAACTGAGGCTAAGGCACCTCCCATGGCCCGTACATCTCCCATGGTCTATGGAAAATTACAAAATGTAAACAAACAATAACCGCAATGGATTTCACGTATTTCTTTTTGTTATCTGACTTAGACTGATTTAGAATTCCGCTGACCCTAGAAGCCCGGTTGTCCGTCTCCGGATAATCGAGAGTCTACTGTATATAAATAATTATCCTAAAGGGTTAAATCTTCATAAAAAATCTTTAATTTTATTATTTAAATAAGTTTAAAAATTAATTATTTTTTACCGGTCATTGACAAAAAATAAATAAAATGCATTCTTATAGACACCAGACCATATGCGAAATCACTCTCAATTAATTCTGATCTGTGGTTATCTAACCATGATACGCCTACTGGAGAAAGTTTTCAAATTTTTTCTAAACTTAACTAAAATTTTTAAAAATTTTACTAAGTAAAAATACTTAGTAAAATTTATCCCCTCCCTGGAAAGGAGGAGATAAAACATTTTAATAACTTTTTAAATATACAGTACTTTCATCCATATTTAACTAAGCTGTCTTCTTGTATACATCTGCTGATAAATACAGTTGGTTAAAGTTATGACTTCAATGGATTCATTTTCAAATGCCGGATGTGAGAATATTAGCTCCACGGGGAATATCCCCTCATTAAATTCCTGTGGACTCAACAGTTGCCACACCTATTTGGTTGACAGATGAAGGAAGATACCGATCTCGATTCAGCTACATGCGGGTAACTTCTAATACCATGTCAAAACAATGGGTCCAAGATTATTATTACATACTCGTTTGAAAGTAAGGTTCTTTCTCTGCAGTTAAAATACTGGTGACCAATGGCGTTAACAGGATTTTAAATTAGAACACTTTTCGAAAGAGTTAATTATTCTCAGCGTCTTTAATGTGACCACTTACGGAGTAATTAATGTGGGCCAGCTTAGGATTCAGTTATTTCAAACAGGTTGCGCGGTGTCTGTGCTATAACTAATTTTAATTTTTTTTCTGAACTATGCCCTTCTTTCTTTGTACACAGTGTTAATGTTCTTCTATTGCGATGAAGGATTCGTACAATTAATCTCGTAACGTGAGTGTTTAGTTCAGTTTTACTGTGCAGAAAAAAGCAGTTTATAACTTACTGTGAGTTGTAATTATCCCAACGCAGGATAGACTGTCTGTTGACAGGACTTTTTTCGTTGGCGACTCACAAAAAACAGTTGAACTGTTCTAATATGGGGACCAATAGCTCTCGCGGGTAGCACGGTAGATACGATCCCCACCATCCTCTCCACACCAACTTTTACCACAACTTTTACCCACAAGTACTGCTAAATCTCTTGAACAAATGCCTCCTGGAAGGATACTTTCCAAGTCAGTGGAAATTGGCATTGCTCAAGATTCTTCACAAGACAGGGAAAAATATATCCGATCCCCGTGCTTACAGACCAATTTCCTGACTTGCTAATCTGGGAAAGTTATATGAACGTCTTCTGGCTCCCAGAATACTAAAGAAATTTGAGGAAAACGAACTATGCTCAAACTGTCAGTTTGGCTTCAAAAAAGGGAGGTCCACCGACGATGCTATTCTTACGGTGATGAACTTTATCCAGAATTCATCTTCTAAATATGTTTTGGCAATTTTTGTGGACTTTGAGGGCGCTTTCGACTCCCTCTGGTGGGAGAGTGCCCTCAGGTCTTTAAGGCTGGCTAAATGTGATAATTATGTGTACAGGGTACTGAGATCATACTTTAATGAGAGATACATCATGGTCAAGGCAAAGCATCTGTCTTACAAGGCCCAGTTTTCGAGAGGATGCCCCCAGGGGTCGGTGTTGGGGCCTCTCCTCTGGAATGCCGTACTAGATCAGTGGCTCACGAAATCACACGAGGATTCTCTAAAGGTGGCCTACGCCGATGATCTCGTGATTGCCATAGAAGGAAGGTCACGTAAGGTATTAGAGGACAAAATTCAACCCATCTTAGATGATTTGGTGGCATGGGCTGAAATCAACAAGCTCAAGATATCTCCGAGTAAAACGAATTTCATGACATTTAAAAACCACTTTAATTACGGAAGACCACCAAGAATTCGACTGAATGGTTTACAGATACCTTATGTTCCTCAAAACAAATATCTTGGCATAATTCTTGATGATAAATTAACCTTTCTCCCTCATGTCACCAAACTGAAGGAAAAAATTAGAAATTTTACTGCTTCGGTCATAAGAATCTCCAAAAGAGACTGGGGTTTGAATAAAAAGACCTTGAAACTATATTATAAAGCAATATTTCTGCCTATAGTTTCGTATGGAGCAGGTATTTGGCACCAGAACGTCGTTAAGGTGAAAATTAAAAACAAGTTACTATCAATTCAAAGGACAATGCTTCTGGCACTAAACAATGCCCCTCTTACAGTATCAAACAATGCCCTCCAAATTCTTGGAGGAGAACTGCCTTTAGATTTATTTATTTTATACCGTGGCATGATTTATAAACATAAGCAAGGACTGCAGGTATCTATTATGGGAATTACAACCGACCCAGTTAGTAACTTAAAGACAGAACGGAAAAGATTATGGAGTGAAATGATTAGTATTTGGCAAAGTAGATGGAATGAGTCTGTGCACGGCGAAGTCACAAAGAAGTATATTGAAAATATGAGTTTGCTTCTACTCAACCTTCTGTTTCGTGGTTTGCACCAAGCATGTTTACGACGTATTTATTAACAGGCCATGGATCTCTGAGGGCCAAACTTTTCGACAGAGGATTGGAGCCGGATCCTTTTTGCACCTGTGGTAAAATGGAGGACTGGATCCATGTTTTACTGTTTTGTCCGCAATATACAGACCATCGAGTATTGCTGCTTAATCAGGTTCCAGGTCTAGCTGAGGACAACGTGAAAATACTAGTTGAGAACAAAACAAACTTTGAGACTTTCCAGACCTTTGCAGAATCGGTCTTTAAGAAAAGACTTCAACTAAGAACTCAAATCCAAAATCGAGTATAAATCTGACAGCTGAGCAGTTAATATAAATGTTGGTATCCCATTAAATATAAATAGGATGACTTGTCAGATATGTAAATTGAATTGTATTACTAGGATTTAGACTGGGAGTTCAGTGACTGGGAGTTGTCAGAGAAGTCAATGAGAGAGTCATTTGCTGATTCTGTTCAGTGGACTGAACTTCATAAAGTCCGCAGTGGCAGAGTCAAGGATTTAGAGTCAAAATTTTATTATCTTTTGTACATATGTAAATATTTACTTCGTTTTTTTTTTTTTTTTTTTTTTGCTGGTTTCCAGGTTTGGGCAACCTGGGGACGGGATTGCTGGCACCCACCGGTATTGCACTATCTCCGGTGGGTGTGGGATTTGTGCCCATGGCACTAAAGGTAATAGTAGACCCAGGCTTGGCTGCTTGTGCCTGGGGGCAGGCAGCGGCTGCCTGGGTGTTGGCTGCTCCCTGGTGGCAAGGTGGACATACACAAGCGATAAAAAGCTTGCTGAGTTTCTGCACCACCACAGACGTGCAAGGTGGAGATGGGCTAAGGCCTAGGAGCCACCCTTGATACAGGTAATACACACACACACGTGTTCATATATAATATAGTATATATATATATAGGTATAATGAGAATGATAATGCTAATGTATATAAAATTGTATATATATATTCTCTGTAAGTTCTTGTATATAAAATGTAAAGAATTGTGTGTATAAATAAATGGAAATGGAATGGAATCTCCACACCAGGTGGAAAATGCCCGTCAAGAATTTTTGACTAGAGGAATTTTTATGGACTTTTTTTTCACAACGTGGGTGAGTTAGTTGGTTTCAGGCGAGGGTGTCATGGTTTTTATTCCCAAAAACTTGGGGTTTTCTTCCAGTAAAGTGGCAAATCGACCATAGAATACACGAAATATACAGACACAATCTATCCATAGTTGCTTTGGAGCTTAACACACACACACATTTACATATCCGATAGTAAACTTCATGAGATCGAGAACCAAGGAAAATAACATGCCTCTCTCGTATTCATTTTTTTTCCCTTGTAATATTTTGTTACTACGACTAAGTTACACAGTTTGATCTTTCTGTATATTATTCGAGAAAATATAATTAGAAAGATTTGCGAATCTCGCAGCTGATAAGCCATACTCTAAAAACTATTCTTAATTGAGGTAACTGGATTTAACTGAACTTTCTCTTTGTAGCAGTTAACTAGTTTCTTCCTCTGTTATCAGCTGATTTCACAAATTCATTTTTAAGTTTATTTTATTCCATATTTCCCTTTTAGACAATCCAACTAAATTTCTTTTTTCAAATGCAAAACAATTCTTTGCTTAGTCATGGTGAAATATCGAGCTTAACATTCAACTTCTTATTTGTCTATGTGTAAATTTTCTTAAATTTTCCTACATGTTCATATCTTATCTAAGGTTCATTTAGAGAGGATAGTGAGTTCTAGTTCTTGTCTAGTTGTTTAAGACAGTGCGATCTAGGTAACTTCGAGTATGGTATAGCAGTCGGCGACAGATGTATCGATGAAAATATCAGCAACATTAACATTTTCAATTTTCAGTTTATTTTTATTTTTATTTTTATTAATAACAAGATACACAACAGGTAACCATTAATAGTGTATCTGAGATCAGAACAATAAACATAATAACAATAATAAGAGATCCAACGGGATATAGATTCAAACATTAAAATCATATGTACAAAGGAGGATTGCATTAAGTTAAGTTACTGGTAAAACAAGTAATAATTAATCAGTTAGAGAATAGAAAAATAACAAAACAAATATAAATTATAATAATTAGATGAGAGCTAGTCATTTTGCATTTGAAGAGAAGAGGCAAACTTGTGGATGGAGTTCATCAGTGACTGGGAGTTGTCAGAGAAGTCAATGAGAGAGTCATTTGCTGATTCTGTTCAGTGGACTGAACTTCATAAAGTCCGCAGTGGCAGAGTCAAGGATTTAGAGTCAAAATTTTATTATCTTTTGTACATATGTAAATATTTACTTCGTTTTTTTTTTTTTTTTTTTTTTGCTGGTTTCCAGGTTTGGGCAACCTGGGGACGGGATTGCTGGCACCCACCGGTATTGCACTATCTCCGGTGGGTGTGGGATTTGTGCCCATGGCACTAAAGGTAATAGTAGACCCAGGCTTGGCTGCTTGTGCCTGGGGGCAGGCAGCGGCTGCCTGGGTGTTGGCTGCTCCCTGGTGGCAAGGTGGACATACACAAGCGATAAAAAGCTTGCTGAGTTTCTGCACCACCACAGACGTGCAAGGTGGAGATGGGCTAAGGCCTAGGAGCCACCCTTGATACAGGTAATACACACACACACGTGTTCATATATAATATAGTATATATATATAGGTATAATGAGAATGATAATGCTAATGTATATAAAATTGTATATATATATTCTCTGTAAGTTCTTGTATATAAAATGTAAAGAATTGTGTGTATAAATAAATGGAAATGGAATGGAATCTCCACACCAGGTGGAAAATGCCCGTCAAGAATTTTTGACTAGAGGAATTTTTATGGACTTTTTTTTCACAACGTGGGTGAGTTAGTTGGTTTCAGGCGAGGGTGTCATGGTTTTTATTCCCAAAAACTTGGGGTTTTCTTCCAGTAAAGTGGCAAATCGACCATAGAATACACGAAATATACAGACACAATCTATCCATAGTTGCTTTGGAGCTTAACACACACACACATTTACATATCCGATAGTAAACTTCATGAGATCGAGAACCAAGGAAAATAACATGCCTCTCTCGTATTCATTTTTTTTCCCTTGTAATATTTTGTTACTACGACTAAGTTACACAGTTTGATCTTTCTGTATATTATTCGAGAAAATATAATTAGAAAGATTTGCGAATCTCGCAGCTGATAAGCCATACTCTAAAAACTATTCTTAATTGAGGTAACTGGATTTAACTGAACTTTCTCTTTGTAGCAGTTAACTAGTTTCTTCCTCTGTTATCAGCTGATTTCACAAATTCATTTTTAAGTTTATTTTATTCCATATTTCCCTTTTAGACAATCCAACTAAATTTCTTTTTTCAAATGCAAAACAATTCTTTGCTTAGTCATGGTGAAATATCGAGCTTAACATTCAACTTCTTATTTGTCTATGTGTAAATTTTCTTAAATTTTCCTACATGTTCATATCTTATCTAAGGTTCATTTAGAGAGGATAGTGAGTTCTAGTTCTTGTCTAGTTGTTTAAGACAGTGCGATCTAGGTAACTTCGAGTATGGTATAGCAGTCGGCGACAGATGTATCGATGAAAATATCAGCAACATTAACATTTTCAATTTTCAGTTTATTTTTATTTTTATTTTTATTAATAACAAGATACACAACAGGTAACCATTAATAGTGTATCTGAGATCAGAACAATAAACATAATAACAATAATAAGAGATCCAACGGGATATAGATTCAAACATTAAAATCATATGTACAAAGGAGGATTGCATTAAGTTAAGTTACTGGTAAAACAAGTAATAACTAATCAGTTAGAGAATAGAAAAATAACAAAACAAATATAAATTATAATAATTAGATGAGAGCTAGTCATTTTGCATTTGAAGAGAAGAGGCAAACTTGTGGATGGAGTTCATCAGTGACTGGGAGTTGTCAGAGAAGTCAATGAGAGAGTCATTTGCTGATTCTGTTCAGTGGACTGAACTTCATAAAGTCCGCAGTGGCAGAGTCAAGGCGAAACAGTTACTGAGCAAGTAGCTCATACATCCACAATATATTATGTCTGTAAATTGTTTATGTTACTTAGTCAGCTTGCCTTGCTGGGGGAGTAGGGGTAGGACATTTTTAGGAGCATTAACCACTAAGCTCATAGTGCTTTGTGTATATTGGCCGTAAATTGCGTGTGTTCGGAGGTCAATTTTCTTCTTGTTGGACGAAAAACCAGAGTTTTCGGGAGAAAATACCCAAGCTACTTGCCTGAAACCGACTAACTCAGCCACGTTGTGAAAAAGGCCCATAAAAATTCCTCACGTCATCGACGTATGTCAAACGCTGATCTTTTCCACCCGGTGTGGGGAGGATAGTGATTCTACCAACTGTGCTACCCACGAGGGCTAGTTTGTTGGAAGAACACCCCAGACCACTCTCGCACGAGAGTGACTAACTCGGCGTTGAAAAAAGTCCATAAAACTGATACCGCTGATAAAAAAAAACCTCAGAGAATGAACTATAATTATTAATATTTTTAATAACGTAACTCAAATATCACTTTCACTCACTTCCTGTCATTGGCATGCAATCCCAGTCACGAAAGCGTGGGAACATCTTTGACCTTCCAATAATGAAGGTATAAATATTTCATCTTACAATGCTCACTGAAAACCGCCTCTTAAACAAGAAAGAAGTCCACATTACAATTCACAAAGGCTACTGCCAATATTTTCAATCTAAACTTCAACGAATTTCACGTATTCGTGATTAACCAAGCCACGCTTCTAATGAATGCCGAAGAATTCTCACACGAGGAGGGAGGTTATAAAATCTTCACAAATAGAAATAAATCAGTGTCTGAAAGAAGTTTTAGTGAAAAGATGTGTTGTTGTTAGTTCCCTGACCTTTATCTTTATAATAAGAATTAGCACCTGCTATGTTATAATTTTATTCATTGTTTGTTAGTCACTAATAAAAAAGAGAAAAAAAAATCATTTTCGTAACCTTGAAATCCAGAAAAAGTCACTTTGAGTTAATAGCTATATTCTCACTCGTTTGTTATTAACCAAAGATTTACAAATCCATTTGTCTACTTGCCCAAGAATTATAAAACGTCGAGGTAACTGTTTTTCTGACAATTCAGAAATGTTTGGATATTTTTCTATTATTACACTGTTCAAAAAAGGATCTATTCGTAACAGGAAAACTCCTGTTTATATTGAAGGTCGTTACTTTTCAACCCTTGATAGAAATAAGAGTTGTTTGTTCAGCATTAGTGTCGACGTGGCTAGAACTGATGTTCATTCAAGCAAGGTTTCATTTTGGTTTCTGCGAGATGGAGTTTTGGTGCTCCTCTACCAAGTATTAAAAATACAGTATCAGGTAATGGTACATTATGGTGCTGTGTGTTGCATGCCCGACAAACGCCTTGAATTGGCTCTACATGAAAGATGGTAATGCACTCCACATTTTTCAAGAACTTTATGATGCAGTGGACTAAAAAAAAAAAGTAAAGTGCAGCCATTATCAACCCACTGCAGGATGGAAGCCTCCTCAACAATTCATGCTGAGGGGAATGGACCATAATCTGCCACGCTGGTCCAGTGCGGGTTGGCAGATCGACCGTATTCAGCAGTCAGGGGCTTGAACCCCGGTCTACTCAAAGAGCGTGTGCTACTGCACTCCCGCTCCTGACCACTCGGCTACGGCAGTGGACTATTGATTCTCAACTTTGTATCATTCTAAGCACGCTTCTAGTGAAAAACACCGTGTTCGAGGTACACATAAACAGCAATTTCCATTAGTTTGAATAGATTACCACGTGGCTTTTCAATTTAAGTATGTGGGTCAAGGGTTTGTAACACCCACCCATGACTCTTGGTGAACTGGAAAAAAAAAAAATCCGACCCGTTCTGGACCGAATTTATGCGAAATCTGTGAACTGTTTACCACTTCAGTTGCAGAAGCAGCTGACAAATAATGGTCGCGTGTGGTACAGTGGTTGTAATCACCGCCCTCCTACGCCAGGTGTAAAATGCAGATCTAGGTTTGAATTCCATCAGTAAGGCGAGAAATTTATTCCTTCATTTCCCTTTTCGCAAATGGGCTAAATTAATCGGTCTCAAGCGAGGTTTGCATGGTTTTATTACACGGAAAACCTGGTGGGGGGGGGATTGTGTGTGTGTGGTGCTTCGGTCGGTTTACTGGAAGGAAAAAATCGTCCAACTTCGTCTGAGACAAACTAACCCAACCAATCTGTGAAAAAAGCCCCCAAAAATTCCTCGCGTCATTGACCGGAATTGAACACAGGCCTTTTCCACTCGGTGTAGGAGCAGTGATTGATCGATGCTGAGGCGGCACCGACCAATTGACAAAGGCTACTACTTCATACTACGACAAATACTACTTCATAGTATAGTATTTAAGAATACAAAAGCTGTCATATCAGGGCCACTCGAAAACAAACTCATCTGTCCATGTGTAATATGTCCATAAAGTGAGTGTGTCCTTTGGTCGATTTGCCTGTTTTGTTGGACGAAAATCCCGAGTTTTGGGAGTGGGAGGAGGACCTTGCTACCTATGCCTGAGACAGACTAACTCCGCCAAGGAGTAAAAAAGGCCATAAAAGTTCCTCAAGTCATTGACGGGATTCGAACCCAAGCATTTTCCAAGGGGGTGGGGAGGACGGTGATTATAACCACTGTGCTAGCCCCATGAGATTTAATATTATTACTGGTATGTTTAATACTACTATTAGTATACTACAATAGTAGGTATTTAGTTTTTAAGGCCATTCGGTCTCATTAGAAAATAATGGACAATCGCAACACCCATGCTGGGAGCAGCGTACGACCCTTTGTTTCGTAGCATTTTGGCTTAATGCTGATGACAATCGTTCTGTGGAGATTATAGAAATCGGAGCAACTGTATTATTATTAAAAATAACGAATTATCCCTGCCCTCCTCGGTTGCACGTTATAATGACTGTCCACCACACACCGGGTAGAGAAGACCTCAATTCGAATCCCGTCAATGACGCGAGGAATTCTTATGGGTTATTTTCACAAAATGGCTGAGTTAGTCGGTCTCAGGCGAGGGTAGCATGGTTTTTTCATCCGAAATTCCGGGCTTTTCGTCCAGCAAATAGCAAATCGACCACAGAATACACAGAATTTATAGACATATTATATATGATAGAATATGGCCTAAGTTACTGATGCACCTAAAACTCTACGACAAGAACAAGAATTATCCCTGAGTACTCTGGCTTTTTGCATAACCTTCAAAACACTGGAATTTTCAAAAATCCGGCATGTGCTTAGTCCCTAGGATGTCGAATTTATGGGGCTCTACCGTATTTGCGTTGATGGATAGCATTGTGGTTATAATCACCATTCTCCTACACTGGGTTGGAAAAGGTCTGCGTTCGAATCCCGTCGATGACGCGAGGAATATTTATGGGACTTTTTCACAATGTGGCTGAGGTACCCATCTCAGGCGAGGATTGTGTCGTTTTTCATCCAGCACACAGCAAACCGACCGAAGAATACACGCAATTACAGATACAACATGCTGACGCCTCATAGTCTTAGTTGTTTTGGCTCTTACACACACACACACAACCTTACCTACAGATACTCGACAGATGTGAAGATTATCAATCAACTTAATGAAATGTGTTACAAGGGTCAAGGCACCATTTCTTGGAAGCAATATCGAACTGGTTCAAATGCGATTTCCAAATTAGCTAATTTAGACTTATTAAATTATTAATCATCTTAAAGATGCTTGCTATTTTTTTAATTTTACATTTCTAAAATTAAGTAGAGATAAAAACAATTTTTTACTGAATACTTTTTCTGTTCTAAAGACCTCTTTAACATCCGAATAAATTTTCTTCTGAGTACAGAGTAACCACTATTTCTGTCTCTAAAAATCACTTGTCTAGCCAATTATGCTGACCCTTTTTGTATCGAAGCCTGCTGATAATGTTTAAGTGTTCGCCGATTACAGCGTCTTCTTTAGATGACCGTGTAACACGATTATCAAACTTCTGCTGTTTCGTGATCATTAGGTGGAGTGACAGCTCAAAACTATTTCCTGACCTTACTGCCCTTCATTTTTATTCTCCCGCCCACCCTCTATTTTGCGGCACAGGTTCATTAGAAGACAGATTGGCTCGAACCCTGTTATTTACGCCCTCCAAACAGCTGTCAACAGTAGAAATTTTTTCCCCTTGGCAGTAAATGGTGCAGCACCTAAAACGTTCAAAAGTTGTCTGACTATTATGGATTCAATATGAAAGAGAAGAGTAAATAACAAACGCACGGTGTCATAACCAATGAAGGAATATGGGACTGAATCTCTCATTAGTTTCCTCTTATAAAGTGCCCTCTATTGCTCCGTAATAAGCACTGTATAGCACTCTGGACATTTTTAAAAGCAGTTCCACACCTATAAAGTGGTACCCTTCCTTCCGCCACCGGGCTGCTCCCCCAGTACCAGGAACACTTAACCAAACTACAGACTTCCACGTATGTTCCCCTGTTGGGTGCAATGTCGCCCCCCTAATATCGTATGTTTTTAGAGACCATCAAAGTTCTGTTATATCAAGTATAGCGATTGAATTTTCTAAGACATTATGCGGGTTTTCTATTATGATATTACACGTAAATTAAAATTAAAAGACAACCCAATCACATATTTATGCACATTTTTGCAGTTCAATGGTACCAAATGTAGTTGAAAATTAAATAAATTTCCGACACCAGGTATAAGAAGTCTTTACCAGTTTGATATTGTGACAACGTTTCTAAGTCCACTCTGGAGTTTGGTTATCAAGTCTGAAGTAATGGGAAAGACGACATATTGGGAAGGTCAAAAGCTGGTCGCCTTTTGGCTGTTATTAATACTAATTTAATAATTTTATTATTAAATTACTATTAATAATGCCAAAAAAGGCAACCAGCTTTTCAATACTAATTCGCGGATTAGTTTCAGAATCGATGTCTTCCACTCACTGGAGATTCTCTAGTACAGTACTGTTAATTGTTTGTTAACATTTCTGTGCAATGGAAACGCTCTTCTTCATTGAATCAGAGGTCTGAAAGAACAGTAAGGTTCCGTACCCGCGTTAACGACGCCCACTTGTAAAATTCAATTCTCTGTCACTAACTTCTCTGTGTCATTTTTAAACTAAGAATAAAAGACACAGAAGTTGCGTACTCTTGATGCAGATGTTTGAAGAATACTCAGAGGAGTAAGAGGAATACTAATCCGCGAATTAGAATTTTCTGAAGTTTTTAGCATCCTTAAAAATTTCCATAATGTTTGAATCCTCGATGACTGGAGGAATTTCTAAAGTTCTTTTCAGTCGAGACTGTAGTTATCATATCTCAGGCGTAGAGAACAGGATTTTCCCAGTGAGTTATCTCGGAGTTTTTAATCCCATACAACAAGAAAATTGGCCATTGAACACACATTTCTACAGACAAAAAATATCCGGATATGAATAAGCTCCGGTGGTGCCCTCAAAACAGTAATTTGAATCTGACTTCCAAAACAAAGCAAGAAATAGCACAGCACTGATACCATACCTCTGATACTTCTTGCAGTGTGTAGGCAAACGTTCCATGGAATATTTGGAACAGATACACAGTAAGGAATACACACATCACATTATAGTAGGACTAGACAATTTTTTTACCTGGCTTCAAATCCCGTAAATGACGCGAGGAATTTTTATAGGCTTTTCACCACGTAGCTAAGTTAGTCGGTTTCAGCAACGAGTAATATGGTTTTGCTCTCAAAAACTCGAGTTTTTCGTCCAGCAAACAGGCAAATCGAACCTAAAGCCCCGGTTCTTAGAACTGGGGCTTTAGGTTCTATTTACCTTTAGGTCCGGTTGGATTCTTAGAACTGGGGCTTTAGGTTCTAAGCAAATCGAAAACAGAAGAATCCATTATTTCGAGTTGCGACGGTACATTAAAATTGAATGTAAACTTGAATGTAACTAACATTCAAGTTAACCTGGATAACTAGAGCATTTCACAACTAATATTTATGAAATGCTGAAGCTCACCGGTTACTCGAATATATTTCCTTAGACATTGTATATATATATCTCTTCCCCCAACGCTTCTGCAACTTCTGGAAGCATTCCTAATAGGCTTCTTTTGGAATTGCTAATAATTCCTGTTGGAAAAAAAAACAAAAAAAAAAAACACGCATATTTAGTTAAAGCCGGTGAGTATGGCGAAGATCTACATATACGAAAATACTATAGTAATGCAGGCGCCATTTCCTCTAAGTCCATATTTTTGGCTTTTTCGCCGAAAAACTGTTTTGCAATATTCATGGTTCACTACTTTTGCAATATTCTGTTTTGCAGTATTCATGCGCACTATTCTGTTTTGTAATATTCATGCGCAGTACGCATGTTGCGGATTCACTCCACTCATTAAGTTACAGTATGGTATCAGTTACCGGATACGCTATTATTAGTTCTTTTTTTTTTTTTTTTTTTTTTTTTTCAAACTAGTAACGATAGAGAGCATTTTGAGGCATGAACCTGGCCTGCAAAATCACCCGACTTATTGTTGTTGTAAGTTTTTTAGGCGCATCAGCAACTTTAGGCCATATTTTTGTGGCGCACACGACAGCCCACTGCAGACCAAACTTATCCAGATTAATGAAAGTAGCTTAAATAGAAGCATAAATTTTATGCAGAGCAGTGCTACATTGCACATTGACAATAATGTGAAACAACTCCTACAAGAAACAGTCATCACGAAAACGAATTATCACTCGATATTTTCCACTTTCCTGGCCTGCAAGATCGCCCGGCTTATTGCTGTTGTAGGTTTTTAGGCGCATCAGCAACTTTAGGCCATATTGCGCTGTATATAATATGTTTGTAAACTGCGTGTGTTCTGTGGCCGATTTGCTGTTTTGCTGGACGAAAAATCCATGCTACCCTCGGCTGAGACTGACTAGCTCAACCATGTTTTGAAAGAGGCCATTAAAAATTCCACACATCACTGACGGGATTCGAACTCAGATCTTTTCTACCGATATGTGAAATTGCCCTACTTAACTCCAGCTGATTTTCGGTTGTGGGGACATCTGAAACACTATGTTTACAGAGATTTTCCTTCAACTCTTTATGAAGGATGCAATCCGTTAGGAGATAGCGAACGTTACATCGGAAATTCTGAAGACAGCTCGAGAAAACATATCCAGTCTTGATTGCTTATTTAAAAATAGTGATGTCCATGTGGTGATGTCATCGTGAATAAAGATTAGTGAAAAATTAACCTGTTATTTTTCTAAATTAATCACTTTGAGTGCCACTGGTAGTCAAATTTCAAACTATTTTTATTGATTAAAATTTCTTACATACACTGATTACAATGCAAAAGGCCGTTTTTCGATAAGGTCTTTAATTTTCCAGTTAGTAATTTTTAAAATTAAGGACTCTATAATCGCCCTGAAAACATTAAAAAAAAAAAAAAAAACAGAATCTGTAATGCTTAGCGTTTGTTTCTTGAAAAGCTCCAGTTGCTTCAAAGCTCATTCCTAAGTTAATAGTTTATATAGTAATGTTAGAATAATGTTAAATAGAACGTTTCTATATTTCTGTAAGGCAATATTTCTATATTTCCGTATAGCAGGTCAGTTTATACTTATCTGTACAGCTAATTACCGCACATTCTTGAATGATTAGTTGAAGTTTACTGTACTATTCTCAAAGTTATTTAAAAAGACTTCGAGTTTGTCTCCAAACTCGAAGTCTTTTAAAAATTTCTTGGGAAGAAATTTCCTCCCAAGGCTTTAGGGGGGAAATTTCTATCAGCATGGCCCACACTTGTAGGTAGAAGGAATTTGTTTTGTAGAGACAGGATACACTTAAACAAAGGTGGTGCAAAAGTTTTTGCCAGTATTAGTGAGGATACCTTAAAGGTTCAGGGAAACTGCTAGTTAGGGGGAATGTGGGTAATACTGACACGCGTTTATCTAATAATATTGGTCGAAGTAACTCGTGCACATACCCCAAGAGTTCTTATCTGTTACCCCAACTGGACATATCTAGATGTTCTGGGGGCAGAAACGATTCAAGTGAGCGGGTAGCTAATATCAGGGAAGAGAGCCTAAAAAACTTCAAGGGTTGTGTTAGGGTAGTTAAATATACAAGAACAGTAAATCTTAATTGTTTATATAGTAATGTTAGAAGTGTCGTCAATAAAATGAGCGAATTCGAACTGCTGGTTAAAACAAGTAATGCGGACATAATAGGGCTTACGGTAAGACGTGGTGCCACCCGGAAATTGGGGATGATGAGTTTCAGTACGGCTTGTATAATGTATTTAGGAAGGATAGGGTAGATAGAAGGGGTGGCGGGGTAATGCTTCTTATCAGAAGCAGCCTGAGTGCGACGATAGCATTCCCGGATTCAGACGTTTCACACGCTAGTATAGAGTCTGTATGGTGTGAGATAGTTGGAAACAAAGGTATAATGCGAGTAGGAGTAATCTACAGACCAGGTGATTGTGAAGATTATGACGAAAGCCTCTACATGCAAATGGAATGGGCAAGTAAGCGTCAATGTCTTATTATGGGTGATTTCAATTTGCCTCTAATTGATTGGAGTAAATGGGAGGGAAACTCGACATGGGGAACAAAATTTTTAAATCAACTAGACTGCTATTTGTATCAACATATCAGGGAAAGTAATAGAGAAAAGAATATCCTAGACCTCATCATCACCCATGAATCAGATGACATAACAGGGCTGACAGTAGAGGAACCAGTAGCAGGAAGTGATCACGGAGTTCTATGGTGGATGATGATGAGAGAGAGAGGTAGCAGCAGTAAAAGGCAAAGGAATGGGTTTTAATTTCAGAAAAGGAAATTGCGATGCCTTAAGGTACTACATGGCCTCTATTAACCGGGTAGATATTCCACAGAGAATGAATACATTTGAACTGTGGTATGCTTTTAAAACATTAATCACAGATGCCTTGAATGCGTATTTACCATTAAAAAAAAAATACTCCACAGGAGGGTTCCAAGTAGGATGAATAGTGAAGTTGCCACATTACTTGAGCAGAAAAAGGTGGCATGGAAAGGTTACAGAGCAATAAAAAGTACTGAAGCCTATAACAGCTACAAGATGATCTGTAATAAAGCCACAGAAAAGGTTCGACAGGCAAAGGCAGTTTATGAGAAATCACTAGCAAACAGAGCAAAGAGGGGGGGGCGATAAGGAATTCTTCACATATATAAATGCCAAGAAGAGCAGGACAAACCCAGATCGGACTTTTAAGCATTTTAAACAGGTTGCAAGGAAGGCCCATGGTGTCCTATCAATGATCTATCGAACTTTTGCAAGTAGAGATAGGGACGTGATAATCCCATTATATAAGGTTTTTATTAGACCACACTTGGAATACTGTGTTCAAGTATGGAGACCACACCTAAAAAAAGACATTGAGCTTCTTGAAAGGGTGCAAAGACGGGTAACTCGCTGGTGAGATCGGAAAAAGGGCGTTCTTCTGAAGAAAGACTTCGAATATGTGGGTTGCAGAGTTTGGAAACTAGACACCTTAGAGGAGATTTGATTGAGGTGTTTAAGGCTCTGAGAGGCATCAGTAAAATGAACGAGGACGAAATATTCAAGGTTATAAATGATGCTAGAACTAGGGAACATAAATTCAAGTTACGATGGGAAATGTTTAGACTGCAGGAACTTTTATTTTAGCCAGCGAGTTATAAATTACTGGAATAAGTTGCCTTCATGGGTGGTAGAGGCTGACAGTTTGGGGAAATTCAAAGGTTATCTGAATAGTACCTTCGGGTGAGGGACGCGCATAGGATGATAGGTTTAATTTCCTTTTCTTTTATTAATTATTATTATTATTATTTTTTTATCATTGTTTGTTTTTTTTTTTTTTTTTTTTTTTGGCTGGTGCAGCATAAGCCATAGGCTTTCTTGCACCATGCGGCCATTACTAATACTAATACAACCTTGCGGAATCGCAGTACAGTAAATATAATCACCATCCTCCTCTCGATTGGAAAATGCCTGTTTGAATCACGGTAATGACGCAAAGAATTTTTATTGGCTCTTTTTTTCACAACATGGCTAAGTTAATGGGTTTCAGGAGAGGGTTTCATGTTTTTCTCCAAATCCGGTTTTTAATCCAGCAACAGAAAATCAGCTGAAGAATATAAGCAATTTACAGATACAAAATACTGTCGCGCCTTATACAAAGGGTATTAGGAAAGTTTTGCAATACAGCTTTGTTTATTTAATTTTTTCAAAGTAATTTCCTCTACATTCAATACACCTCTCCATCCTCCGAAACCAATCTTTAAACCAGTTCTGCCAAGTTTCACTAGGGAGTAAAGCACACTCGTTGTCCCAAGCCCGTAGAAGGTCCTCATCACTGGAAAACCGCCTCCCTTTTAGCTTCATTTTCACATGCGGGAACAGTGCAAAGTCGCAGGGAGCAAGGTCTGGCCTGTAGGGAGGGTGCTCGAGAAGTTTCAGTCCTGTCGTGGTCAAATATTCGGTGCAGGCTTTGGCGCGGTCAGCTGGAGCATTATCGTGATGGAGGTACCAGGTGTCCATTCTTGACTTTGGCCGCAGGTTCTTCATAGATCCAATGACTTTAGGCAGGCATTGTTCAGTATACCACTTAGCTGTGACTGTCTTCTGCGTGTCCAAAACGACACGTTCCACAATTCCACTCGATTTGAAAAATACAGCTATCATTTTCTTCTTTACAGATCGGGATTTTCTGACAATTACGGGTGTGTCGTCATCATCAAAGACCCAAACTTTGTTTTGAGCTTTGGTCGGCAGATCGTAATAGTACAGCCAAGTCTCGTCACCTGTCACGATGTTGTTCACATACCGAGATTGTCCCTTATCAAACTTTTTTAACATCTCCCGGCACCAAGTCACACGTCGTGTCATCTGCTCTTCAGTCAGTTGATGCGGCACCCAGAGAGAACAAAGTTTCTTCACGTGCAAATGATCTTGCAGAATCGAACGAATTGCTGGTGCATTTAGGCCCAAAGTATCCTCTATCTGTTGGTAGGTCACTCGCCTGTTTTCGTCAAGCATTTTCCTCACAGCAGTAACGTTTTCCTCCGTAACTGATTCGTGGCCTTCCCGGCCTTTCAGAATCCTCCAGAGTGAAATTTCCCCTTTGGAATTCTCTATACCACCTGAATATCGTTGTACGATGTGGACAATCATCATCTAGTGCAAGAGTCATTTCTTCTAAGCACTGGTCTATGGTTAAACCACGCACGAAATTATACCGCAAAACTGTCCTTATCTCATTTCGTGACCACGATGCCATCGCAAGCACTTTACACTCTCACTACTAATGAATAACTGAGCCCATCGACTTGGCGCGGCGGCTACTATGCACGTATGAACATGTCTCAACATGCAGCAACAAGCAGCTTCCTGTGATTCATTGTTGCGTCATATTGCAAAACTTTCCTAGTACCCTTTGTACTCTTAGTTGCTGTGAAGCTACACACGCACGCACGCACGCACACACGCACGCACGCACACACGCACGCACGCACGCACGCACGCACGCACACACACACACACACACACACACACACACACACACACACACACACACACACACACACACACACACACGAGCTTAGAATCTCAGGCTGTTGATTACTGATTAATATTGATTAATTATTAAATTTTCTTTCGCTTGCATATAGCACGCTTTACTATGGGTGCAGACATAAAGAATATTATTAATAAATATGGTGAAAGGAAGCGGACGAAGAAATGATTCTTGTGGGATTTCTGATCTAAGAGAAATGAGATAATCAGCCTTTGACTGCTGCCACCTGCAGTGATCGATTCTGTAGAGAGCATGTGCTTTCCTCTCCTGTAGATGAAGCAAGTATATAAGGAGATTGTGTTTTGCAGAATCAAAGGGTTCTGTAAAGTTCTGTGTAGATTACGTTAATTTGTAATGTACATTAGCAAATGAATTTTAGAGGGTTAAAATCTGTTGTGGCGAATCCATGTTCAGTCAAAGATACAGCATTTTCGAACTAATTTATGATCGCGACAAGCCTGCAACTGGTTATTCAGATTTTTATTCTCTTTTTTATAGAATGGAGCAATCTTCAGAGGCGTAAATATTTCTGGAAATATATCCTTGAGCGATATATCAAAGGGAATTATAATAGTCTGTATTGATATTTGCACACCAGCAATGGGGAATCACATTGAGCAAAGGAGAGGAATTCATTGTGAAGTCATCTTATGCAACTATTATAATTTCAGAATAGGTTACTATGTTATTGAAATATTTTGATATTTTGTTGGTATTAGATGCTGTCAGAAACACTGTGATCATTGTAGAAGACTGGGACGGAGATGAATTGAGCTGAGAAGAGAAGAGTTGTGCTTCCTGAAATGTTTGAGGAAGCACAACTATTACCGCACAACATATCAACGTTGTCCATCATGCTTTTTTGAATTCCGGATTATTTGTAAGCTTCAATTCTTTCTCCAAACTTCTCTTTATGATTTTGTGCAATCACATATAGGTGAAATTTATGTACGCTATGAAACCAAAAAGCATTTAGGCACTAAAAGAAATTGGGCCGGTATTTTGGTCTCATTGGACCAAAATCATCCTCATAAGTCATTGAAATTGTACTATTAAGCTCCGTGTCCCAATACATTTGGTATTGGACGCTGAGAGTGATTTGGCAATTCTTTGATAGTTTTAGAAATGCTTCGAGTGATAAACATTAATGGAATTTTTAAAACTCAATAAAAACAAACGAGTCTGTTTATTCAATATATATATAAATTGAAATCAAAATTAAGCATAACATTTAGCATAAGGTCTGAAGTTACCGGACAAGAACACATGCAAATGTGCCTTTGTATACGCCTTTGCGTACAAAGGCACATAGAGTTTGGAGATTCAAAATCTGCCTATAGATTTTGAACCTCCATCAACATTAAAGTCAGCTGATGCCGTACATTGGCCGTTGACAAAAGATCTCATCATCATTATAAGAAGAGTAAACGTTTCCTGAACTCCAAAAAAGAACGAAAAAAATTTCGAAATCAATTCCTCTTGCAGCTGACTGGGATCCTCCATTCCAACATATGGTAAACGGAATGTACAATAATACCGTAACGACTCTTACATCCTCTTTTATACAATTGTGGTGACACAGAAGGTCAGTACAAAGAAACTATCATAAATAACTCGATTCTTCTTCTTTAAATTAAAGAGTCCAAACCCTATTCCTTGCTTCACCATAATTTACGATTCACCTTTGATCTTACGGTCATCAACCAGCTACGAATTTGCCGACATAATAAACGTAAAAAATCTGTCTTGCCATATCACATGATCTTGATAATGTCAACTCTCTCATAAATCAATGGAAAGAACCATAAAACCAAACTGAAACCTTTAACGTCAATTACCTAAACTTTGACTTTCCTCTTAAGGTATTAGAACCTCATTTCTAAAGTCAGAATTTCAATTGACACGAAAAGTATATTGTGTTTAGTACAAGAACACCCGGATGTGATTATAAACCTTCTATTTATCCTTCACCTATTAGCACTTGGTGCTGATTACATAAAAAGGGTCTTCTGAAGACTTGTCACGAAGGCATCGCGTATCTTGTCACACACTTTGATATATGGCAACGTTCTGTATTCGTACATCGTACTCCTTCGTTTTAAAAGACAGGAAAAGTAAAGTACGGATTGAATTTCAAATCACTGACCCTAACTACAGCCATTACCATAAGGGAAATTCTTTAAACTTAAACACCAAAGAATGCATTTTTTTTTACACGGTAAGCAAACAAGCAGCTGTTTTCAACTTTTTTACAGTAAAAACCAGATGATGATACTGAGCATGCCAATTTTCTTTCAAAATCCAAATAGGGAATGGTGACACTGAACACGAAATTCCATTTATATTTCTTCATAACTAAGAGCGAAATTTTTTAGTGTTCCTAATATATGATTCTTTGCAATTCTTATGGTAATCCAACGTATCTGGTCTTCTTTAAAGAACTCGATCCTAATAAGGGTGTACTTTGAAACATTTTCTCTTCTTCACATGAAACCTACATTTCCTTTCTAAAGTAAGATGAGTATTCGTCCATCTATATTTCTCTGTCCAGTATGTCAGCGAAACTATAATTAATGTGACTGGAAAGGACATTTATGCCGCAAGACACATCACGGAAAATGTTTTCCTCTTCGCAGGTGGTTCTGGAATTTAATTCGCCGCGGTAGGTCATCTAGTGACATAGAAGAAGGTCAAGTCTTGCGCAACCCTTTGCTTTTCACAGCTATAGTCTTTCCTGTTCCTTACATTAGTAATTGAAACATGTTTGTCGATGCTGTTTCAACCAATTCTAATCGATAGGAAGAACTCGTTCCAGATAAGAAAACGAGAAGGGGTGGCTATTTTATTAGTTTATCCTTAAGAAAGCAAGTCTTTAGCATGTTTGGACTTCCGACAACCAAATTTTCAATACTTTTATCTTCTCACTGCTGATACGTTGAGAAAAATAAGAAAAATAAGCAAGATAAGTTGAATAAGATTTGAGTTGAGCAAAATAAAGTTGGTAAGTTAAATTAAGATAATCAATCATTGAAATGATTTATTATAGAAATTCAAGTCGAAAACAGAAGCAATCAAGAATTAAGAGATAATAATTTTAAAAGTACACCGTAATCTTTGAAAAAAATCTCAACCTTCTGAAACACAAATTTAACAGTGGTATACTTTTCTTGACTTATTTTATCTCACGAGCTTACCTTGTTCTGAAGTCTTTGATTTATTAAAATTTTAATTTATTAAAAATCAGTTCCTTCCATGAAGTTTGTTTGTGGAGCATTAAAGTCATATGGTGCGAGATCAGGAAATACAATGAATGTTCCAACATTTTTCTTGCTGCTAAATATTGCTGGGATGTATGAGAAGGGTGCACAAATATACCTTCCTGCACAGTACTTTCAATAAGTCAATTTTTGGATAAAAAAAAAACTGTTGGAATGATAACCGCAACCCCATCTTGCTAACCATAACGGTGTTGTACCATGACTTTTTCATGTTCTCAAAACTGAAATATTAGTTGAAAGGATTTCATTTTAAAAATCGCTGGAAGATAATTTCTAAAAATGTTTTCACATTTATAGATTATTTACAAGAGGGTGG
The DNA here is from genome assembly GCF_048544385.1 of Mastigoproctus giganteus. NCBI lineage: Eukaryota > Metazoa > Arthropoda > Arachnida > Uropygi > Thelyphonidae > Mastigoproctus > Mastigoproctus giganteus. The sequence continues at coordinate 34,130,209 of NC_143587.1, read as the reverse complement.
ATTTTCTTGTACAGAATTGGCCTGCTTTCTGTACTGTAGGACTTCGTATCATAATGCATTTAATAGATTTAAATGAACTTGATTTTTTCCTTGAATTTACTTTTCCTTGATTTTGTTTTCCTTGAACACGTATAAAAGCAGAAGTCAAAGGGCTTAAAAACTTCTTTCCTTTTGCATATTGAAAAAGTAATAGTTGTCGTATGTTTGCGGGAAGTAAGATTAGAAGTTAAGAATATTTGAAATTCCAGGATCTAATCGTGTCTAGAGATCACATTTCTGGGTTAAAAATAAAATTTTACTCTATCTAATTTGCATATTCAAATCATTGTCTGGAGTCTGCAGATCACTGTTTAAGGAACTGATTGTAGATAACTCCTGTTCAACATAAAAAATACGCATTTAGGATTTGCAGTGGAAGAATGTTTTTTGATATACATTGATATCAAAAATACGGGGGACATAAAGGAACATTCATAAAAGTGACTAAAAACATATTTTAATATGGTGAAGGATCACCTATGGCCTTCAATATAGAGGATAGCTTATGCAGAAAAATAGCTTTTTACTACTTTTGGCTATTCCTTACGCTCCAGTAAATCTTTTCATGCAGATTGTAAAGGTAGTCTTCATGGTAGATTCACAATAAAGTTCCATCAGCGAAGGGCAACCCATCCATGGACATTCATCTACAAAAATCAGCAGTCCAACACTATACCATGAGAAACATCCCACATCTTCACACTTCCACTACTCTACTTCATAGTTCGGATATTGCAGAACGTATGGAAACAATTTCTTGGATGTCACCAGAAACCGCATTCTTCCAACAGCCGAAACATCGTACACTGATTCATCACTCCACAGAAGGCATTTCCACTTCAGCCATTTTACTGCTACTGTAGGGGCGATTTGTTTGGCAACACGCCTGACTTTTTTGCCAGAATATACCGTCAGTTGTTTAGCGATTCAGCTTTTGCATCCACCTTTCATTTTTCCCTTCCACATGATATTCACTCCCATCTATACTTTTGATAACAACCTATCTTCCCATATTGAATGCCAGAGCAATGTTTGAACAAAATTCACTGTGAAAATGACAATGAATCATGCGAACAGCAGGGTAAAATCATGCAGTCACGGCAAAACTCAGTCTTTGATGTCCACAAAATCCAGATACAGCATCAGGAATTATGTTTAAGATTTTGATTTATGTAAATTATGGTGATCATTCTTCAGAAATGGCAAAAAAAAAAAAAAAAAAAAAAAAAAAAAAAAAAGACGGCATGCTACTGGAACCATTAGTTCTCAGAGTTGGTAACTATATAGTATTGTATACATCGTGTACTAATTCCTGTGACAGCTCTCGATTTCAACTTTATCATGGATTTTAGAACTTACAATTAACTACCATTTCCATAATCGAATGAATCCATTACTACCTTTCCATTATGTCCATTACTAGCTACAATATACGGTATATTGAATAGTCTGTGATACGTATGAAAAAAAAATAATAATACTCAGATTTCTATTAGTCCGATTTTAATGAAATTTGGGAAAGCTCAACAAATTGTTCTAACTGACCTAAATAGAAAATTGCATAAAAATCCATCGATTGGGAGTCAAGTTATTACATGAGGACGAAAAGACAAAGAAATAATAATTGCTGGTTTTCTATTCAATTTTAATGAAATTTGGTCTGGTTCAACAAATATTATAAAATAGTCAAATATAATTATGAAAATCTATCCTAGGATTCGAGTTATTACATGCAATCGGACGGACGGATGGACATGGTGAAAACAACAAGCACTTTACGCATATGTATGGTATTAAATGTGTCATAAAAGGATTTGTAAATTTATACGAATATTTAATTAAAGACCTTACCGTTTTGAATATTCAACGAGCATATTGAACTTTGTTAGGTTGGAAAAAAAAATGGATATGTACCTTTCTTCTGAGAGTATCTTTATTGGTTTGGTCAAAATAAATTTTCTAAATTGGGAAATCATTTTTTTTTTTTTTTTTTTTTGAATTTTGGGAAATTGAGAAATTCGTTTTGAATTTCTCTCTCTCTCTCTCTCTCTCTCTCTCTCTCTATATATATATATATATATATATATATATACAGTATATATATGTGTGTATATAGGAATGTTCCACCGTTTTTATAGCAATTAAAGATTAGCTTCGTGTTGTTCTAGGTATGTAATCTTCGTATCCTTGCCAACCCTTTTCGTTCTTTATTTCTGCAACTATGTTTCATCTCCAGCCACATTTTTTTTTTTTTTTTTTGGATTCATTAAGCAATCCATTTTCTCGTGAAAGGTCCTATTAGAGGGGTGTGTCTGCAAGTTACAGTTACAACACATAAAGGCTTCATTAGAACTTCGTGGAACAAAGTTCCCCGTCTGGGTTCAGGCTATTACGCTTATCTTGATAAAGTGAACTGTCCATTTCTTTGTACTGCAGTTGTCAATGGGATAAATAGCACACGGGATCAAAAAATTATTTCTATTTGTACCTTTAACTCTTTTTTTTTCTTTTTTTTTTTTTTTTTGATTTTCACATGTGGTTAAATTATACGGGTCAATCAAGAAAAGACTGATTGTTTACTTATTTTTTGATTGTAATATTTTACTGAAAGTATACATCTTACAAAACTAAAACAGTGTAATTTAATGTAATTTACAGGCGAAATCTACATGTTTTTTATCGTCTGGCAGACAGTCCACAAAAACAGTATGTCGTCTGCTTTAGTAGCATGGTCACTGACTTCGCAAAGACATGTTTCAGATAAATTTTATCAGAACTAGTAGTTATAGAAATCTGTAATGAGCGTGCTACAAAAATCTAATTAACTATACGGGAATGATTTACAAATTAAATCCTAAACTTAAATTACTAATTAAATAAAATTAATTGAATTCAGAAACTAATTCAAATATATGAAATTAAAAAAATAGAAGTAACATGAGCATCATGCATTATAATATAAGTAATATTATTATATTATTTCAGCTCCAACAGCGTTTTAGACTTCCACCTGGAAGTCTAAAACGCTGTTGGAGCTGATCAGGTCCTAAATGTATTTGGCATCGAAAATAAGAATAAATTATTAAAAGTTTACTAACACATCGTTAAGCGAGGTAAACCTCTAAGGTTTACCTCGCTTAACGTATATTTCACATAACGACATTTCATTATGACACTTGAAAATTACCACCAATATTCGGTGTTAAACCTCACTTCATTATAACGACATCTTAAATACAATTTCAAGATGATTAAAAAATTTAAAAAAAACATCACTACATCGTTTAGGGCAAACTCGAAATAATATTTACTAAGAAAGCCAAAAAATGAGGCATGGGACAGAACCTGTGCGGAAGTAAACAGCAAGGTAGGATGTGAGAGATCTGCTGCAGAATGGAAGGTGCTGAAGAGCTTGCGACAATCACATAAACAAAAGGCTAATCTGGGTGTAATAAAATTAGAAGAATGGTAGAGATATTATGGAGAACTACTGAGTGACAACAGAGAGGAATTTAGAGATAACGAAGTTAATACTTCCTGGACAGGAGAAGATATAAGGATTAGCTTTGAGGAAGTGGAAATAGAAGTAAAAAAAGGAAAACAATGAAAAGGCACCTGGACCTGGAGGAATGAACATGGAGCTGCTAATATGCGGAGGAGAAAAAATCATCTCACTCCTCACGAGACTATTTAACAAAAAAGGAGAAGAAATACCAGCAGAGAAGACACTGGGATACATCACTTCTGTGTTTAAGAAAGGTGATAGAAGAAATTGCTCAAACTACAGAGGAATCTGTGTTTTAAACTCAATTTCAAAGCTTTTTAGTGGGATACTGAAAACTAAACTGGAGGAAGAAATAAGGATTTCGGAGGAGCAGTGTGGATTTACAGCTGGACGGTCCTGTATTGACCATTTATTCACGGTCAAGCAGTTTCTGGAAAAATGCCAAGCTACTGGACAGGATATAGGATTAGTTTTCATTGACTTGGAAAAAGCTTATGACAGTGTCCCAATAAAGATGCTGTGGAGTGCCATGGAAAAAATATCAATACGACAATCACTGATCGACATATAGAAAAATATACAAAAATAACACTTGCTGCATTAAAATTGGGTCAGAAATATCAAGGAAATTCAAAACATCAAAAGGCTTGCTACAGGGGTGCTTGCTGTTTATCCCCCACGTTATTCAAGTTGTACCTGGAAGTGACTCTGGAGGCTTGGTCCCAAAGACCAGTGGGATTATGTGTGACTCGAAACATCTACTTTTCAAACCTTTTGTTCGCAGATGACCAGGTACTGATTGCGCAGGATGCGGAGGATCTGAGTGTATGTGCAGAAAGCTATTGGAACAATATAAAGAATGGGGTTTGACAATAAATTTTAATAAGACAGAATATATGAATTCAACAGGCGATATTTTCAGTGTAAATGGAGCAGAGATAAAGAATCTGAAGCAGTTTAAATATCTAGAAGCTATCGTGCAGATGGATGGTTCATCTGAAGATGAGATTACAAGGAGAATTAATGAGGGAAGAAAGGTCTTGGGAATGTTGAATCCAATATTATGGAGCAATAATGTTCTCCTAAAAACCAAGCGATTACTATATAATGCAATTTTTCGGAGTATCTTACTATATGGGTCTAAGATTTGGACTATAAAGGAAAGTTGTTGTTGTTGTTATGTGGTTTTTAGGAGCATTAGCAACTAAGGCCATATTGCTCCGGGATATGCGGTGGTCATTCCCTGACCTTTCCGCATCCTCCGTATTTGGTGGTGACGGGCTCGAACCCCGGTCTAATCAAGAAGCGTGTGCTACGCACTGCTGCTCCTTCCCACCTGGCTACGGAGGCGCCTATAAAGGAAAGTCAAAGGAAAAAAACTGCTATCTGTAAAGATGGATTTTTGGAGATTAGTCCGAGGATCTAAACTAGAAAGAGTTAGGAATGAAGACATAAGAAAAGCAATGGACGCTCAAATAAACATCATCGACAAAAGAGAACAAAAAAGATTAGAATGGTATGGACATGTTGTGAGAATGGGGGAAGAGAGATTACCTAAAAAAAAGCAATGGAATGGCCACCCCACCTAGAAGGAAAAGGAGAAGAAGGCCTAGAAGCACATGAATGGAGGGAGTGAGGGCGGCTATAGAAAAGAGGAAATTGAAGAATGGAGACTGGGAGGACAGAAAAGAGTGGAGGAACAAAATTAAATTATATATAAAAAAAGTTATGTCGAGGACAACTGTTGATACAACGAAAAAATCCAAAAAGAAGAAGAAAGCCAAGTTGCACATGTGTACTTCCTTCATTCATTTCTTGATTTCCCTTAAATAGAACCTTTTAGAGTGAGCCTGAAATCAAGTTAGGACATCAAATATGACTGCAGCTTGGAGAAAACTGTGTTGTGGTGTGGTTGTATTCAAAATTACCTTTAAAATGCAGAGCAGGATACATAAAGAAGCACTGCGAATAAGTAGCTTGGATAATGTTGAGGAGGCTGATGTAGTCGATTTACTCGAATCAGGTGGTGAAGATTTGAGTACCAGACCTACTTGAACTTGAAAACCAAAGAATACAAGACAAGGTTGAAGAAATGCTAATGCTGCACTTCAAAAAAAGTTAGTAACAACCAAGGACATCATAGCAGTCCTTGGTTGTTAAGTTTTTCACAACATAGAAGTCCATGTTGTGAAAAAGACCCATTAAAATTCCTCAAGTCATCGACGGGACTCGAACTCAGATCTTTCCAGGCGGTGTGGAGAGGACAACGATTCTACCAACTGTGCTACCCACTAAGGCATTTACTGGTTAACTAGGTCACTAAATGTACAGCCCAAGTGATACAAACTGTTTCCCAATATTGAATAGCATTATCTGCACAGCTGACAATGCAATTAAATAGTGGGAAAGAGTTTGTATCACGGGGGAGCTGTACAAAAAACATATTACGCCGCGATTATTCCTTTTGTTAACAGCATCACATTCTGGAACTTTTGACAGCCCCTTGTTCACATGTACACCTTCTCTCGATGATCAGAAAGCCCAGGAAATTTCTTTTCTGAACATTCTCATCTCTTTGTATTCCGATTGTTATTTATTATACATTAGGTTGCGAAAAGGATTTAGATTTGCAGAAAGATTCCGTGGAGGACTTAGATCTGCAAGAGTTCCGTGGCCAAAAAAAAAAAGTTTGAAAAGCCCTACTCTAGGAGACATCCGGTCAGCTAGTACGTACGAGTAATCTCGTTGCCTTTACGTTGTCAGCTATGACTGTAGGGCAGCGTTTCTCAAATTGTGTTCCGCGATAAATCGTAATTAATAATAAAAAAAAATAATAAATAAATACATTTTGCACATTTGTAGCGTACACCACTTTTGTATCATTATAATATTTAACATTCATAACTAAACTCACTTCCTTATATAATTTTTTTTTGATAATTATTAGTATTTCGAAACATTATTATTAAAATATGTGACCATAGATGTGTGGTTGAAAAAAGGAACTTTAAAACAAGAGGAAAAGTACTTCTAGTAGTGCAACTGTGGTCGATGAAAACGAACACAATATTGTCACACTTCGAAGTGAGGATGAACAATCGCAGCCTTTTATTCTCCAAAAATCCACTTTTTTCACTTTTTGTTCTCCAAAATGTGAAAAAACTGGAACCAACTAATAAAAGACCAAAACGAAAGTATGCTGACAGTTTTTTTGATTTTCGGCTTTACATGTGTTGGAAATATATATATATATTTAGTAGTTGTTGGCGCATCGGCTTCTGTGGCCATAATGCACCTCCCAAGGTTTTTGCAGTACTTTGATCCAAGCCCGAGGCGGGATTCGAACCCGCGACCTTTGGGTTGCCAGGCAGGCACTTTACCCACCCAGCTAGCCCGGTAGGCGTTGGAAATATAAGATGTTCCTGATGCACAATGCGTCGTATGTAATAAAATATTACGAAATAGTTCTTTGGATCCAGCTAAACTTGTGTTTCGTTAAGTGTTCCCGTGAATACGTTGTGAGATGAAAAGTGATCCGCGAATATGTTGTGAGATGAAGTGTTCCGTGACTAAAAAAGTTTGGGAAACGCTGCTGTAGGGAATCTAAGTGGTATGTATGCGTGGGTCACTGCTGATGTTAAGCTCAGTATATTAGCATTAGCATTAGTAGAGGCATATGATGCAAGAAAGCAAGCTTATTCAGCATCAGCCAAAAAAAAAAAAAAAAAAAAAACCCACTCCCATTTCACCCCTCCGTTCGTTCGAAATACCTGTCCAGTTGAGCTTTAAATTTGTTTAGGCTATCAACTTCAACAACAAGTGATGGAAGTCGGTTCCACCAACCAACCACCCGCTGGCCAAAGGCAAATTTCCGCACATCTATCCGACATCCGTCCTTCCTCAATTTGAATTTATGCCCTCTGAGGTGATTATTCTGAGCAAGATGAAGAATCCCATTGGCATTGAGCATGCTCAAACCATTCAAAGCCTTATACACCTCTATCAGATCACCTCGCCGGTGCCTAGTCTCCAGACTCTGTAATTTGCAAAACTTAAGCCTTTCTTCGTAAGAGCAACCCTTTGTTCCATTTACTAATCTTGTTGCCCTTCTCTGTACCCGTTCCAGCAGCTCTACATCCTTCTTGAAATGAGGCCTCCAGACCTGTATACAGTACTCAAGATGTGGCCTAACCATTGCCTTATACAAGGGAATAATCACCTCCTTATCCCTGCTAGAAAAATTCCTGTATATCATTGACAAGACACCATGAGCTACTCTTGCAGCTCGTCTGCACTGCTCAGAGAACTTCATATCTGCCTGCACAATTACCCCCAGGTCCTTTTCATTCTCCACCACTGTCAGTGTAGTACTGCAGAGTTGATACGTTGCTCTGGGGTTACTGTATCCCATATGTAGTACTTTACATTTGTCAATGTTAAACTTCATTTGCCACCTCTCAGCCCATCTGTTCAACCTTTCCAGATCCTGTTGCAGCAGCATAGCGTCAGTAGTGTCCTTAACGACCCTGCCAACCTTTGTATCATCTGCAAACTTGGACATTAAACTTGATATCCCATCATCAATATCATTCATAAACGCCGAAAACAACAACGGACCCAACACTGAACCTTGAGGAACTCCACTAATAACATTAGTCCACGTTGAGCAGTGTCCATTGATTACCACTCTCTGTCTTCTGCCACTCAACCATCCCCTTATCCATAGCAGCAATTTGCCTCCAATGCCACACTGCTCCAATTTGTGCAGCAGTCTTCCATGTGCAACAGTATCGAAAGCCTTTCTAAGATCCAAATATATAATATCAAAGTTATTCCCTGCATCCAGTTCTTTTGTGACTACATCATAGTATCCAATCAAATTGGTCAGGCAAGACCTGCCCTTAACAAAACCATGCTGCGTCTGAGCTATAACGGAATTCTTGTCTAGATGATCCTGCAGTGCTTCTTTAACCAGTGCCTCCATTAATTTACCTGGAACAGAAGTTAAACTAACAGGTCTATAATTACTTGTGTCAGCCTTTGATCCTCCTTTGTGAATTGGGGTTACATTTGCACATCTCCAGTCTATGGGTACCTCCCCTGAGTCCAAAGAAGCTCTCATAATTATGGCTAGGTGTTTGCATACTTCCTTTGCTGCCTCCTTTAATATAACTGGATAGATCCCATCCACCCCAGGTGCCTTTTTTATGTTTATCCTCAACAATCTCTCCTCCACTTTCCTCTCAGTTATTACAAAATCATCCAGCTCACTGCCAATGTTTACTTTACCTACATCATTCTCCTTCCTGAATAACTCCTCATGCGTGAATGTAGATGCAAAATACTCGTTTAGATTGTTAGCCACCTGAGCAGGATCCTCAACTGTTGAACCATCAATATCCAATGGACCAATCTGATTCATCCCTTTCCTTCTCAAGTTCAAGTATGTAAAGAACTCTTTTCTGTTTTTCTTTGCATCCTTTGCCAATGATTTTTCGTAGTCTGCCTTTGCCTGCCTAATCTCCTTTGTGACTTGGTTACAGACCAACTTATATCTATCATAGGCTTCCATGTCACCCATTAATTTGTATGTATCCCATGCATTTTTCTTCTCTGCCACATGTCTCATTAGTTCATCTGACAACCATTTAGGCCTAAACCTTGAACAATATTTCTTAGTTGGTATGTAAAGCCTGGTAGCCTCCAAGATTAGTTCCTTGAATGCTTCCCATTTTGAGTTTGCTGTTGGTAACATCATCAGTTGGTTCCACTGCACAGAATTTAAATACTGTCTCAGACCATCATAGTCTCCTTTACGAAAACAAAAACCCTTCCCTTTACTTCTGATGGTAGTTACCTCCTTGAGTAAATCCCACTTCAACACACTGTGATCACTGCCACCTAGTGGTTCATTTATCTGCAGGTTCTTAATGCATGAAGAATCACTACTGATAATCAGATCAAGAGTATTGCTCCCTCTTGTTGCCTCACGAACATGCTGATGTAGAAAACAATCATCCAATAAATCCACAAAAGCCTTGCTAGTGTGCGAGTGACCAACCCACAAATTCCAGTCAATATCTGGGAAATTAAAATCCCCCATTATAAGACTCTCTGATTTACTGGCCCACTCTATTTCCCTGTACAATATCTTATTATACTCATCAGAGTCATTAGGCCTATAACACACTCCTACTCTCAATTTTGATTTCCCTATGCTTAAAAAAAAATAAAGTGCAGCCATTATCAACCCACTGCAGGGTGGAAGCCTCCTCAACAATTCATGCTGAAGGAAATGGACCATAATCTGCCACGCTGGTCCAGTGCGGGTTGGCAGATCGACCGTATTCAGCAGGCAGGGGCTTGAACCCCGGTCTACTCAAAGAGCGTGTGCTACTGCACTCCCGCTCCTGCCCACTCGGCTACGGAGGCTCCCTATGCTTATGTCACACCAAACTGACTCGACACTGCCCTGTCCATCGATGTCGACTGGCTTCACTTCCTTGGACTTTATGTGTTTCTTAATTAATAGCATAACCCCTCCTCCCCTCCTGTCCTGTCTATCCTTTCTATACACATTGTATTCCCCAAATTCCAGTTCCGCATTACTTATATCTGTGTGACACCACGTCTCTGATATCCCAACAATATCTGCCTTTGATGTTTTGAGCAATACCTCAAATTCATCAAATTTATTTACCAAACTCCTAGCATTGGTGTACACGCAGGTATACATGCACCTGTTTCTATTCTTAGCTACCCTAACACAACCCATGTGTTTACTTGTACCGCAATGACTACCAGCAGTCTCTGAAATATCCTGCATCTTGTTTTTCAGACTTCTGCTCATTTCAATAGAAGCAGTGCAAGAATCACTTCCACCTCTGCCAGTGGCTACTGTTAATCTATTAGTCCTTGTATCCCCCCCCAACTAGCAGTTTTCCGACCCACCTAACACTGCCTCGACAGCATTAGCAAAAATTCTTGCACCCTTTCTATTTAAGTGTATCCCATCCCTGTAGAAGCAATCTCTCCTGTTAACAAGTACAGTCCAGGCTGAAAAAAATTCTACCCCTTGAGCCTTGCACAATCCCTCCAGGGCCGAATTGATCGACAAGGCTCTCATCATATACTCCCTCCTATCGTGTCTGGGCAGAATTGCAGACACTTTCAAGTTCAACCCTAATTCACGGCTTTTTTTCAACAGTGATCTGTACTTGCTAAGTAATTCCGCCGGTCTCCTACTCTTAATATCATTGGTGCCAACGTGTACAACTATATCACCTTTTGTGCCCTTAAAAGATGATATCCGCTCTACAACGTCATCAACCTTTGCCCCTGGCAGACATACCCTGGTTGGTCCTATTCCACCTATTCTTTTTACAAAGCATGTTCCCCGTTCCCCTGACAATAGAGTCACCAACAACTATGCTGTTTGTACACCATACCAAAATCCTCGGAAAAAGAGAAATATTTCTGTTAAATACACGACACAAATTGATATAAATATCCCAAAAAAAACAAGATGTTACATTACAAGCTAAATAATGCCCTACGCACATTGAAATCTAATCTGCAATCCATTAATGCCCGTTCTATTATAGTGTCACGATACTTTTGGTACCAGCGTGTAATAGTAATAGAGGCATGTGATGCAAGAAAGGAAGTGTATGAGCTTATGTAGCATCAGCCAAAAAAAAAAAAAAATTCACGCAACCATTCCCTCTAAATGTTTATCCAGTTCCTCCTTGAATTTATTTAAGCTATCAACTTCCACAACGACAGATGGAAGTTTGTTCCATCAATTAACCACATGCTGGCTAAAGGCAAATTTCTGCACATCTATTCTACAACTGTCTTTCCTCAATTCGAATTTATGGTCCCTCAGGTTCCTAATCTGAGCAAGTGGAAGAATCTCATCAGAATTCAGCGTGCTCGACCTATTCAAGGCCTTATACACCTCAATCAGATCACCTCGCGGGTGCCTAGTCTCCAGCTGCTGCAATTTGCAGAACTTAAGCCTCTCTTGGTAAGAGGATCTCTTCATTCCCCTCACCAATCTTGTTGCCCTTCTCTGTACACGCTCAAGCAAATCTACATCCTTCCTAAAATGAGGTCTCCAGACCTGTACGCAGCACTTAAGGCGTATTTCGTTACTACAAATAATAACGTGTTCGTTGTTATATCGTATTCGAAAGGGTTTCTAAACTTTTCTTTTTGAAACAAGTTTGAAAGGGTTGTAATAGAGGTTTTGTTTAAGAGACAGATGAACACACACGGAGTGATAAATGGAAGAAAGTTAAGAGATTCTGTCACACTTTTGAAAGGCATAACGATGCCGAAATTAGGACTTCTTTTTCCGAAATCGCTGACCTAATTATCAAATACAAAGACACGCTGCCATTAAATACCCTGTTGTCTTTTTGTCCTTCCTTTCTTTTTGACAGCGTTCCTTAATTAGGTCGGAAACCGCATAACTTGTAGTCCTACGCACAACTTGCTCTCGGCACTTAAAATGCAATCAAAGCTTCTCTAATTTAACCTACTGCCCTTCGTGAGCAGAAATGATCACATTGAAGAAACAGATTAAGCAATGCCTATTCATCAGTGACGTAATTATGGTGTGGCAACATCCTAGGGAAGGAGCAGATTTTGCCCAAAAGGAAAACTCCCAACCACCACTGCTCTAAAATGGGGGGGGGGGGGATATAGTTTGAAATTCTTACGTCCCCTTTAAATTTTTGCCCTCTATTTTTCACGAAAATAATCAAAAGAACAAACTGATATTTGACGTATCATAAAACTCAAACACCAACCGACATTCTCTCAAATTCAACCCCATTAATTCAGTACCAAAAAGGGTACAGAAAAGATAAATGGCTTCATTTGAAAACATCACAGCAGCTGACCTTCATTTAACCTTAGTACTAGGCACCGTTAAAACACACAAGGTACACTGGATCGTTGATAAATATGTCAAATTTACGTACTACCGTCTAGAATTCTAGAAGACAGTACATTCATTAATATAGTGAGAACGGGCCGAGACTGAAAGAGATAAAACTGGTTTTTGACTCAACACCAAACTTGACGAGGTTAATCTGTTTGGCATATCCTGTTAACAACACAGACAATTAACTTCACTAATGACTGCTTGCATAACAAAATCAAAGTTTGATAACAATGGCTAACAGTAAGGTGAAATTTGAAGGCGTACATATGTGCACCCTTTCCCAAAGGGTTACTTTCTGTGATCAAAATTTAGATATGAACCTTTCTTTCAGGCTTCCAATGTTTTCTGAAGGATCTACAAATTAAGATATGACTTCGGAGAGATTTAATAAATGCTTTTGTAAGGAGAGAGTTAGTAAGGATTTTGGACTAAAGATGAATATGGCTAAAACAAAAGTAATGATGAACAAGTATGCCACAGAAAGGGAAACAATGATTGAAGGAGCAGTAATTGAAAAGGTGGAGTCATATACTTATCTGGGACAAGTTATTAGCTGTAATAATTATAAATGGCTGGAAGTCAAGAGAAGAATAAATTTTGGATGGATAGCATTCAGGAAATATAGTCACATACTGAAGAGCAATATCCCAGTTTGTCTGAAACGTAAAATAATGAACCAATGTATACTCCCCACCATGACTTATGGAAGTGAAACTTGGGCACTCACCAAAAGGATGGAAGAGAAGCTGTGAACTACACAGCGAAGAATGGAACGAATTATATTGGGAATCAGACTGTTAGATAATAAGAGAAACACATGGATTAGGCAGCAAACTCAAGTAAAGGACATTCTTATCAAAACTAAAGAACTAAAATAGTCTTGGGCAGGACACATATCTCGAAGACATGATGACAGATGGACTAAGAAAATAACAGAATGGTACCCAAGAGGAGCTAGAAGAAAACCTGGAAGACAAAGGCGGAGATGGATAGATGAAATTCAGAGTTTGTGGGTAGTAAACAGATGGCCAGTGCTCAAAACAGAAGGAACTGGAAAGTTGCTGGAGAGGCCTTCATCCTGCAGTGGATTGAAAATGGCTGATGATGATGATGAAGGAGAGAGTAGTATATTCGTTGGTAGGTTCTCCAACTGTAGTTTCTTGTTCCATTTCAGACATTCACAAGGTTGTGAAGGCGTACGCCTCCCTGATGCCGTAAGTCAAGGTACCTCACGTATAATTACATATTAACACATTCTCTTGAGCCTCTGACCAATTGAAGATCCAAATTCGGAAGAAGTAAGTAGAGTGAAGGAAGTAAAGATTAAAATATTCAATTCCAGATATACACAGAAATTTTGTACAGAACTTTAGTTCTGTACAAAATTTGACGTTGAATGTGAGGGCATTCTTTGAATGTGTAACGTAAACAGTTCAGTTTTTTTATGATAAATTCCTCATTCAATGATCTGAATGAGGAATTTGACACTGATTTAAAAAAAAAAAAAACGAACTCAGGATTTCATATTTTAAGAAAAATACTAGTAGATGACTTTGTTGACGGCTCATTTCAAAGAAAGAAAAAAAATGTAACGAAAAAATGAACTTTTCAAAGGATGTATGTCTTGCCTTGGGTAAGCACCAATAACACATTCAGTAAGTAAGAAATCCAGTTTATAAACAATTTAAAAAAATGTATAAATCAAAATATTCCAAGCGAATCTATCTACCTTGGAGAAGAATTATCTTAATGCTATTTATGATAGTATTATTCGCAAATTCTTCAACTGTAGCGGTGGCGAAACTACCATACCACCATGTCCGCTATTGCGGGGGGGGGGGAGGACGAGGAGTCAGAAGGCCCGATTTGGTATGGTTGTTAAAGACCATGTGGGGATCGATCTGGTGGAGGGGTAGAATTTATAGTTCTGTCACTAGCTTGTGGCCGTTATACTGCACATTGGGTACGTTTAAATTAGACGGAGAACCTTCTCATTTGCATTTTGATTGCTTGTAAGGTTTTCGAAAACGTAAATCATTCCACAGTTGCAAGATTTATGAATGATTCTTTGCAGTCCTTATGGCCAGACGGAGAATCGACAAGTAATGTAAAAGTCATTTATTTTTGTCTATTTATGCATTACAGGTTTGCTATCCAAACCTAATCCACAGTATTTATTTGACCCATGGCTTATACAGGCTTGCAGAAATAATTCAAGACAATGTTGGCGAAGTTAAGTTATTTCTTGTTCAAAAAAGATCGCAAAAGTTCCCATCCGCATAGCTATTTACAGAGTTATGCAACGTGTTCTCCTTCCACCAGAGCTTATTCCGGCATGGTGGAGAACAGGAGAAAATGCATTGTTTTATAGTAAAAATTTTGATTCTGCGAATGCTGCAGCTATTGGTACTGCTATGGCAATTCTTTAGTTAGAAAACATTTGCTGTTCATCGAGATTCATTTTGCTTTGGATATCTAATTCTGCAACCAAATTGAAGCAATGAAACTTTTTTCGGGAGGTGCAACTGAAGATTTGGAAAAGTTCGGTTAGAAATTTCAACCACCCCTAGAGACTCGGGAGAGAAAATAGGAATATATTTGACACTGATCTAAAAAAAAAAAAAAAACGAACTCCGTATTTTTCTTTCGTTATGAAAAGTTCGTTCTGTTTTTAAAATGATTTTGGCGAATTTACAATGAACAGCATTCAAAAATATATTACTATTTAGTGTAACAAATTTTTTTTAAAACAAAAAGAGCGTTATTGCACATAATAGCGTTTTGGTGCATATTTTTGGATATTTTACTGCATATCTCATTCATATTTTAACTGTTTTTAGTTCATATCATCTGATGTCGAATGATAAGTATGCAAGAGTCGAATTTAGCCATTTCTCACTGCAATAGTATGAGCAATGACCACAACTAGGAAGGATGTAGAGCTGCTGGAACGAGTCCAGAGGACAACGAGATTGGTGAGGGGGACAAAGGGTTGCTCTTACCAAAAAAATTGCGGCGTCTGGAGACTAGACACCTTCGAGGTGATTTGATTGAGATGTATAAAGCGTTGAATGGTTTGAGAAAGCTCAATGCTGATGGGATTCTTTGTCTGGCTCAGATTACGCACCTGAAGGGGCATAAATTCAAATTGAGGAAAGACAGTTGTAGAATAGATGAACGGAAATTTGCCTTTAGCCAATGGGTGGTTGATTGCTGGAACAAACTTTCATCTGTCGTTGTGGAAGTTGATAGCTTGAATAAATTCAAGGAGGAAGTGGACAAACGTTTGGAGCGAATGGATGAGTGAAATGGAAAGGGTCTTCTTTTTTTTTTTATATGTCTCTACTAATTCTAATAATGCTAACTACTGCACAACCAGTGGAAGGCACGCGATGTCCAGGATCGTATTTACAGCTATTCAAAATGTACAGTACATGGAAACCATATAGTTGAATTTAACACCTTGCATATACACTTTCCCAACAAGGAAATGCTTAAGTCAAATCTCTAAACATTTCACAGATTATCCTCTCTCTTTCTCTGATGAGCTGCAAGAAGGGCGAAACGAAAGAAATGTTAAAAGAAAAGACTGTATTTCTCTTAATACTGAATTACCCAATAGTAAGCGAAAACTTTTGTTTTCAGCTACAATTAAGGTGGGTGTTTGATATAAAACTTTCCATTATGGCCCGACACACATCCCACCGACACAACTTCATCTCATCACGCGCCCAACTTTGTCCACAGTTTACACGAACTGAAACAAAAAGTTGCAATTAACAGTAGAGTTTCATGCACCACCTGTAATTTCATGCCCTGATATTGCCCCATAACTTGGAGAATACCGGTGAAACAGCTGTTAAGGGGGCGGCAACTTTTTTATGATGAAAAGCAAAAACTCCCTTTCTGAGAAGCGAGATGTAATTGGTAGTGGTGTGAACAAAAGATAAGTTTCTTTTGTTTGAATTATGCGTAAAACTTTGTCTGACGTTGTAATTTTTCTTTGATGTGCTTCTCCACCCAGTCAATCTCCATAACAATCCGTATTTCTTCAGACAGAAGCCTATTTGTCCCTCAAAGTTGCGACACAGATTAAAATTTTAATCATAAAATTACACTCAACTTGATTTCTAATAGGGTAAAGTAAAGCACGGAAACGTTAAAAAAAAAAAAAAAACGCTTACCGTTTTCATGACCTTGACCTCCATGTTGACCTACAAAACTCGCGGAGAGCGACAGGAAGAAAATGCTGGCCATGCTTTCCAGTTTCCTCATTTTTCCTTTGGCAACTGCGCACCGGTGAGGGTTAATATTCGGATGGCAGAGGAGGATTCACGTCGTGTTGCTCTAAGACTGACCGCACTCACAATGCTTGTCAACCGAGGATACACACGAACGGACGCAATTCCTCTTTTGACGCTCCTCCATCCAGTCCGGCAGACGCCGTTAGCGAAGTGAGGGGGAGAAAGGAATGGGGTGCAGGGCGACAAAAGCTCGCTTCTCACAGGCTACTTCCGTAAATGGTTGTTAAGAGAACCTCACGATTACCCTCACGGTTGGTCAACTCACGAAAAAAAAATAAAAAAGAAGGAGAAAAAAAGAGAGAGAGAGAAAAAAAAAAAGAGCGAAGAGGGGGAGAAAAAATAAAATACAATAAATAGAACTTTGCTGCTTCTTTCAAGAGACTAACGCGTGTTTATTAAAGAATCGTTTCATCCCGCGCTATAACACTATTGGTTAGTTTATTTCGGTGTACTCACGTGCACTAAGGATCAACATGCGGTCCCCTCTTCCAAAAACATTCTTAAAGCTATGGAGGCTTTTATAGTGGCGGGACTTTTGTTTGGCGCAGTGGAAGAAAAACTGGCTAGGTTACTCTGACCGACAGAAGAAAGTATTTCATTTCTCTCTCTCTCTCTCTTTATCTTTTCCCCTACCTCCCCCACCCTTTAACTCACTCTCCTTTAATTATATTTTCGAGATTTACTACTACCCTAGTTAAGACTACGATCATGCCTGATGGCAGACCATTATGATGCCGGGCTGTGAAATCGAAGGTCGTCGCCTACCTACCTGAAAAACTTCATTCATTGAAATCAGGTTCATTATAATTCTGGCATCTGCAAAATGTTCGGTGGAATGTATTTTAATTAAAGGCACGAGGTGAAAAGGTGTGATGTTATCCTCTCCTTCTATGTACCATAAAACTGGCTTTCTTGTTCATTTTTTGTTGTTATTAAGTAGAGAATTTAAAACATAAACATTTAATAACATCAAATATTGAATAAAATTCGAAGTGAGTACGAAAATAAAATTTTGGGAAACTTTAAATATTTAATTTTTATTTTTTTTATAAATTGCGTAAATATGATAATTTCAAACAAATTCTTCCATATTTTTTTGGACACGAAGCAGACGAATATAGAAAACTTTGCGTTACGTACATAAATGTTATATTTACAAACATTTTAAATACATATAATAAATACAAGCAGATAATAAATATTATAATAAATACAAGCAGATAATAAATATTATAATAAATACAAGCAGATAATAAATATTATAATAAATAAAAACAAATAATAACTACGATAATAAATAAAATATAAAACGTACTCATACCTCGCATTCAGCTATTTATGTTAACTATTCACTTGCTTGTAATAGTCTATACGTTCATAATTTTATTACCTACCTAATATTTTCGTATGACATTTATGTAACTTGATGAGGTAAATATATCCATTAAAATTTAATTGCTTCTAATTATCACTGTCTCACACATATTTTATGATCTTCACGACGCCTGAAAAAAAATTAAAAAATAGCAACTTATATTTACTTGATTATTACGTAACCTTGTTTCTGTGCTGCCATCTAGAAATTCTTTATATAAAATTTCAAAATTATAATCACAAGGTCACATATATACTGTAATAATTTAAAAAATAACTTTTTATTTCTTTTTTTTTTTTTTGTAAAGTAACCTGAGCTGTACTTTAAAATTCTTAGCACGGATGTTGAAACAGTCGACCAAAACTTTCTGGATATTTATTCAAAATAATGCAGTCATTGAGAAATACTGATATTAGAAATATGCCATTTATGTTTTCTTTTTCATCCCTCTCTACCTTCCAATAGCATTGCTTCGAACATAATCAGAACCATTTTGTAGTGATTGTATGACGCATGTACGGCTATTCCAGAGAGTAATCTTTGTGCTGTTTTTATGATCATTTAACGACTTCCCTAGAGGAAGAGTATTGCAAATCATTAAATTATTAAAATAAAACCTTGCCATTTATGAAACAGAACAGGAACGATATCTCAGGGCTAAATGTTGTAATTTCGTAATCATGGTGACTAGCTCTTCACCAGGATTTTTTTCTTCTTTTAACTTTTTCTTCTTCTTTTTTTTTTTTTTTTTTAAGAAGTACCAAACACGAATGGTACTAGAACCCATGCACAGTACATAGTACTGTGCATGGGTTGAAGGCTAAGAAAACAGAAGATACTTGACATTAGACTTGTATTTCTGTAGATTGAAAATTTCGGGAAATAGATGTGAAAGAAGGTTGTTCCAGAAAACAAAAGAAGGGCGAAATGAAAGATGGAAATAGTTGGTTCTGTGAGTTTAGAGCTGGATAAAAAAAAATGAATGCTAACTGATTGCAGCAAGTGTTCGGAGTGGTTTGTAAGAGGCTTGGGAATTAGAGATGTCAATTACGAAAAAGGGGTGACTATGGAAGGATCTGTTAAAAAAAGGCATGCAAGCAGAAACATAACCACTATGACACAGAGACTTTGTAAGAGATGGATCATTAATTAATCTGACCGCCCTCTTTTGAATGTAGTGAAGAAGCCTGAGAGAGAGATTTTAAGTGCAACGCCTCAGATATGAGAACAATATTCCATGGTAGGGCGGTTTTGAGATTTGTATATAGTGGGAAGTTGTTTAGAAGAAGAATAACATCGAAGGCGAAAAGAAAGCCCAGAGGAAGAAATATTTGTGATGTGCTTATGCTAAGGGAGATTAGAAATCAGAATAATCCCCTAATAGAAATATGTGATCTTGTCTAGAAATCTGAGTGCCATCGAGCAGTATACTGCTTTTTGCAAGATATAAGACAGAACTGAGTTTAGAAGGATTTAAATTAACTAAGTTATCCATGGTCCATGGAAATCAACATTTAAGGTGGTGAATACACAAGAAGTTGAGGCTATGTGTACAGGACAAGGTTTCTCGAACTGGAAGATGAAATATAATGCCAAACACGATCAAAAGCTTTAGGAACTTCGAAAGAAACTACTTGTGTTTCACCAAACGTTTCCACTGAATTTGTCCAAAGATGAGTAACATAAGCCAGTATATCACCAGAGGATCGATGCTGACGGTATCCATATTGACGATTATTGATTAGAGGGAGAGATCGGTTTTGAGATAGCTTAAGGGTTGACGGTTGACAGATTTCTCCATTGCTTTAGAAAGAGCAGAGGTAATTGCAATTTAGAAATAATTGGACGGGAGGAATTTGCCACCTTTTTTATGAACTGGTTGGATATTAACAAATTTTCAAGCAGAAAGAAAAACACCAGTGGAATAATAAAGTATAAAAAGTCAACACAGAACAGGAGCAAGGGTTTTGAGAACAAGTGGAAAAATACCATCAGGAACTTGAGCTTTCTTGGAATAAAGATAGTTTTAAATTCTTCTGACATCCTTCTGTTGGAAGGCTATAGCAACCGTTGAGTGGAGTGTGTTGGTTATGGCAAGAGGGTTTACCAATATCATCGATACAAGTTAGCAGAAAAGTAGAATGCTAATAAGTCGGCTTTATCTTTAGCTGCGGATGTAATAGAACACCAGTAATAGTCGTAGGAGCAGAGACGGACAAAATTGCAGCCAGTAGCTTTGTCAAAAGACCAGATTGCTTGATTACCGTTTGAACAAGAAGAAAGTTTTCTATCCTTAACCTGCTCAATATCAAGTTTCGATTGAGTAATAACTGTTTTACAATTGTTACCAGCTTTAGAGTACGCAGAAAATGAAACTGGTGATTTGGATACAAGCCAATTGTGATATGCAAAACTGAATTGTTATCGTGAACAGCCTTAGCACATTTACTGGAAAGCCAAAGTTTAGAGAAAGGACGATATTTCTTGGTAGAATATGGAATAAAGTATGTCATCCCTACAAAAATAATTTCACTGACAAGCCCCGCGAATACATTGACATCAGAAGATTTAAAGCAGTAATCTAACCATGAAAATAGGAATAGAAATCTCGCAGAGCATTAATTGTGCACTTTTAAGGTTTGTTGGGGAAAAAAAAATCAATAGTGTTATGTGTGTGCTTAGGGTTGTCTGGTATTCAGAAAGGTAAATGAAGAAGCTGTGTGAAGTCATTAGTAATCTCAGAAGCCTCTGCATCTTGACCAGTTGGGTCTATGTTACCAGAACACTGAAGACAGCTGCAGTTGTGAATATTAAATAATATCAGCAAGGAAAATTACCTCTGTTAGGAAAGTTAGATTGGAGAAAGTCGAGTTTCAAACAAAGAAAGTCAAAATGTTGAAAGTGATCGGTGGAGTTGGAAGAACGATAGAGGCAACAGATGAATTTAACAGAATGGGGTATAGAGATTTTAAGCTAGTTGAGATCAAAATTAGGAGATTCTAAAGTAGGAAGTCTCTGACAAAGAATGTCAGAGCAGTCACATGAACAAGTACCACCTTTCAATAGAAAGGAATTAGAGAGCGAATAATTAACAAAACTGAGATGAATAGTTGTGGAGGCAACCGACAAATGGGATTCTGTAGGAAAAAGTAAGTGGAGCTTGTCAGACTGTAGATGGAAATGGGCATCGTTCATTTTATTCATTCATTTTATGAAATGAATAAATAACGTTTTTAGGAGGTTCAGATATTTTCTGGGATAAGTCTGTAGCAGATAAATCTTTTAAATATTGACGAATACTTTTTCCCACTTTCACCGACACCAGAATGAAAACGCAGAGATGACGGGTGGGAAATGACTGGCGTCACAGGATTAGAAATCCACAAAAATTACAGATTCGCAATTACAAATACTGTACATCTTGTAATCAAAATGTCCAATAATGTTGATTAATCCGAAGGAGGTGGCGCTGACCAAGCATTGGAAGGCTGCATGAATTCAGTGTTCCGTATAGTTTAGTGTTTTTTAGTGGCTTTTATTCGCTCAAATTGGATTTATTTTGTGTCGATCAAGATCTCCAGGTGACGGTGAGTCAACAGACGTTTTTTCCATGCTGAATTTCTAAGGCGTTGAAAAGATATGAGAGTTTTTAATTCCTTGTTACATGTCGCTCGTTCCGGAGATCTGCAACATGGAAATGCCATAGAGGTTCGGCCGTTAATTAACATTGGTAGTTGCTAAAGTCATTCCATGCTCTTTGTAACAATTTCTACTAGATTAAACCTTGCTAAGATGACCATACTTGTACTCCATTCCAACTATATATGGTTTTAGTAATGCTAGAGTTATTTATTTTGGTTTTACGGGTGATTGAATTAGTGACTAGAATAATTATGTTACCTGGAGGCAGCCATTGCTTCTTCTTCGACGAATGAAAACAAAAGGGTTTGTTGTTGTTGTTTGGTCACGTGACCCTAAGGCCTCAACCTGATTGGCAGAACTTGCCCAACTGAAGGGAGCCAACATTCTCAAGCCTGAATATAATATCACCTGTATTACTTGTTCATAATTCATTTATAAATGAGGCTAATTAAAATCTATAACTCAGCTATAGATACCATTAAAATCTAAAGAAAAAAAAATCTTAAGCTCAACTAAATTCAAGAACCATTAATATAAAATAATATAAAAAATGGAATCGGACCATCAAAATTAATCCTTGGATAGTTTCCCACCATTACTTTCCTCTGCACAGACTGTTGCTGGAAGTGATAATGTGACCAAAGTGACTGCTTCCACTCGTAAAGAACCGACAATGGAAATTCCTAGCCTAGAACCCAAAGACTTACCCACACCCTTGGAGAAGGAATTGCCTCAGCCTTCAGTGGATCTTAGTTCCTCTGCCCTAGAAGATTCTGTTACTGTTCCTGACCAGTCTCAATTCAACTTAACGCTAGGAGTACATATGGAACAAGTTTTCTCCTTAAGAACTGGTCTCTCTACCATTCTTTCTGATGGGGCAGGCTAACAAAACAAGTAACCACTGAAATACAAGACATCTGGTCTGCCATGGAGCAGATACTAATCAATGTTATCATTTATCATGGAGAACGAGCGCGTTAAAACTAAGCTGGATGAAAAAGAATTCCAGATGAATAAAATACAAAAGAATAATGAAACACCTAAGGATTCTCATCCTGGTTTCTCTCAACCATATTTAACATTGCTCAAGCCACGCAGCTATACACCCGACTCAGACCGTAAGATCAACAGCGGGTAAATCTACACAGCAGCAAAACGTAATTCTGATTAAGGCGCAGGAGGGCAGCACCTGTGCTACAAGTGAGGAGGTAAAACAAGAGATTAAAGCTAAATTAACCTCAGACATAAAGGATGTCAAAATTAAATACATGCGGAAAATTCGGGCAAACGGGGTATTAATTGAAACTGTGACCCCTCAAGATATTGAAAAGATCAAAAACTGTGTAAAATTACAAGAGTGTGGTTTAAAACCTGAATTGCCCAGAAAGTTGGGCCCAACTATTGCGATTTATGACGTTCACAAAGACTCCAAGATTGAGGATATAATAGAAGATATCTATGAGAAAAACTTAAAACACTGTGATTTTACACTTTAGGATGTAAAAGAGCAAATTAAGCCTCGATTTCCAACTAAGCCAAAACCTAATAAGTCCAACATAAATTGGATTCTAGAAGTCACTGGTACAATTCGCAAGATTCTTTTGTCTGCTCGTAGAATTTATCTAGGGTGGACATCTCACACGGTTAAGGATTATACCATAGTTCCCAGGTGCTATAAATGCCTGGGATATGGCCACTCTGTAAGATCATGTCATCAAGAATCACAAACTTGTGGGCACTGTGGTCTAACCGGTCACAACTTTATAGATTGCCCAAATAAGGAGAAACCAGCTGAATGTCCAAACTGTAAGAAGCGAAAGAAGAACTGCGCCCACTCCTTCAGAGATCCCAAATGCCAAGAGTGCTTAAAAGCCGTAGATGCTGTTCGCTCAAAGACATTTTATGGATATAAACACAACATCAAGTATTAATTCTAGTACTTCACAATCAACAGAAATTAGGTTTTTGCAGCTAAATTGCAAACAATCCATTGCAGTTACAAATGACTTAACAAAAGTGTCGCAAGAACATTTTATTCAGGTTATGGCTCTTCAAGAGCCCTATTCACATAAGGCCTTCTAAAGGGTCTTCCCATTCGTTATAGAATAGTACAGTCCAATCCAGTTACGGTTAGAACTGGTGGAAATACCCGATGTCGGATCTGGACTGCAATTGTCATCTTAGATCCAAGTGCACAGTTACAAGAATTCCCAGTCTCTCTGCTCCACCCATGCTGTTTGTGTGTGTGTTTGGAGGGCCAGTTTTTCCAAGTCTACGCTATCTCATTATACTGTCAATGCTCCCAATACAGAGACTCTATACAACCGTTTGTGGACTACCTGGATATGACACTTAATATTCTACGTGGGAAGAACGTTATTGTGATGATGGATGCAAATGCTGAGTCTACTCTGTGGAGTGCTGCAACTACAAATGAAAAGGGTGAATCTGGCCATCCACCAATATGTGTGACGCCTATGGGTTCTCACATCGACATTACTCTCGCATCTTCTGCTATTAGTCCGAGACTTTCCAACTGGAAGTTGCACACTAGCTGGTCTATCAGCGATCATAACATCATGACATTTCAACTTAATTGTGATCAAAGACGATACCGATTTGATCCTACCGACATACCAAGATTTCACACAAAGAAAGCAAAGTGAGATAAATTTGATTCCTCACTTAAAGACTCCTTTACACGAGACCAAATAGAAAAATTGACTACTCTCACTGCAGATGAACAGGCACGAGTAGTTCAAAACATAATTATTACTACTTGTAGACAGTCCATGAGATATAGGAAAAGGAAGCCCTGCCATGTGCCGTGATGGTCCTCAGAATTGACACAATTAAAATCATTGACGAAACAGGCAAGAAGAGATTTCCAGAAAGCGAAGAGAGACAGATCTCGTCCCACTTTGGAGGTTGTACTTTTGCAAAACAGATACAAACAAGCCCGTAGAAACTATCATCAGGAAATCTACAAGAGGAAAAAAGCTTCGTGGGAGCAACTAGTGAGCACCCAGGGAAACAGTTCTCCCTGGGGGCTCGTCTACAGATTAATAAACAATAAAATTCCAACTGGTGAAGTGTTTGCAGCGGTTACAACTACTGATGATCAAGAAACCATATCTTGAGTCCCCACCATGAATAGGATCCTGGATGTTATTACTTATCAAGAAGTATGTACGGATCCAAAACAGCTAGACATCAGAGTGAAAAATGCTTGTTACTCGGGCTCGCCTGTTGAACCTCCTTTTACCTTTGAGGAGATTGATATTGCTATCCAGTCCATGCGTTCGGGCAAATGTCCTGGACTTGATGGCATTGAGGTGGAAGTGCTCAAGCGCGTATGGAAAACTGTCCCCGTAGCTATTGCAACTCTTGTCTTAATCAAGGTATTTTCCCTGCAATTTGGAAAGTTGCTAACTTAAAAATTCTTCCCAAAAATCCAAAGAAGCCAGAATCTGATCCGCTATCATATAGGCCTATTGCCTTGCTCCCTGTTATGGGCTCTTGAAAAAGTTATTGCGAAGACGCCAATCGAGGAACCGAAGATGCCATTGCTTCTCTTTTAGAGATACAGCGGGAAACCACGACTAAATATCTGCTCGGTCTCTTTGTGAACTTCAAAGGGGCCTTTGACACCCTTTGGTGGCAAAGTGCTCTGGAGAGGTTCCGGGAGGCTGAAGTATCTTCACCTATATAGCGGTTGCTGATGAGCTACTTTTTGCAGCGCTCGCTTGTTGTTAAGAATGGTTCCATTCAAGTGTCAAGAAAAATTACCAGAGGATGCCCACAGGGGTCTATTCTTGGGCCCCTGTGCTGGAACTTAGTGTTCTACTCCTGGCAGACATGCAGAACTGTGCATTATAAGCACCCGCTTTGGGGTCCGTTAATAACAAAATTTTAAATTTGTATATTAAAATATTATTTTGGCATAGGATTCCTTGTAGAAACTATCCGCTAGCTAATGAGACGTCAATATTCTTCGAAACAGCTCACCTGGCGTGGTCTCAGATTTTTAAATTTATCGCTGATTCACCTTTTCAGGTAATACTATACAATTTAAAAAGTTATTAACAATTTGAGCAGAACCATGGATAACGATATTTGTCTCTATAGAGTATGCATTGAGCATTAAGCCCCATTGAAGACCAGTGCATAGTCAGCCTTAATCGACAGCTTGACCTCAATGCTGATTACTCGACACCAGTCTTCAATGGGACAAAAAGAGCCCCATGGTCGAAATCGAACACATTAAAGGTTACAAATGTTATTTGATTTCAACTACTGCTGCTGTTGTTGTCATTGGGTTTTACTAGCATTAGCGACTAAGGCCATATTGCTTCATATATACTGTCTGTAAATTGTACGTATTCTGTGGTCGATTTTCTGTTTACTGGACGAAGAACCCGAGTTTCCAGAAACAAAACCACGCTATCCTCGCCTGAAAAAGACACATAAAAATTCCTCCCGTCATCGACGGGATTCGAATCCAGGTCTTTTCCACCCTAAAATCTAATAATCTGTAGTTAGTGATGCTTATAACACAATTTTTTTTTTACTTGGATATAATGTAAAAAAATAAATAAATAAAATAAAAGTAGGCAGAAAGATGTTTATAAATAATTGCAAAGAGAGATTTAGTCCGCCTGATGAACCTTGAGGACACAATGCATTTTAAACTGTATGTACATTGTACTCTAGTGAGATGGCAATAAATACAAAGCTTTTAGATACAGTAAAAGCAAATGAATACCTCAGAAAGCTAAGTAAATTCATAGGTCTCTATACTTCTTTCATTAATTTGCAAGATCCTTTGAAAGATTTCATTATCCCTGAAAAATAAAATTGGCATTGGCGTCGAGAAAGGTTTTAGTTTTTATTTAAAGACAAAAAAGAGGCGCTCCGTTCTTAAATTTTATCAATGTCATCATGAGTCGTTCTTGAAGTTTATCTTGTGTTATGAGCACCTATTTAAGATGACAACCACGTGGAAACAAAGCAATTCTAGCAGTCCTCGACATGCGCTTTCACAGTAACAAGATCTCTGTCTATAAACACTTGACAGAGACAAACAGCTTACCAAACACAGACGTTCGCCTTGTAAGAAATACGTCACTACACCTAGCATGACCGTGACGCGAGTATGACACTACACACTAACTTGTTACTTCCAAGGATATTCTAGAATCCATTCAACGCTTCAATAGTTTTCTACCGACACCTCCTTTTTTGTGCTAGCAGACCAAACACACTTGTAGATCTGTTTTTATTTACAGAAATCATAGAAAATAACAAGAAAAAAGTGTCCATTATTTATGTCTCCCTGTACCTACTCGACATGTGCCTGCTCATGTTACTCTGAGATTCTTAATGTGAAGGTTGAAAGCTCTTGATAAACTGACATTTTCAGATGAAATTTCTTCACACTTTTTCGGCATCTTTATTACCTAAAGTTGCAAAAATTTCGAAATATCACTCAACGTTAAGCAGCTGGAAACGCGAACGTCATGGATACATGAGGAAATTAATCAACTTTTCATTAGCCCTTCGAATAATCAAAATGGCTATCGATTCAATGAAAACTCTTAGGCACAATGATGTTGATTGAATGGTTCTTAATGGAATGTTCACAATGACATCATTTAGTTGAATTACAACTTTAGTATCAACAAATAGTTTGCTCTGGCGTTTTCTTCCAAGGCTGGTCCACAATCAGAGTTTATATTAAAATGTCATGTGCATCCATTTATTACTGACTAATAAACTGATTATACCACTATACAACAGCACTATATGATAGACAAGTGGCGGCTGCCTGTAAAGTACCATTGAGCAGAGTCACTGTCGCAATAACACTAAATAAATAAAACAAAACACCTTTTTTGAATATTTTCTATTTATCACTGATTTATATTTGTATTTATTGCTGATTTGCGTTTATTTTGTATTTATAACAACCGATGCTATAAATGATTAAACATCACATAACGTATCGCATTCATCAAGTCAACTGAAAGTGAAGTGCACTCTAAAACTGGCTCTCATAGCACCGATACAGCAAATAACCCAAGCAGCATAGCGATGCTCTAGAACTCTTCTATCTACCCGAACGACAAAAGAATGTGCCCAAGCAAGATCGGCTCCAGTTATTATTGTTACGTGCCTTTGTTAGTGTTTATTCGCAATGAATAAGAGAAGTAATTCATAAAAAAAACTTTTTGTGGCTGTCATATATATGTATAAAATTTGAAATTAAACGGTTGGATAAAGCTCTACCTGATATTGTTTAAAAGAAATGTTCTAACGAAAAAATAAATAATAACAATACTCAAGAAAGACACAAACACAGAAACACAAGGCCTTTGACCCTATAATCAAAGGATCAAAGAATACCTGGATACCCTCAAGCAGAACCTCCTTGCACTCAACAAGGGACTTCGCCCATACAGGAAAAGTGCCCAGAGATAAACAGACAACCGGATATTTGATAAAAACTGGAGCGTCTTCTAGAGAACCATTGGACAAGAGGAGGAGAGCAACGAATTCCCCCCCCCCCCCCGGGACCAGAAGGCACTCGAGTTCTAGGCCAGCCTGTGGAACAGTGAAGTTTGCCATAACAGCCGTGTCCTCTTGGTAGACCTAGAACGGCAGAAAACCAAGCTTACAAGAGATAATAGAATGGGAAATTTGGCAGGAAGAAGTACAACAGTCGATCAGGAAGTCCCACAGCTGGCGAACCCCAGGATAGATAACATCAACAACTACTGGTGCAAGAAGTTCAGCTGCACACAGGCACATAGCGCAGTGGTTCACCCAGATGATAAGGCATCCTGACACAGTCCCACAGTGGCTGACTCAAGGAATCACTGTCTGAATGCTAAGGACAAAGCAACCACAAACCTAGCGAAATGCAAGCCGATCACTGGTTTCCAACAATGTACAAGATCTTCACCAGCTGCGTAACCAAGAAGATATCAGATCACTTTGAGAACCAGAACATCATGACCGAACAGTAGAAGGGATGTAAGCAGATGAGCAAAGGACGCAAGGAGAAATATTCCTGATAGTTATGGAGGAATCCTACAAGGAGCACCGTAACCGGGACAGTCTACATTGGATACTGCAGGGCCTTTGACTTTGTACCCCATAGTTGGCTGAAAGACACTGAAGATATACAAAGTCAACCCGACACTGACACACTTCTTGGAAGAAACCATGAAAAGGAGGACCACCAGAAAGGTTGAGAACGTCACAACCAGACCGATCTCCATCGGAAGAGGAATCTTCCGGGGAAATGTCCTGGGTCCACAATGGCTCTGTCTAGCACTCAATCCACTGTCCACCATGCTCAACAATAGGAAGTATGGATATGCCCTCAAAGAGGAAGTAAAAATCTCTACATCCTCTCCCATAAATGGTTGAAATCAAATTCTATGCAGCAACCGAGAATAAACTTCAACAGCTACTCCGGATCACCGAAGAGTTCAGCACTGATATCAGAAAGCAATCTTACCTAGACCAATGCAGAACTCATGAATTGCATCAGGGAAATTCAGTCGACCGAAATTACTAGCTGAAGACTGGTGAAGAGATTGAAGCCATAACAGTGGCAAAGACCTACAAATAATTGGGAATGATGCAGGCTCGACTGTTAGAACACAAGGAGTCAAAACCCGCCTGACTGAGAAAAACATCAGAGACTGAGGAGCCTGCTAAAAACAAAGTTGAATAGTAGGAACATGATCAGAGACATAAACACCTATGCAGTCTATGATCAGAGCCATCAATATCTATGCGCTCAATCTCCTCCAGCTCTCTGTGGGTATAATCTATGATCCCGAAGAAGTATGTACTAACATACCAAACATACTCCTTCGGGATCATAGTGGACCAACAGAGAGCTGGAGAAAATTACGCGATCGACTAGGATAATGATGAAAAGAGCCCTCAACACAACCCGAAATCAGCTGTGGAAAGGTTGACTATAGCCCGAAAAGAAGGAGGAAGGAGCTTCACAGACCACATCGAACAACAGAAAAAACGATTGAGAACCTGAAGAATTACTTCCAGAAAAACACAGCGCCACTCTACCAGGCCATAAGGAAGATAGACAAGCGGTATACCTCACTCAAACTAAGCGCAGAGACCCCTCCCGCCCGGACAGAAGAAACGAAGATAGAAAGATGGGCAAAGAAGGTACTCCATGGCAGACATGAATGGACAATGAATCCTCGATCACGAACACATAGTTAAGGAAACTTCCAACGTATGGCTCACGAGAGGGATGCTGTTCCCTGAGACTGAAGGATTCATGCCTTCCAAGACCAGGTAATCAACACCAGGAACTATAAACTATTTAAACACTATTTATCAGGATCCCCGGAAGGTTATTTCACCTTCCCATGTGTATTGTGTCTATAAATCTGTCATTGTGTATTGCGTATATAAATCTGTCGTTCTGTATTGTAAAGTTCTGTACTTCTCAATAAAGATTTATTTATTTATTTAATTAAATTGCGTGTGTTCTCTGGTCGATTTGCCTGCTTTGTTGGATGAAAACCCTTGGCCTTAAACACGGATTAAAAAAAAACGCCCATAAAAGTTGCTCGGGTTATCGACAGGATTCGAACTGGGGGTCCTTAAAACCGGTGTGTGGCGAGTGACGATACCACTGTGCTACCGCACCAGCACCTATAGAAATTCATTGCTAAGGAATCCGGAGTGATAGATGACACATGTCGACGATGTCCCCGGCCCCAGAAACATTCCAGCATATCACCGCAGGATGCAAGGAGATCACCCAGTGGGAGGACACTCACAGACACGACCAGTCGCCAGGATAATACATTAGAAGGTAACGAGGAAATACCAGTTGATCAAAGGTGTAACGTATTACAAGTACGAACCTCAGGCCATACTATAGACCCCAACTCACAAGCTGTACTGATACCGTGCCATTATAACTGATAAGACGATCCCGCATAACAGACCGGATATAATCCTCGTCCATGAGAAGTAAAAGGCTATCAATCGGATCGACATGGCGGTGCCCAATATAGAATCGCCGTCCAACCCACACCAGACGGAAAAAACCCGAGTTCCAGACTGGTTGATGACGTGAGGAATTTTTATGGGCCTTTTTCACAATGTGATTGAGTTAGTCGGTCTCAGGCGAGGGTCGCATGGTTTTTTCTCCCGGAAACTCGGGTTTTTCGTCCAGAAAAACAGGAAATCTATTACAGAACACACGCAATTTATAGACAGTATATACGGAACAATATGGCCTTAGTCGCTGATGCCCCCAAAAATCCTTATTGCACTACGGAGATTACGGGGGACGGGTGCCCAACACTTGCAACCTCCAGAAAACCTACGAGGAAAAGATCCGGAAGTACCTAAGACGTGGTATATTGAGCAAGATGTGGTATATTGAGTGGGTCAAAAAGATGTGGGTCAAAAAGATGTGGTATATTGAGCAAGTAACGACCATCCCAATCACCGTGTCAACCACCAGCATAGTGCCAAAGAGCCTACACAAGAACCTAGCAGCAATGGGCCTCCTACAAGAAACCTACAAGAAAGTCGAAAAAGTCGCAATCCTGAACACTACCTGCAGGAAGATTGTTTGTTTGGGGATTTAATAGGCGCATCGGCATCTGTGGCCATAGTGCGCCACTGCAGGAAGAATTCCTCGACCAATAACAATAACAGCCGAAAATAACAACCACCCCATGCATTTCGTATCAGTAACCTTAAGGTGATGGGGGAAAAATCAGGAGAAATAATAATATATATATTATATTTTTTAATTTTTTATTTTTGCACTGCTAGTTTAAATCACCAGTAGCCCCTATTGGGATGGACAATCCTAGCATATACTACACTCTCATTTCATTAATTATTTTAGGATATTTCTTTACAGAAATGGAAGGAAGGCACGAAAACTCTACTCTGCTTTGTCCATGGTCGTTTCCTTCTGATGTGCAGAAAAGTATAGAATTATATTAACATTAACTATATTATGAAAGCGCACATTAAACATAAAATCGGCTGCTTTTTGTAATCAGTTTACTAAATGTATAAATAATGAATTATACTATTTGTTTATTATTGAATTCATTGTTTATTAAAATCCATGAGGAAATAAATCGCAACCATTTTTCAAAAAAAAAAAAGTTTAAAATAAATAAACAAAAAACTTTTTTTTTACCTAATGGATAGTAAAATTGCCTTACTCTTTTGTATTCGTTGTCGAAGAACCAATTACAAAACCACTTCTGTAATTGATTCTTTTAGCTTCAAAGTTCAGTGATCATATATAGTGGTGATAATAGATAAAAACAAAACACAAGACGACATAAAGCAAATAAACGTGATCAGAATTCAAGCGAAGAGTTATCCGGATGAATGTAGTCCTGCTCAGAAGGTCAAGAGTTAATTGCTTAAAGGTTATCTTTGTCTTCTAATTCTGCATCTTTGTACTGTTTATTCCCAGAATTCCGTGGGATCTACTACCAATGACCTCAACTGGAGTTTCGTTTCCAAATGTTCTCCTTGACAGTAACCATACATCAGTTGCAGTATTACATAGAGTATCTTATTTTTAGGCGTGAGTTCGCATATGTGCATAAAGCGCCCATTGTCTTCACCCTGTCCGTCCGTCTGTCCAGCCATCCGTCCGCATGTAATAACTTTTCTCCCGGTGGACGGATTTTCATTAAATTTTATAATTAGAAAGAATTGTCTAGCAATCTGAAATTTTATTATAAGCGGAAAAACATATCCAGCAATTATTATTTCTTTTTTTTTTTTCTCACACACATCACATAGGTTATTAATACGCTTTAATTTATACCACA
Source organism: Mastigoproctus giganteus (assembly GCF_048544385.1). Classification (NCBI taxonomy): domain Eukaryota; kingdom Metazoa; phylum Arthropoda; class Arachnida; order Uropygi; family Thelyphonidae; genus Mastigoproctus; species Mastigoproctus giganteus. The sequence goes on along the minus strand of NC_143587.1, from coordinate 34,097,520 downwards.
GACGAAGCCCTGGATATTATGTCCGTTGCCATGGGATTTTTGGATGAATGAATGAACAATATGGCGGATGCCCCCAAAAGGCAACTTTCTTTCCAAGTATTGCGCACATAAAAGCGGTTACTTTTTTTGAACAGTTCGTTTTTGTTATCAGTTTACTACATGTATAAATAATGAATTATACTATTCGTTTATTATATGAATCATAATTGAAACGTGAAATACATTCTGTAATTCATTTTTTTTATTAAAATCCATGAAGAAATAAATGAAATACATTACAACAATGTTGACTGTATATTTTGATGTGAGATACGTATTGTTCTTTGTTGGAATAAAGGACTCAAAAAATGGAGATTACCTAAATCAATTACGATTTTAGCATTAGCAGTTGCAAATGATTAAAAAAAAAAAAAGGAAGTTTATACAGTATCAGTCAAAAAAACATACCTGCCATTTCAGTTATTCGTTTCCTCTCTAATTCCTTAATTTATTTAAGCTACCAACTTCCACATCAGATGGAAGTTTGCTGCAGCAATTAACCACCCGCTGGCTAAAGGCAAACTTCCATACATCTATTCTGCAACCGTCCTTCCTTAATTTGAATTTGTGTCCCCTCGTGTATGTGGTCTCAGCGAGAGGAAGAATCCCATCAGCATTCAGCTTGTTCAAGCCATTCAAAGCCTTAAATACCTGTCAAATCACCTCGTATGTGACTAGTCTCCAGACGCTGCAATTTACAGAACATAAAAGTCTTTCTTGGTAAGACCACCGCTTTGTTCCCCTCACCAGTCTCGTTGTTCTTCTCTGTATACATTCCTACAGCTCGCTCTACATACTTCCTAAAATGAGGCCTCCTCAAGATGTGGCCTGATCATTGCCTTGTGCAATGGGATAATCTCCTCCTCATCCCTGCTAGTAAAATTCCTCTATATCATTAACAAAACTCCATGAGCTGTCTTGGCAATCTGTCTGCAATGCTCAGAAAACTTAATATCTGACTGCACAATTAATTACCCCGAGGTCTTTTTCCATTTCCCACCACCATGAGTATAGTACCACACAGCTGGTACATTATTCTGGGGTTACTGCTACCCATATGCAGTAGTTGCATTTACCAATGTTAAATGACAATTAAAGTTTAATTGCCATTTCTCAACCCATCTGCCTAACTTTTTTAGATCCTGTTGCAGTAGCATACTGTCATTACTATCATTAACCATCCTGCCAACCTTTGTATCAACTGCAAACTTGGACATTAAGCCTGATATGGCCTCATCAGTATCACTGATAAATATAAAAAACAACAGTGGGCGCAACACCGAACCCTGGGGACTCCACTAATAATGTTAGTCCACGAAGAGCACTGTCCATTGATTACCATTCTCTGTCTTCTCCCACTCAATCATCCCTTTATCCAAAGCAGCCACTTGCCCTTAATCACACACTGCTCCAATTTGTACAGCAGTCTTTTATGTGCAACAGTATCAAAAGCTTTCCTGATTGGCAGATGATATTATGCTGTTTGCCAATGATCGGGAAGAACTGCACCATGAAAGCAAGAAGCTCGGTTTAAAGATGAATATTAAGAAAACACAGGCTATGTTCAACAAATTTACCAAAGAAAATCATGGCCGATAGACAATAAGTAGAAAGGTATGTTTACCTTGGACAAGAAATTTCAACATATTGAAATATCGGGATGGAAATTGAACGGGGCATAAATTGGGATGGCAAGCATCTGGAAATCTTAATATAGTCTTCAAGACACACTTACTACTCTGTCTCAAACGAAAAGTTTTTGATCAATATATCCTCCCTGTCCTAACATATGGTTGTGAAACATGGACATTGAATGCCAAAGCTTTACAAAGACTGGGAGTCACACAGTATGGAACGCCGAATTTTGAACATAACCAAGAGACCGAAAAACATATGAATGGATTCGCCAACAAACCAAGGTCTGTGACATCATTGAAAGAACAAAGCACTTAAAATGGAAATGGGCATGTCACATATCAGAACTAACGATAGATGAATCAAACGAATTTTGGAATGGATACCGTTTTACTCTAAGCGCCCAAGAAAAAGACCAAAGATGAGGAGGATCGATGAAATTATGAAATTTGCTGGTGTAAAATGGCAACAGAAAGCACAAGACCGCAGTTGCTAGAAACGTATTGAGGAGGCGTCATCCTGCAGTGGATCGACAATGGCTGATGATGATGTTGATGAATTATTTAGAAATTAATTGGTAACAGGTTAATTAGTTATTTACTTTTTACTTCTATTAATCACAAAAAAGGAAAATTCAATTAATAAAAAAGAAATCGAATTCGCCTGAAATGTAACGCACGACGTACACTAACTAAACTTTTCTCTCTCTCTTTTTTTTTTTTTTTTTTTTGGTATGGGGGGAGGACTTTTTATCACTTATGTACGACATACAGTTCTTTTTGGTGCAATATTCAATGAGATTCCTACGTAAATTTTTCACTAATGTGCCGAACGACATTAACTATTTGGCAGTGAACGAAGAAAAAAGTCCAAGAAAGATTCACTTTGAGAAGCAATTGCTCCTGTAATGAATATTTACACTGCCTCCAAAAGGTATCAGGATACCCCGTGTTTTCATAATCCATTGGATCTTCCTAATAAACAGTGACTCAGACCAGTATAAGGGAAGGCATATCAGCCAAGAAAGTCAGTTTTTGTCGAGATTGATTTCGAGAGGGTTGTTACTGTTGGATGTTGGATTATTGACTTGTAGATTCGTGCAATCGATGACAGCCAACAGCATCCAAAGTCGACCGATGGTGATGTTATCATAAAATGGAAGCGTAACGGTACCACCACTCTCTAAGGCCATGGTAACTCACTTCAGAGGTATTAGTCGGTAGAGTAGCACGACAATCTTATCAGACATCTCTGCAAAACACAACCGAGTGTAATAAATCAACATAAGTTAAAGCTGGTACATTCGTACGAACACATTACATACGTAGCTTCACAGCCTCGGCTTTTATGGGCGGGCGGCGGCGCATAAGCCAAAAATTGGCAACCGTATTCAGCCGTCTTACCTTGCATGGCGCAAAAAAGACAATAATTGGTTCACAGAGGAGCGGAAATTGTTTTCGTGGAATGACAAATCTTACTGTGCCCTCTTCCGGTCAGATGGGTGGGTTTGGATGTGGAGGGTGCCTGGAAAACATCTGCAATAGGAGTGCATTGTGCCAACAATGAAGTTCATAGACGGTGGAGTTATGGTGTGGGTCTGTTTTTCATAGTATGGCCTAGTTGCTTTTTTTTTTTTTTTTTTTTTTGGTTACGCGTTGAACGATTAACAACGACGACTACCTAACATTTTAAATAATTCCATGCTCCTCACGCTTTGCAGTTCTTTGGTACAGATCGTTTGTTTCAACAGGATAATGCCCATACTGTATTGCTGGTGTTGTTCAAGAATGGTTCCAAGACGTTAATGTACAAAAGTTGGAATAGCCATGTAGGTGTTCCATAGGGCTCCAATTTGAGCCCGATGGAACACCTATGGGATGAACTGGTACGTCGAATGACGACTAGACCGACAAATCCCACAACAGTTCGACCGGTCGCTGTTCTGAAGGAAGAATGGAGGATTGTACCCACTGCAGTCTATCGTTCGCTGATGGAAATCCTAGTCAGAAAAAATAGCAGAGAGGGAAAGTGTGTCACTGGAAGGTTAATAAGCCAAAGGGGAATCCACCTGCTATTGAAATGAGTGGCAGAGACATCAATAGACGTCTGTTGTGTGGGGATACTTTTTTTAGAGGGTAGTATATTTTCAATATTTTCAAAAAAAGCATTGTTACAATCATCCTCAAGTGTGTGTCAATGTATTTTTTTTTTTTTTTTTTATTAAAACGTGAACAGTAGATACATTTTCAACAACAACTATTTACATTCGATGTACAAAGAAAAAAAAGGAAAGATAAAGAAAAACTTTTTAGAATTAAATACAAAAGTTTCAATATTTTAATTTCAGGAAATAAGAAAAACAGTTTCTTAGGGTTGGATCATTCTCATATTAAGTGTCACACGTTGAAGGTGATGGACTGTTCAGTGATGGTGAAGAGGTGACCGCCACTGTTCCATTCGCTGGTAAGATGATCCACAGTTTCTGGTTTTTTGCTGTGGAATTCGAGCAGAAGTCTGCTCTGCAACTTCCTTCGTAGGCTCCACTTCAGATGTTGCGCCGATGTGTCGACAGGAGGCACGTCGTCACTGCTTCTTGTGTGCTTCAAGTAGAAGTTGTAAATGACGGCCTTGGCCGCAATGAATAGGAAGTTGCAGGTGGTGTGTGCTGTCTGCTCAGAATGAAATAGGTACCAGTAGTCCTTTGGAGTGTGGGCGTGGTTGCAGGCAAGCTTTGCTGCATCCAAAGCGTATTTGACGAGTTCCTTGTTCACAGGGCATGCCAGGTATATGTGTTCCAGGGTACCTGGGGTGGCGCAGAAGAGGCAGTAGTTTGAAGAGCGTAACCCGAAGATTTGTAGCTTGACTGGGGTGGGAAGGATGTTGTGCCACAGTCTCCACTGGATGTCTGCGTCCGATTTGGAACATTTCGTCCTGTACGGAAGGTTCCACTGAAAGTTTGATGGTGGCTTGTGGCGAGTGGAGAGGCGTGTAGGGACAGCTTGGCAGGTGGATGACGGGAAAATCGTGGTTGTATGGCGAGACATGATTAGCTGATAGACTTTTTTGGAAGGTGCAGGAGACAGAGGTACCGTGTCTTCTGGTGATGTGATGACGAAGGTTGGTGTAGGCGAGGATCCAGTGACATTTCCAATCCCTTTAGTTGTAGTGATGTCTGGAAGAGCTTGTGTGATCGCTGATTTTAGATGTATGTGTTGCTGTTTTGCATTTATGGTTTTAATGGGCAAATCTTCTGATCCTTTCCATTCAAGGCTTGGTGTCAGGAGGTCGCCTATGGTTCTTATTCCTGCCCACTTCCACGTAGGTAAGAATCTCTTCTTACCATCATCATCATTTGCAGGGTCAATGTAACTCCTATGAGGATCGATTGCAACAGAAATAAATTTGCTCGAAAAATTAATATACCACAAAGATTTAGCCATGAAAACAAATTTTTATTCTTCAAAGGATTGTGCAAGTGTTGTATAATCATATCAACATAACTTTTCTCATTAGAAGATTTTACTGCCTCATCTCCGGATACTATTCTTATCATCAAACATACCAATCCTGATGAAAGTTAATAGATTAGCTATTTCTCCAATATCTTATACATTTGGTTCTCTGTTCTTCCTGATAGCCCCGCCTTTAAACTTCCTAGCCCAACACTGGCCACAAGCATGTTCAACGGGGTCTGTCGAACAGGGCGCCGCGCTCAAATGGTCTAAATACTAATATCATCCGTGTCTTTTCTGCATTTCTATCAACGAGCCTACCACCATCTAAATGTCTAGTTACCAACATTATCGTCCCTCCAAGAGCGCTTGCGCGAGTCGACTTGAAAATTGGTAGAAGTTGAGCGTATACTTCATTCTCAAAGTGTATATTTCGTTTGATGCTTCGTTTGAACAGGACCCCAGGGCGCGCAAGTAATACTTGAACAGGGTTTCAAAAATTTTGGGAAGGCCCTACTTCCTACCTGTGGTTTATGTTTCTATTTATTGCATCTACTTGAATAGCTGCTTAGAAATAGCCATATGTTGTCGTTGAAAATATGGCTAAATTTCCTTTTATTGTATACAAGACGCTCCACGAAGTTCTCCTTTAGGCTCTCACCATGTTATACTATAACTAAACGATTTTTTGTCCGTGTTCGTCTGCCTACATCGAGTAGCAACCGCGCTTATGATCTGAATCTTTACTTAATTTATGCTCTGATAGTGCAATACCTCAATCGTGTTCAATTCCCCCCGCTCTTTGTGGTTTAATGTTTCTAAATCTTTAATCCATAGCATATAATGAAACTTCACACAACTCTTTATATTTAGGCTCAAATGCAGGGTACAGGTGGAAGGTGCTACAGCATTCAGCTTACAGCCCAAACGGAAACGCCCAAAATAATCGCTTTTAACTTGAGGCATCTGAACTGTTTATTCCAAAAAGTCTACATAACATCTGAAAGATCCTCATACAGGTTGGTTGTTGTAGGGTTTTAGGCGCATCAGCAACTTAGACCATATTGCGCCGTATATAATATGTCTGTAAATTGCATGTATTCTGTGGTCGATTTGCTGTTTGCTGGACGAAAAAAACATGTTTCCTGGATAAAAAAACCATACTACCCTCGCCTGACAACCACGTTGTGAAAAAGATCCCTAAAAATTCCTCACGTCATTGACGGAATTCGACCTCAGATATTTTCCATTCGGTGTGGGGAGGAGGGTGATTATACCAACTGTGCTAATCACGAGGACACCCTCGTTCACTTATACTGGCATATTAGGCAAATTACTTTTAAAAATAGTCATTAGTTCAGCGATTCTCAAACTTTCTGAACCCACGCCTCCCTTGACCTGTAAAATTTTCCCGGCGCCTCTCTTGAAGTAAAACATCTATAATCATGCAATTTCTTATTTTTAATATGTTAATACAATAATTATTAATACGTGTTGATGCGTTCTCTTCGTCAAAAATACCCCAATATTTTCTATAATTATTTACATTAATAATACAGATCATATAGTAGTAGATATCTAATAGTAAAAAAAAAAAATCATTCTTAATACATTTTTAATATTTGCCATGGAAATCTTACATAAACTATTACATCGTCCGCGACGCCCCTGGTAAATTATGGCGCCTCCCCAGGGTGTCGCGACGCACACTTTTGAGAACCTCTGCATTAGTTTTCAGAGAAAGTTGCGTTGCTCACGTACGTATTTCTTTTAAAACATCCTGAAAGAAGGATTTCTCAAAAAAATACTTCATCGATAGAGACTGGTGTAAAATTGAACTTATCAGTTTAATAAAAATCCTCACAATCCGCAGTTAGCAATTTCTCTTTTAAAAAATATATATATATATATTTATATATATAAAAGTCCAGCTATACCTAATATTCAAGACAAAGTCGACAGCCGTATAAAACTAATCCAAGTGTTCCATGAGGCCACTCGGTGAGCCTTGGAATACAGATGTCATAAAGCACAGACATCCACTCTGGATTCTCTTATCACAGAAGAAAATATAACCAATTTCGACCAAACAAAGTATACAGAGTGCTTCTCCCAGGTCATCTAGTTATGATAAAGCAAACACGAATCTAATAATGATAATGCAAATTATACATATTAGCCAACAGGATAACACAAAAATTTCTCTGGTTACAATGCATGAAAAAAACTGATTAATAAAACAAAAAACGTAATTGACGTATAAAGATTTTGAAAAATTCTTTTTGAACTTATCGAAACATCAGTGACCCTGTAGGTTACATTAGCAATTGATATAAGCTGATAAAAAAAAGCAAAAGAAAAAAAGTACTCTAGGTTTCTCGTATCAGTCATGGTAAGAGCGTGATCCATCAAACAAACGAGGATGCCAGTGATTAACATTCTTCTTTTCTAGACAAGCATGACTTTATCCTGTTTAATTTTCGCATCACACGAAATGCTGACTTTGCAAATATCGCTTAAAACCAAAAATTTAACAATTTAAGATAACACGAAATTAAAAATTAATTTCAAACTGAACAGTTCCCTTAAATGGGATTATTTCATATTGTACGAGTTCGTCATGTCCGTCCGTTCGTCAGTCCGTTCGCATGTAATAATTCGATTGGGAGTCGAGTTGTTACGTGCGAATGGACGGATTTTCATGAAATTTTATATTTGGGTCATTTAGAAAGGTTTTTCGAGTAATCTCAAATTTTATTAAAATCATATCAATAAAAAATTCGATTTTTTTATTTATTTTTTTTTTTTTAATGTTTTTAATAAAATTTCAAGTTATCTCTTTTTGGAAATATACTTCACATGTTTCAAACTTCAAACTTTCAACGTCTTACTTTGGTACTAAAAGCCCCTTCCCTCTCCTCCCCACCGAAATCTAAATCTATATAGGGGTATCTAAATCTTTTAGTAATGCTTGATATTTCTGTATTGCTTTCTTATGATATTTTATGTATCTTGCTTGATATTTAACAATATTATAATAACCATATTAATATAATGGAATTAATGTTATATAATAACTGTTGGATTTTCGTACTAGTTATTTAATTATTAATTATTAAACATTAATTTTAAAAAAGCTATATATGTTGATAACAAAAATGAACTTCTATTTCAAAAATGCATAATTAGTTGTAGTATGGTACTGTTCTTGTAGCCTGTGGCCCACTTTTCGCCAGTACCCGTGCAGCCTGTGATCTTCACCATTTCCTCTGTTTTGGCCTCCAGACTAAACAGGTTGGATACACAGGCTGTACATAGGGATTCCTTCCTCTGTACACAGAGGCATCCCTGTGTACAGAGGCATCCCTATGTATCACCGTTCTCGATTAGTCTATAAACGTCATCGGTGTACGTCTGAAACGTAAGGTATATCGAACGATTTTATTTGAAACAAAAAACAAATATAAGAGGTTAGTTGCGTATTGCGTAACATTTCAGGGGTGTTAGATTTTTATTTTAAAAATTAATTGATTTTTTCTTTTTCTGCGATGAATAGAAGTGAAAAGTAAATAAATAATTATCTTGTTATCAGTTAATACTAATTGATTAACTAATAATAAATATAAACCTAATTGTTTTTACTGCATTGCTCTACCTCCCAACATATTATTCATTCCACGTTCTTAATACTTTGCAATCAACAGCACGTGAAATGCAACACGTATTTCAGGCTCAGTGATTTAAAAAAATTAAACAATCATATTAGACTGCAAACGCTTTCGTAATGCATTTACTTTATTCCTGGATTTGTTAAAATCCAGGAAGAAATAAGTAAATGCAACATTAGCATTAGCATCACTTGAGGCATACGATGCAAGAAAGCAAGCTTATACAGCATCAGCCAAAAAAAAAAAAAAAAAAAAAAACCTCCCATTTCACCTATCCACATACAGTACTTCAAATGCATGTCTAGATCAGCCTTCAATTTATTTAAGTTATCAACTTCCACAAGAGATGGAAGTCTGTTCCAGTAATCAACTACTCGCTGGCTAAAGGCAAATTTCCGCACATCTATTCTACAATTGTCTTTTCTCAATTTGAATCTATGCCCCCCCCCTCAGGTTGGTAATCTGAGCAAGAAAAAGAATCCCATCCCTTATACACCTCAATTGGATCCCCTCGCAGGTGCCTAGTCTCCAGGCGCTGCAATTTGCAGAACTTAAGCCTTTCCAAGCCTTTCTTGGTAAGAGCATCCCTTTGTTCCCTTCACCAATCTTGTTGCCCTTCTTTGTATTAGCAACTCTACATCCTTCCTAAAATGAGGCCTCCAGACCTGTACACAGTAATCAAGGTGTTGCCCGACCATTGCCTTGTACAACGGGATAATCACCTCCTTGTCCCTGCTAGCAAAATTCCTATATATCATTGACTTGCTCTGGCAGACCATCTGCACTGCTCAACAAACTTCATATCTGACTGCACAATTACTCCCAGGTCTTTTTTATTCATTTGAACATATAAGAAGTATTTAACGTTTCTACTGTGATTAATACAATAAACAAATAATAATAATTCATGATTTATGTATTTAGTAAACTAATAACAAAAAATATATATATAAAAAAGCAAGGACTTTTCTATTAGTCCGATTTTAATGAAAATTGGAAAGGTTCAACAAAACTTTCTAAAAGAGGCAAATATAACCCCAGGGGCTCACATCTGGTGAGTATGGGCTTGGCACACCCAGGGTCCTCAGCTGGATATCATCATTCTTCTCTTTCTTGGTGATTTCCTTCTACTTCTCTCTCTCTCTCTCTCTCTCTCTCTCTCTCTCTCTCTCTCTCTCTCTCTCTCACACACGCGCACACACACACACACACACACACACACAGGGTAACACAGAAATTTTAACACAGAAATTTTTTTTTGGCTGGTGCAGCATAAGCCTCAGGCTTCCTTGCACCATATGGCTAATAATAATAATAATAATAAAATTTCATGAAAATCCATTATTGGAAGTCGAGTTTTGAGAACGGACTGAGAAAGAGAAAAATAATAATTGCCAAATTTCTATTAGTCCTATTTTAAATATATATTTGTCTAACGCTTCCCTTTCTTCTAGCATCGGACAATGACTAATTATTGTTGGTATTTTGTTGATTGTATCACGATTTGATGTTAAGCTCTAGAATTATTCGACAAAGTTAAAATTTAGCAGTTTACTACCACAAATAAATTCTCGTTTTTTTTTTTTTTTTTGTTTTACGCTTCATCTTTCACTCACTTTTTTTTTTTTATGTTGCACACGAATCGCTAGTTATCAATGTGACGAGAAACAGGCGTACCATGAACTGCATTTCTTCTCCCTTTTTCTTTTTTTTTCTAGTTATGTCTAAACGATTCAGGCAAGAAATTGTTTTTGAAATGAAAATAAGCATTACACTGTAGTCTACAGTAATGAAAGTATAATTTACAGTAATCACAGTGATGTTACCACGTTCCCTACATCCATTGGGATCTTTGTAAAGATTACAATCACAGGCATTTAAATTAATGTTAAAAATAATTTCTGTAATTTAACACTGACAAAATTCTATTTAAAACGAATAATATCTGAACTTACGTTTATTCCTTCTCACTAACGAGAGGAGATGGATTTAATAGTGAACGACTGTCACGTTTACTTTTTAGTTTCGTATCTTCACATATTACATAAGTCAGATTTGAAATTATTGATGTGATGATAAGGTTTTAGAATTAAAATTATATTATTAGTACTACAATTTATCTTGAATAAATATCTATGAATATTTGCAATACCCTAGCAGTAAAAGTAAATATTTCAGGTTTTCTGAAATTTGTCAATAATTTCTTTGAATATTACAAATACGAAGCATAAATATAATGGCAGTGACAGATGGTATACATAATAAAAACAGTTTTCTTAAATGTTATTATTAATACAATTTATTAATTTCTAAATAAATGCCGTGATATATTATTTTATTAATTTTAAAATTATGAATAATAAATTAAAATAAAAATGAAATAATGAGTGATTTAAAAAATTGAACTGTAAAATTTTGCAATATATCTAAATTTATTATTATTATTATTGCTCATATTATTTCTCCCTGATCGGGGTTCCACCTCGTGACGGGTATTGCTACCAAGTACACAGGGTGGTTGTTGTTATGTCTGGTGTTACTTTTGGTCGAGGAACTATCTCACTAACCTACAGGTGTTGAGGTTTGCGACTTTCTGGAGTTCCTTGTAGGTGTCCGCTGGGAGACCTATTGCTGCTAGGCTGTTATGTGATGTCTTTGACACCATACCGGTGGTTGACACGACGATCGGAATGGTCGTTACTTGTTGCATATGCCACATCTCTTTGATCTCCAGTCTTAGGTTCGTGTACTTCCTTATTTTTTCCTCATGGGTTTTCTGGAGGTTACCAGTGTTGGGCACTGCTGTATCAATCAGATGGGTAGCCTTTTCCTTTTTGTCCACCAGGGTTATGTCCGGTCTGTTGTGCGGGATTGTCTTGTCCGTTATTATGGCGCTGTCCCAGTACAGCTTATGGGTTGGGGTCTCTAGTACTGCCTGGGGTTCGTACTTCTATTGCGGTACTTCCTTTGATTATCTGGCATTTTCTTTATAGCTTTTTGATGTATTAACCTAGCTACTTGGTCGTGTCTATGAGTGTACTTAGTCTGGATGATCACTCTGCATCCCGCAATTATGTGTTGGATCGTTTCTGAGGCCAGCTGGCATCGTCAATATGTGCCATCTGACGCTCCGGGCTCCTTGGCGATGTACTTTCTATAGTTTCTGGTGTTGATTACCTGGTCTTGGATGGCGAGCATGAATCCTTCCGTCTCGGGAGAGAGCGTCCCGCTCGTGAGCCATACATTGGAAACAGTTTTATCTGTGTGATCTTGATGGACGTTATTGTAGCGTTTGCCGTGGAGTGACTTCTTTGCCCATATTTCTAGCTTCGTTTTGCCGTCTGGGTGGGAGGGGACTCCACGCTTAGTTTGAGTGGGGTATACCGTTGTCTATCTTCTTTATGGCCTGGTAGAGTGCTGCTGTGTTATCTCTCTATACATTAAAAAAGGCTTCCTCCTGGTGATATTTATTTGAGCCAATAGGAGAAGAGGGATGGGGTGACGTGGTACAAGTGGGCGGGGCAATTACATCACTACAAATGCGCAGCTAAATAATTACATAGGTCATTTCCTGATTAGATTTCAACCAGTGCGTTATAATGTCAGTATTTTACTATAATTATGAGAGGAGTGTAGAAGATTTGACTTACTCCGCCATAGCTCTACATTTTACGTGGGACAAAACGGGAAATAAATGGCGTTGACGTAAAACTGTGTGTAAAGTCGTCACTCGGTTGAATAGCGTCTCACCTCAAGATGTTGAGAGGGTTCATTTGAAATTGTTGTTACGCAAAGCGAAACATCTAAGGTGTTTCGAAAACGTGAGAACTGTGAACGGAATGTGTAGGAGACTTTTCAAGAAGCCGCTCGAGCGAGGTTTAAGCAAATCGGTCGATCATGTGAAGGATCCGAAGCGGCTTCAGTAATGATGACGAGCACATTTAAAACATTTTTTTTTTATATATTTGATATTGGCTTGGGATTGCAGAGCGAAGCGAGCAGGGGGCGGAGCCTCCTAGTTATTAATGTTTATTATTTATTATTATTATATGATTTCTCCTTGATTGGGGGTTCCACCTCGTGACGGGTATTGCTACCAAGTACACAGGGTGATTGTTGTTATGTCTGGTGTTATTGTTGGTCGAGAAACTCTCTGACTATCCTACAGGTATTCTGGATTGCGACTTTCTCGAGTTCCTTGTTGTTCGCTGGGAGACCTATTGCTGCTACACTGTTGTTATGTAGGATCATTGGCTGGCACCATACCGGTGGTCGACATGATGATCTGGATGATCGTTACTTGTTGCATATGCCATATCTCTTTGATCTCCTGTCTTAGGTTCGTGTACTTCCTCAGAATTATTATTGTTATATTACTGTTATTATTATTTTTTTATATAGGTCCTTGCCACTGAAATCTTCGGGAACTAGGTGACAGGGCCAGCCAGAGTATTTAAAAAATCTACTGGGTGCCAGACGTGTCTCCTCTTGGAAAAGTGTGGGCAACGGTGGGGCCCAACAGCTAAATGATCAGTCAGAACATAACACTACACGACATTCCACTCCCCACACACACTGATAAATCTCTGGCTTCCACAGAGTACTGTGATACACAAACAGAGTATACAACGTGGAGATAGGGGGAACCTCTGGTGCCGTCAGACAGCTAACACACTTTACACTTTTTCACTTATTATTATTATTATTATTATTATTAGCCATATGGTGCAAGAAAGCCTGCGGCTTTTTCTGCAGCCAGCCTCTGTAATAATAATAATAACGACAACAACAACCACCCTGTATACTTGGTAGTAATACTCGTCACGAGGTGGAACCCCCAATCAGGGAGAAATAATATAAGAACAATAATAATAATGACAAGGCACTCAGAGACAATCCCGAAGTTTCTCACTCAAGGAATCACATATCTGAAGCCTAAAGGCGAAGATACAAGAAACCCAGCAAAATGTAGGCCAATCACCTGCCTCCCAACAATGTACAAGATCATAACCAGCTGCATAACCAGGAAGATATCAGACCACTTGGAGAGCCATAACATAAATGCCGATCAGCAGAAAGGATGCAAGTGGAGGAGCAAAGGATGCAAGGAGCAATTAACCATAGATGCCGCGGTTATGGAGCAAGCCTACAAGAAGCGCCGCAACATGTACACAGCCTACATCGATTACTGCAAGGCCTTTGACACCGTGCCTCATAACTGGCTAATAGAGGCGCCGAAAATCTACAAAGTCAATCCGATAGTGACAAACGTCCTAGGAGAAACGATGGCAAAATGGACTACCACCATTAAGGTCGAAAACATCACAACTAGGCCAATCCCCAACAGGAGAGGAATCTTTCATCCTTTGCCCTGTAATCTTTCATCCTTTGCCCCACAATGGGCTCAGGGAGTGCCCTGAGCCCATTGTGGTTCTGTCTAGCACTTAACCCTGTACCTGACAGCCTGCAGCATCTTCTCGGCATCTGCTTTTCTTTCCCTGTTCCTGAGAGCCTGCAGCATCTTCCCGGCATCTGCGCTCTTTCTCTTGTTCCTGAGAGCCTGCAGCATCTTCCCGGCATCTGCAATCCTTTTCCTGTTCCTGGGAGCCTGCAGCAACTTCCCGGCATCTCTGCACTCTTCTTGGACAGACGCTGAACGTATTTAAAGTAATATGTCGGACCTAATCTGTCTTAACTTCTGTAATTAATTATTGATTTGATCTCTGTATATTTTATTTTACCCAATATTGATATTGTATTCACTTTTATAATTCTGTTACCCTCCTAGCATTTGATTTCTGTCAAGTGGTAGATGTAACTTTTCTTTACCTGATTAAATAAATAATTAAACTAATTAATTAACCCGCTATCCACCATGCTCAACAGTAGCAAGTACGGATATAACCTCAAAGAAGGAAGGAAGAACCTGTACACCCTCACCTACCTGATGTACATGGATGACATCAAGCTCTACGCGGGAACCGAGAAGCACCTCCAGCAACTACTCCAGATCATCGAAGAATTCAGCAATGATATTAGGATGGAATTTGGTCTAGACAAATGCAAGACCCACGGATTGCACCTGGGAAAATTAGTCAACCGAAACTACCAGAATGAGACTGGTAAAGAGATCGAAGTCATAGCAGTGGGATTGGCCTGCAAATACTTGGGATGATACAAGCTCAGCAGTTACAGCATAAGGAAATTAAGGCCTGCCTGACCGAAAAATACCATCAGAGACTAAGAAGCCTGCTGAAAACAAAGCTGAACGGAGGGAACACAGTTAAAGTCATAAACACCTATGCAGTCCCAGTGCTAACATACTCCTTCGGGGTCATAGATTGGACTAACAGCGATCTGGCGGATATCATGAGAAAGACAAGGACAATGATGGCCAAGAGCCGCCAACAGCACCCGAAATCAGCTGTGGAGACTGACAACTGCCCGGAAAGAAGGAGGAAGGGGCCGGATAGACCTCATTGAGCAACAGAAAACAGCGATTGATAACCTGAAGGATTACTTCCAGAAACACTCAGCAGCACCCCCAGCAGGCCATAAGGAAGATAGACAAGCGGTATGCCTCACTCAACCTAAGCGAGGAATCCCGTTCCAACCAGGAGGCACAAATGAAGCTAGAAAGATGGGCAGAGAAGACATTCCATGGCAGAACTACAATGATCTCCATCAAGATCACATAGATAAAATTGCTTCAAATGCATGGCTGACGAGCGGGACGCTCTTCCCCGAGACTGAAAGATTGATGCTCGCCATCCAAATCCAGGTAATCAACACCAGAAACTATAGAAAAAACATCGCCAAGGAGCCCCCGGAGTGTCAGATGACACGTGTCGACGATGCCACCTGGCCTCAGAAACGATCCGACACATCACTGCAAGATGCAAGGTGACCACCCAGACGGAGTACACTCATAGACACAACCAGGTAGCCAGGATAATACATCAGAAGCTAGCAAGGAAATACCAGTTAATCGAGGAAAGTGCACTGCACTACAAGTACGAAACCCAGACAGTACTAGAGACTCGAACCCACAAGCTGTACTGGGAATGCGCCATAATAACGGACAAGACAATCCCGCACAATAGACCGGACATAACCCTTGTGGACAAGAAGGAAAAGGCTACTTATCTGATTGACATAGCGGTACCCAACACTGGCAATCTGCAGAAAACCCATCGAAAAAAAATCAGGAGGTACATGAACCTAAGACAGGGGATCAAAGAGATATGGCATATGCAACAAGTAACGACCATCCCGATCATCGTGTCAACCAACCACCGGTATGGTGCCAAAGACTCTACATAACAGCCTAGCAGCAATAGGCCTCCCAGCGAACGCCTACAAGGAACTCCAGAAAGTTGCAATGCTGAACACCTGTAGGATAGTCAGAGAGTTCCTCAACCAACAGTAACAGCACACATAACAACAACCATCCTGTGTACTTGGTAGCAATACCCGTCACGAGGTGGAACCCCAATCAGGGAGAAATAATAATAATAATAGCAGCACCAACAACAACGGCAAAAGTCGTGGATTCCTATAATTTTATATAACATACATAATTCATGTGTCCCGGAATACATAGGCCTCATTGCGCAAACAAGAATTTACAAGTAACTGAAAATCAGAAAATTGATATGTGAATTTGACCTTTTTAAGAGCTATTTCTGTCCATTTAAATAACCTGAATTTGAAACTGCAAAAGAAATGTCATCTCTTCACACCTTTCAGCTTTCCAAGTCAAATGGATTATTTTATTTATAACTTTTAAATAATAATACTTTTTAGTTCTTTTCCTGCTGTGAGAAAATATTTCAGCAATACAATAGGAAAAGTAGACAGGATACTTATTCCATTAAGCAACTGCCAAAGTATTTTGGACTTCGAAAAAGATTAACCGTTTCCAATCGCTTTGAAGTCTCATATGAAGATATTAATTCGAATTTGCGACTTAGATCCATAGGAGAACCTCAAGGATTCTTGACATTAATACTGCGTCTGGAGACCAGGCACCCGCGAGGTGATCTGTTTGTGATGTTTAAGGCTTTTAATGGATTGAGCAAGCTGATGGGATTCTTCTTCTTGCTCAGACTACACAATTCAATCGAGGAAGAACGCTTGTAGAATAGATGTGCTGAAGTTTGCCTTTAACTAGCGATGGTTTTTTGCTGAAAAAACTTCCATCTGTTCCAAATATTGGAAGTTGTACACATAAGCTTCCGATTTTGATTTTATTATTACTATTGTATTGTGTTATCTTTCTACATACTACAATTTTCCTCGTAGTGATATTTCTTCAGCCAATGGGGGAAGAGGGATGTGGGTTACGTGGTAATAAATAACAGAAGCTTGTTAGTAAGTGGTAATTTAAACCTCGTGCACGCACTTTGTTTATCTAGCATCACCACGCGATACCATTATTGATATCCATATGTAACGTATTTATGTATTCATAACTGAGGAAGAGAGACACACAGCGTCGAAAGCTTCTATAAATATTTTATTTTATCAAAAGAAGCGAGTGCAGTGAGCAGGGGGACGAAGCCCCCTAGTTATTATCATTTTCATAACCGTGATCACATTTTACAGACAGATGAATGTCCATCCTTTTGGTTCAGCGTATGTATTACCATAGTAGCCAGACCTGTTTATAAACCGCTTGTGGCTTTCATAAATGTAGACCTCAAAATGAGGGAATACAGGGAGATGAATTTTGAATGTATAAAAGCGCATTCCAACGTTACACGCAAATAATATATTTGATCATTTTTCTTTCAAAACCATGTTGGAGCTGTTGTCTTATTCTCCAGACTCGATAAACCAGTCACTAAGGTGTTTTTTTTTTTTTTCCCTGTCGAACTATATCATTCCTCTCTAACTAAAAAATGCATTCATCACCTTTGACCTTGCCGTGGGGATTCGCGACAACACGCACACACACACATGTGACAACATCGTTTAGGAGATGAATGATCTGTCTCTTTCTTTTCTACTCTCCCCACTCACGCCCTATCTCCAACAGAAATTCGGAAAATCTATTTGTGATCCTCCGAGACCTCCTGTTTCCGTGTTACGGAATAAGTTGGACGTCTTGTGCACTCTTGGAAAAACATTAAAATAGTGCCGCAAGGCTACATCGTGGTATTGAGGATTGACACGAATGTCACAGAATGACCAGCATGACTAATAAAGTAAATATCTTTCCTTTTCTTTAGGTTCTATAAATTAGATACTTTTTTTTTTTTTTCTTCTTCTTCTTCTTCTTCCAAATGTTAGCTTCAACATCCTTGTCTGTTTAGACAGTGCAGCAAACTCTCATGTATAGGGATGGCCGTTGTCTGCGGTTAGCACGAACAAATAAGGAAGTTGAATTAGCCTGTCCACCATCGCGAAAAATAGACGGCCATTATGAACGGTGGCTTTTTATTGAAATTGTATAATTAAGGGCAGTAAGATTTGTACAGCTTTACAAATCTGACTACCCGTAAAATAAAAATATGTAATTCTGGAGGAAATAAATGAGCTGATTCCGAAAATCACGTAAGTCAATACTGTATTTTTGGAGATTATAGTATCGCTTATTCTGAGTAAAAAAGTTCATGTAAACATGTGTCCAATTCTCAATGGATACGGAGATACAGCTGTTTGAAACTGGCGCGCACAGTTCCCTGAATAAGATGTGACCAAGAAGCAGTTATAACCTGACACTGTTTGGGGTTAGAAGTGTTAAGAATGCCGCACATCTTCACACATGCTGAATATGCTGATATGGTGTTTGTCTACGGTTTTTGAGGTGGAAGTGCTACTGCTGCTTGTAGAGAATACCGTCGACGGTTTCCTAACCGCAGAATACCGGAATCAAGAGCGTTTACTAGTGTTTACACCAAACTGCGTGAGACTGGTACAGTTCCCAGCGCTTATATTTCTTCTGAACGTACAAATTAACAAAATGTGGACGAAATAGAACACATTCTTCAGTCGGTAGAGGGGTGCCGACCGGGCTAGCTAGGTGGGTAAAGTGCCTGCCTGGCAACCCTCGCGGGCTCTAATCCCGCCTTGGGCTTGGATCAGAGTAAAATGCAAAAACTTTGGGAGGTGCATTATGGCCACAGAAGCTGACGTTGTTGTTAGTTGTTGGCGCATCGGCCACAGAAGCTGACGTTGTTGTTAGTTGTTGGCGCATCGGCCACAGAAGCCGATGCGCCAACAACTAACAACAACGTCAGTCGGTAGAACGTAGTCCTACTATTCGGACCGTTTTATACCACTAAGGGGAGTACCTCAAGGCTCTCCCCTAGGTCCTCAACTTTTCATTGTTTTCATAAATGATCTTCCTTCTTTCATCTGCACCTCCAATATTCAAGTTGCTCTCTGTGCAGATGATCTTAAGATCTACTCAGCAGTGAAGGAGATAACCGATTCTCAACAGCTTCAATGCGCCCTCAATAAATTCTCTCTGTGGGTATCCCTGAATGGCTTGTCTGCTAACCCCTCGAAGCGCAAAACAATCTCTTTCTCGTCCTGCAGATCTCCACAACTAATGAATACGGAGTACACTGTTAACTCTGTGATCATCGAAAGGTGTGACCAAGTTAACGATTTGGGGATTCTCTTCTCCAGCAGTGCTAAATTTGATGCCCATGTACTTAAAATCACCAGCAAAGCATTCACAACACTGGGATTTATCAAACGGAACACCTACAAGTTCAAAACTACAGATATGCTGTCATACTTTATAAAACTATAGTTCTCCCAATCCTTGAATTCAGCTCACCCATCTGGAACCCTCACACGAAAACTTTAATTAACAAAATTGAAGCAATCTAAAAAAAATTTGTCCGTTACCTAACTTTCCGCAATCCTCTATTTTATCACAGTGTACTATGAATCGCTGTGTGATTACTTTCATCTGAGGCCTCTGTGCACTACAAGAGTTATTGCTGACATCACCCTTCTAGCCAAAGTAATCACTGGAACTTATGAAGCATCTGATATCCTTAGTAAAATCAACCTCAGTGCTCCTTGTAGACAAGTTAGGAACCTTACACTGTTTTGCCTTGACTCTGCCACCACGGACTTCATGAAGTTCAGTCCACTGAAAAGAATCAGCAAATCAGTAAATGACTCTCTCATTGACTTGTTTTGCAACTCCCAATCACTGATGAACTCAATCCACAAGTTTTCCTCTTCTCTTAAATTGCAAAGTGACTAGCTTACATCTAATTATTGTAGTTTATTATTATTATTTGTTTTATTATTTTTATATTCTCTAACTAATTAATTTATTATTTGTTTTACCGGTAACTTAACTTAATGCAATCCTCTTTTGTACATATGATTTTAATTTTTTAAATCTATATCAATGTTTATCTTCCTGTTGGATTTCATATTATTGTTATCAATTATGTTTATTGTTCTGCTTTCTGATACACTCTTAATGGTTACCTGTTGTGTATCTTGTTGTTAATAAAATCAAAAATCAAAAATAAATATATATATATATATATATATATATATTTCTTCACTTGTACTCAAAACCTGTGCTCCTGAGCTTATTGCTCTTCTGTGTTGCCTTTTTACACTTTCATGTTTCACGTGTTTTTCCTTCTGCTTGGAAATTTGCTCATATCCAGCCAGTTCCTAAATATGGAGTGACAAATCCCTTTCATCTAATCATCACCCCATTGCACTTACTACTACTCTTTCTAAGGTAACAGAGAAATACATCAACTAACTCCTAAACTTGCCAATGATGGCAATATGGATTCTGTTAGTGTCGATCCATTAGTGATGTTTGCTCATATCCAGCTAGTTTATAAAAAAGCTGACAAATCCCTCCCATCCAGTTATCGTTCCATTGCACTTCTATTTTTTCTGAAGTAAAGGAGAAATCCATTAACTGCCATCTCCTGGTTCGTTGATTGTAGGGTTTGGACATCAGCAACTTAGGCCATATGGTGCTGTATATAATATGTCTGCAAATTGTGTGTGTTCTGTGATCGATTTGCTGTCTGCTGGCAGAAAAACCCGAGTTGTCGGGAGAAAAAGCCATGCTACACACGCCTGAGACCGACTAACACACTGATGAACTCCTTCTCGGCTGTTTTACCAACTGTGCTACCCCACGAGGGCATGCCAACTCCTAAATTATCTAGAAATCTTCCATCTGATCAATGATCACCAATATGGAATCAATCAGTGTCGATTCATTAGTGCTATACTGGCTAATTTACCCATCAAAAATTTGGTGAAAATAAAGCAGTTGCTCTTGACATTTCAAAAGCTTCTAATCGTGTTTGGCATAAAGGTCTTCTGAATACGCTTCCATGTTATTTGGATTGCCAACTATTTCCAGTTTTATCACTGACCGCTCACTGCCGGCGATGGTAGACGGCTCTGTCTTCTAGCTGCCCGGCTAATGCTGGCGTTTTCGTTCTGATCCTTCTCCCACTGTTTGCCTCTTATACATTAATGACTCCTTCCATTGACTGGAAATCATATCCACCGTTATTCCAATGACAGCACATTGCGTTCGACCTTCCAGTTTGAGAAACCCTGCTCTGCACACACAGCTCCAACTTTTCGAATACCCACTACCTGGAAATCATCCTTATTTCTGGGTTATTAGTCAATGGGACAAGATAACTTAGGTAATTTCAATCCTTCTAAAACTCAGTCTTCCATCTTGTATATCGCTAAAAGCATTCTTCTGCTCCCATGTTTATCTTCAATAACACTCAGCTTTCTAGACAGGATCAGTTAATCTATTAGGGATAACCCTAGCTTCTAACCTCTCTTGGAATAAGCACATCACAAATATTGCTTCCTGTGCATCTAAAAGGTGTAGAGCTGCTGGAACGGGTACAGAAAAGGACAATGAGATTAGTGAACGGAACAAAGGTTGCTCTTATCAAGAAAGGCTTAAGTTCTGCAAATTGCGGTGTCTGGAAACTAGTCACCTGTGACGTGATCTGATTGAGGTGTATAAGGCTTTGAGCAAGCTCAATGCTGATGGGATTCTTCTTGCTCAGATTGCGCATCTCAGTGAGCATAGATTAAAACTGAGGGTAACACAGTTGCAGAATAATGTGCGGAAATTTTCCAATAGTCTCAGCGGGTCGTTGATTGCGGAACAAACTTTCATCTGTCGTTGTGGAAGTCGATTATTTAAATAAATTCAAAGAAGAACTGGACAAACTTTTGGAGCGAATGGATAGGTGAAATGGGAAGGTTTTTTTTTTTTTTTTTTTGGTTGATGCTGTATAAGCTTGCTTTTTTGCATCATATGCCTCTACTAATGCAAAAAAACTGGGTTTTCTCTTTCGCTTTCGGCGTTACTTTTCTTATAAACAGCTACAGTACTCACTGTGTAAAAATCTCAAAGCCACCTTACTATGGAGTATCATTCCCACATCTGGGGTGATACCCCATAATGTCTCTCAGGTTTCTAGACTCCACTTCAAAGAAGGCTGTTAGGTTAATTGATAAACCATCTCTTCAAGGTCTCTCCACTCTTTCTCATAGACATTTTGTTTATGCTGTATGCCTGTTCTATAGATACTTTCGTGGGCACTGTTATTGTGAATTGGCTTCTATAATTCCCACTCTCTTCCAAGCCAGTCCGAACACTTGCTGCAACCAGTCGCATCCTTTCACCGTCCAACTTTAGACTCATAGAACCAACTTTTCTTCTTCCTTATTAGACATTCAACTTCCCTTAATGCGTATTCCCTGAAAATTGCAATCTACAGAAATTAAAGTCTAATGTCAACAAGCATCTTCTTTCATCTTCTCAACCTTCCACCCACGCAGAGTACTAAGTACTATAGCTTCTTATTCCTTTCGTGTTTTAGGTTTCATAAAAAAATAGTGATTCAGTTCTATTAAATTATATCCTAAACAGATAAAAAAAAATTAAAGACGATTGTAAGCATTAAATTCAATGTACTTGTTTATCAATGCTCAGCAGTAGGCAAAAGATTAACTTATTTTTCCAAACTAATACAAAAAAAGGAAAATTTCATTTATCATTTTCTTTGACGCAGTTAATGAAGTCGATTTATTTATTAACGTTTTGTCTAGTTTAACTGATGAAAGAAAACCAGCAAGTGCTTAGAGAACAGATCCGGGAGGTCTCGAGTGTTGCTAATTTTCTTTTTCTATACGCTGAGGCATTTAGCACAAAGTACTCTTACAAAAACAAAAGGCTAAAAGTAAAAAACAAAGGCCAAATAAGACACCCATCTACTCCTTCACTCGAAGGGGAAAAAAATGGACAAGTTGTCCAATAACTGCTTGAAGTATAATTTATCTTGTCAACTGGTATTCTGGTAGTGCGTGCACAATAACAGAATACTAACTGCCAAAAACCACAAGGGTTCTCATATTGTCACAATGACCTCGGCACCTGCTTTGTTAAAAGTAACTATTCATGTTGACGGGTTCAGGGAGATCAAAGGAAAGTATCAAATGTTTCACAATTGTTATTAGAAATGCAAATGTAGTAAAAGACCCGGCGGATTATATGTACCCTGAATACGAGAGATGAAGTGGCAAAAAGACGCTCTTGTACATTCAATTAGTGGTTAAGTAGGGTGAACAAGAAAGAAAGAATAAAAGAAGAAAGAACTTTGCGCAACTAACCAAAACAGAGTAGTCATTTTAGATAATGAAATCTTTTAAAAGAAAGATTTTGCATTTGACCCATAAAGGATAGCCTAATTGGGCACAGAAGCTCCTAACAGACAGAACAAACTGTTATAAGAATAACCATGATAATTTAAATTGCATGATTTGTCTCGATGGTAATTTCCAAGGCGACACTAACATACAGGTCAACATTATTTGTAAATACTAAACAGTACTTGATATTTGTTTGTTCAGAACGCAGACAGTAAGGAGTATCCTGGGGAGACTAAGAAAAAACTTTTTTTTAGCATTTATTTTAATAAAAATGATCTTTTCATTTACTTGAATTCTTCAACGTACTAAAGAGGATTGAAATTAACTTTATGGTGCTTACCCATGGATCTTTGTGACAAGGACTAAACAGCTGGCCTAGTTCAGCAAACTGGTTAGTCCAATCACTGGTCGCAATGATTGGACGATATATTTCCGATTTAAAACCAGCCGCAAAGGAGAAAAAATCGTTTCCCGATTTTAAACTGGAGCCAAAAGGGGGAATATCTTTCCCGATTTTTACCAGCGCCAAAAGGGGTTTTGGGGGTTTGCCCCTTTGGCACTGGTTTTTTAAGTTATCCCTCTTGCATGATTTTATTATTGTACTTATTATTACTATTAGCAGTAATTGGTAATAGTAGTACTGGCAAATGGTGCAAAGAAGCAAGCTTATACACCAGCCAAAAAAAAACATTACCCATCTCATCTGTCCATCCCCTCCAATGACATGTCTAATTCTTCCTTAAATTTAAACTACCCACTTTCACAACACCAGATGGCAGTTCATTCCAACGATCAATCACGTTCTGTCTGCAAGCTTTCACGCCTCTGTCCTGCAGCCATCCTTTTTCAATTCAAGTTTATAACTCATTGTATGCGTTGTCTGAAAAAGAGTTAGAATTCCATCATAATCAAGTTTACTCAATCCATTGAAAGCCCTGAACACATCGATCAGGCTTTATAGTTCCTAAGCATTGAAATTTGCAGAACCGAAGTCTTTTGTTGTAAGAGTACCTTTTTGTGGTCTTCGCTCATCTGGTTCTTCATTTCAGAACCCTCTCGAAGAGATCCGCATCTTTCTTAAAATGTGGCTTCCAGACTTGTATGCAGTATTCAAGATATAGCCTAACCATTGCCTTATGCAGTATTCAAGATATAGCCTAGCCAATGTCTTATATAATTACCTCCTGTTGTTTTCGCCAAATTCTGATTCTCCCATCAGAATAAAACAGCAGCAATAGAACCCGGGTAGCCGATTCCACTGCCCTATCCGTAACAAAAGGTGCAACTAATTCTAAATCGTGAAATGTCTCTTTGGGTAAAACTGTTGTACTGGGTTGTTATTTGACTGATTGTAACCTTTCTGGTACTCTGAGCAAGTTTCGTCGGCCTCTCTAATCAACAAGCTGTTTCCCACCACACTATCGACGTTGGCTCTTGTTGTTGCTATTGCATGATTTTATGCGCATCAGCAACTAAGGCCATATTTCGCTGTGTGTAATATGTCTGCAAACTGCATGTGTTCTGTGGTCACTTTGCTGTTTGTTGGATGAAAAACCGAATTTCCGGGAGAAAACCAAGCTTCCTCACCTGAGATCGACTAACTTGGTCACATTGTGCAAATGAGTCAGCCTGAATTGGTTGATTCATAAAGCAGTGTGATAACATAGCACTGCTACTTGTTTTTTGTTTTGTTTTTAGGAAAAATCTGGAGTAAGTTCCGATTAAAATGTACAGACATTCATTGGTACAAAACCGAGTAGAAAAGGCCATAATTTTCATGAACAACGATAATTTGAATGGATAGTTGTATATTTTATTTCTCCCAACCCCGTCCAGGATCTTTCTGGTTAAGCCATTTTGTTATCCTACAGTTTCAGGATATGGAGAAACAGAAAAAGATAGATACAGAAGTATTGGATTTACATACTTGCATTACCCAGATTTTAGAAATTAAGTGCACTATTCTTTATTTTTATGTCTAGGTGTGCCTTCTTTAATGCTCACTTGTCCGACAGGCACAATGATATATGTGGTGCATTTTCTCTTCCACGTATCTATTTCAGTGGGTGGGAGGGGGGAATGCGCTGAAGTAACCGAGATGATATCGAGGTTAGGGGAAAAGAAGGGCGTCGCCCAATCATTTCTTTTACGAGGTGGCCACAATAACGTCTAGTTAAGTACCAGAAGCTATCGTAATCTTGGCAGTTTTTCAATAGCACTACACTCCTGAGGGTAAGTACCCTGCTGGAATTTAAATTCATGACCATGAATTCGACGGCAGGGAGGGATTCGTCTTCTGTCTTTCGAAAAGCATTTCTAAGAAAGGAATAGTTTGTTTTTTTTATTTATACGTAAAAAAGTGTGTCAGTTCTTATCAACCTCCATTAAGTTTTTCTTTTAAACTTTGTAACTAATATATTTTATATGATTTGTGTTTACAGATTTATTTGTAAGTTACAAATGTGCCAATTTAAAAAGGAAAAAGGTATCTGAAGAAACTTCCATTTTAGTATTAGTATTTTTTAATATTTTAGTATATTAACAATATGTATTTTTTATTGACTGTACCGTGCTCACTACACAGAGTGGAAAAGGCCCGGGTTCGAATCCCTCGATGACTCGAGGAACTTTAATGGGCATTCTTTACACCGTGGCTGAGTTAGTCGGTCTCAGGCGTAGATAACAAGGTTCCCCCCCCCTCAAGAAACTGAGTTTTTCTTTCTTTCAGCAAAACAAGCAAATCGACCAGAGAAGACACGCAATTTACAGTCAAAATAAATATGTATGGGTAGATGTAATCGTTTATGGGTGACCCTGATATCATAATTCGGTTTGGTTTGGTCTTTTGTCTAGCTGAACGGTTGCATGCCATTCGTGAGGATCTGCGCTCTGTAATGAGAACAGCGATTAGTGACCTATGATGGTTCCTCCTCATTTGGGCGCACTCGATCGCAGCAGGTTGTTGGTTCATTCGTGTGGGCGCGATGCTTGATGCTTCATTGGTTAACTCACTGAGTCAGCTGGTTGATTTAGAGTCTTGGGATGGCTGGCCCTTCGGCCGAGCAGGATTGTCATAATACGGCCTAATCAGTGTTCCGACGGGCCAACTAGAGAGCTGTTTCAGAAATGCAAAATGGCTTGCATCACATTCGATCTTGACTGAAGTGCACGTCGGCCTCCTTGATGAAAGCTAGTGTACGGCGACCACTTGTTTAAAGTCCTCCTCAATGATAGTTTCTGCCTGCTCGGATGCTGTGCTAGGTGCGAGCCGTGATACAAATAAACTCTTACGCCTGCACTTTAGACCATACAAGTCTGGTCTACTGAGAAACGGTTCTAACCACATAATTCCTTCGCCATTCATTCCTGCTGAATTGTTTAGATGGTGTGGGTTTCTGGCTTGCTGGTCCCTTGGTGAGGTGCTGATGGAGGGGGGTAACTTTAGGTGAGGTTCTTCCCACGATATCAGCCCAGGAGGGTGATGTGTTACTTGTAGGATGTCCAATAGCTATAGCGTCCTCTAACGCGCAATACTCAGCAAAACGAGGTAGGCGGCCCGCATCGGAATGCACATATCCACTTGCATTTACAGTAGGGAAGCTGCAGGGTCTAGTAACACAATTCACTTTTGTGACTTTACTCTGTGTGTCGTTGGAGAGGACTGACTTCTAGTGGTTATCTTGGACTGCGCGATGGCACGACGCATTATCATTGGTCGTTTCAGTGACCAAGAGCTGCCAACACAACCAAATGATGGCCATCGAGAGACTGACAATAGCCTGTAAAGAAATATGGAAGGATTGGCTGAACCCACTGAAAAAGAGAAGGCAATTAAGAACCGGCGCGATTACTTCCAGGAAAACACAGTACCAATCTACCAAGACATAAGAGAGACAGACAAACGGTACCTAACGCTGAACCTCAACAAGGAGACTACACTCACGCAGACAGAAGAAACAAAAACAAAAAGATGGGCAAAGGAGACATTCCATGGCAGACACAACAATGACATCCATACATCAAGACGACATAAATAAGAAGGCTTTCAACGCTT
This sequence comes from Mastigoproctus giganteus, assembly GCF_048544385.1. Classification (NCBI taxonomy): domain Eukaryota; kingdom Metazoa; phylum Arthropoda; class Arachnida; order Uropygi; family Thelyphonidae; genus Mastigoproctus; species Mastigoproctus giganteus. The sequence continues at coordinate 34,069,972 of NC_143587.1, read as the reverse complement.
GGCTCATGAAAAGAAAGCTCTTCTCCGAGACTGAAGGATTCAAGTTCGCCATTCAAAATCCGATAATAAAAACCAGGAACTACAGGAAATACATCGCCAAGGATCACGGAGTTACCAATAATGCATGTCTTGCTACCACCTGGCGCTAGAAATAACCCAGCTGCTCACAACAGGATGAAGGATGATCACCTAGACGGACTACACTCACAGACACGACCAGGTGTCCAGGATAGTACATCAGAGGCTAACGCAAAAATACCAGCTAATTAAAGAAACTTTACCATATTACAAGTATGTCGGAGGCCATGCAGGAAATTTCTACTCCAGACTATACAGGAACCGTTCATAATAACAGAGAATAATCCCACACAAGAGACCCGACACAACTTTCATGGGCAAGAAAGAAACGACTACCTACCCGATCCACATAGCTCGCTCTACACCAGCAACCTTTCAGCAAACATAAAATGAAAAGATCAGGAAATACTCAGTCCTAAGACAGGAAGTCAAAGATCTGTGGCATATGAACCAAGTAATGACGATCCTGGTCACCATGTCAGCCACTAGCATGGTGTCAAATAGTGCACACAAGTCTAGCAGCAATAGACTTGCCACACAACACTTACATGGAAATCCAGAAAGCTGTAAATCTTAACGCCTGTAGGAGAGTAAGAGAGTTTTTCAACCAACAGTAATAACAACAACAACCCTGTGCACTTGGCACTGTGTATTATGGCACTGGTCACCAAGTCAGCCACTAGCATGAAATAATAACAGACAAGATGATCTCGCCCAACAGACTGGATATAACCCTCATCGAGAAGAAGGAAAAGGTTACGTAACTGATTGACATATTCGCGCCCAAAACCAGCAACGTCCAGAAAACCAGGAAGGAAAAGATGTGGAAGTACGAAGACCAAAGACAGGGCGTCAAAGAGACGTGGCGTGTGCAGCAAGTAACGACAATCCCAATCACTGTGTCAACCACCGGAATGGTGCCAAAGAGCCTCATGCTTCATACAATAACAATTTTATTTTAACTAATTACATAACATTAAAAGACTACAGTATTACATAGCATAAATTACTGCTTCCTTCTGTCTTCCCCCTTCTTCATCTTCCATCTTTTATCTTCTCTTCTGCTTCTCTTCTTTCTCCATCTTCCCTCTTATTTCTTCCATCTTTTCCTTCACTCTTCTTTCCTTTTCTTTTTCCTTCACTCTTCTTTCCTTTTCTTTTTCCTTCTCCCTTCTTTTTCCACCCTCTTCTTTCTTCTTTTTTCTGTCTTCCTTCTCCTCCTCTGCTTCTCTTCTTTCTTCATTCTTCTTTTTTCTGTCTTCCTTCTCCTCTGCTTTTCTTCTTTCTTCATTCTTCTTTTTTTTTCTTCATTCTTCGCAAAACATTTTAAATTACATAAAAGTAACAATTATACAGTATAAATTCCTTCTTTCCACTTCTTTCTTCTTTGTTCTTCTTCCCTCTTCTCTTCTCTTCTCTTCCTTCTTTTTCTTCTCTCTTTAATTACAATTTTAATTAATCATATAAAATTAAAAACTATTACATAGCATAAATGATTACTTCTTTCTTCTACTTCTTCCTTCTTCTTCTTCTGCTTCCCTCTTCTTCTTCTGCTTCCCTCTTCTTCTACCTTCCTTCTTCTTTCTTCACCAAACATTTTAAATTACATGAAAGTAACAATTATACAGTAAAAACGCCTTCTTCCCACTTCTTTCTTCTTTTTCTTCTCTTCTCTTCTCTTCTCTTCTCTTCTCTTCTCTTCTCTTCTCTTCTCTTCTCTCTGTAATAACAATTTTAATTAATTACGTAAAATTAAAAGACTATTACATAGCATAAATTACTTCTTACTTCTGTCTTCTTCTCTCTTCTATCTTCTCTTCTTCCTCCCTCTTCTTCTATCTTCCTTCTTCTATTCTTTCTTCCTTCTTCTTCTTTCTTCACCAAACATTTTAAATTACATAAAAGAAACAATTATACAGTATAAACGCCTTCTTCCCACTTCTTTCTTCTTCTTTTTCTTCTCTTCTCTTCTCTTTTCTTCTCTTCTTTCTTCACACCCTCTTCTGTATTCACACCCTCTTCAATCTTCTTTCTTCTCTTCTTCCTCCCTCTTCTCTTCTTTCTTCCTCCCTCCTTCTTTCTTTTTCTTCTTTCTTCGCCAAACATTTTAAATTACATAACATTAACAATTATACAGTATAAATTCCTTCTTTCCACTTCTTTCTTCTTTTTCTTCTTCCCTCTTCTCTTCTCTGCCTTCTTTTTCTTCTCTCTTTAATTACAATTTTAATTAATTAAGTAAAATTAAAAAACTATTACCTAGCCTAAGTTACTTCTTACTTCTGTCTTCTCTTCTTCCTCCGTCTTCTCTTCTTTCTTCCTTCTTCTTTCTTCGCCAAACATTTTAAATTACATAAAAGTAACAATTATACAGTATAAATTCCTTCTTTCCACTTCTTTCTTCTTTTTCTTCTTCCTTCTTCTCTTCTCTGCCTTCTTTTTCTTCTCTCTTTAATTACAATTTTAATTAATTAAGTAAAATTAAAAAACTATTACCTAGCCTAAGTTACTTCTTACTTCTGTCTTCTCTCCTCTTCTATCTTCATTCTTCTCTTCTTTCTTCCTTATTCTCTTCTTTCTTCCTTCTTCTTTCTTCGCCAAACATTTTAAATTACATAAAAGTTACAATTATACAGTATAAATTCCTTCTTTCCACTTCTTTCTTCTTTTTCTTCTTCCCTCTTCTCTTCTTTGCCTCCTTTTTTTCTTTCCTTAATAACAATTAATCATATCAAATTAAAAAAACTATTACATAGTATAAATGACTTCTTTCTTCTACTTCTTCCACTGCTTTCCTCTTCTTCTACCTTCCTTCTCTTATCTTTCCTCTTCTCTTCTGCTATCTTCCTTCTTCTCTTCTATCTTCTTTCTTCCCTCTTCTATCTTTCTTCTCTTCTATCTTCCTTCTTCTCTTCTATCTTTCCTCTTCTCTTCTGCTATCTTCCTTCTTCTCTTCTATCTTCTTTCTTCCCTCTTCTATCTTTCTTCTCTTCTATCTTCCTTCTTCTCTTCTATCTTTCCTCTTCTCTTCTGCTATCTTCCTTCTTCTCTTCTATCTTCTTTCTTCCCTCTTCTATCTTTCTTCTCTTCTATCTTCTTTCTTCTTCGTCGTCCCTCTTCTTTCTTTCTTCTGTACTGCCTCTTCTGAAAACTGGGAATCTGCGTAATGACCTAACAGAAATGTATATGGCTTTAAAAGTGTTAAATAAACTAAATGCCGGTTTCTCCAACACACACACACACACACACACACACACACACACACACACACACACACACACACACACACACACACACACACACACAGTAAATAAGATACAACGACTTAGAATTTAAGTCATGGAATCTAATATTTAAAATTGCTAAGTCTAACAGTCGAACATCGCTTTGAACAAATATGGCACAAAATGTACCAATTATTTAATTGTTATTAATCTTGATTTTAAGTATGTACCTACTAACCCACCGATGAAGCATCAATTAGCAACGAGACCTCGTCTGGTTTACAGCATACAAGTTAAATAAACAGCAGTATTCTTCTTCCTTCGCAGCAGTGGTGCTTTTTATTTAAATTTCTTAGTGTAATAGAAAGGAAACTCGTGGTGAAGTCCTTCCACAATATGAGAGGTACACTCCCGCCTGAAAGTTTGGAATCACAGCGTACGACAACAGTTTTTGTCAATATTTTTGAAATTTGGCAATGTGGCCCTCTTTTGAGTTCAGTTAATCGTCTCACATAAAGTCTACGCTTGGATCCAAAAATTTCAAATTTGGATTCGTCCATCCATAGTACGTTTTTCCACTCTCCAATTGTCCAATGTCGAGGGCTCTTAGACCAACCAACTGTTTCTTTCAACTTGATTTTATAAGTTGCATCTCTTACTTCTCAACTTATGTTATTGCAAAGCACTTTAGAATCAGCTACAATCTTCTATAATATTAAAACAATACTCCTTACTTTCTAGAATATTCTAGAATCTACCTCCACATTCAGCAATCTTCTACAACTTTCTGGAATAATCTGGATTATTGTAGCGATTTCCTAAATATTATTTAATTTTTTTTTGTTTTTATTCATAAAAGAAAATAATTGGTAAACAATTTAGCCCTATTTTAATAAAAACTTCGAAAATTAAGAAAAATGAAATGCGATTGCAAACTTTTAGACAGAGTGTATGTACCGAGTTGACTTGGAGATAGCATTAATCACTTACCTGGTCGAATCAAATTATGGATCTCGTTATTTCCGATTATTCAAGATACTTTCTCTTCGATTTCGTTGACTCTTCCCGATGGAAGATGCACAACTTTACTGGTTAAAAACTGATGGTATTTTTAATTCAACAAAGATGAGGTCAAAAGAGAGAAAAGCAAGAAAGAGACAATTGTTGGTTAGGTTAACATTGTTTTCACAGCAGTAATAATCATTTAGTGTTTTTCGATTATACAACAATAAAACTTGATATCAGATAATCAAAACTATCATTACAAGATAAACATGGTTTAACGTAAACTGCTCTCAAGTATGGAAACAGTTTCGGTAGTCCAAAACCAACAACCAACTGAGGAACCTTTAGGAATAAGTGCTTTTCGCAATCTAAATAAATTTCGGGAGGAATGCTTGTTCTGCGACGCTATCCTGAGAACTGAAGATGGAACCACAGTTGCAGTTCATCGTTGTATAATGGTTACCTGCAGTTCTTATTTTGAAGCTCTGTTCATTCGGTGGAATAAAATCGATGTTACACTTCCAGGATTAAGTGGAAAGATGCTCCAGTGGCTAATTGAATATGTCTACACTCGTTCTGTTTTGGTGTCGTGGGAGACAGTTCAAGAAATCCTTTCCACGGCTGATCAGTTCGGTATTATTGCTCTTTTGGAAGCTTGCTATGAGTTTCTGGAAACCAATTTATCACCAGAAAATTGCATATCTGTGTGGAAGTTCAGCGCTGCGTACAGCTGCATCCCATTGACAACATCGGCATTCGCGTAAGTTCAATTCTTTCTCTCTCTTGCAATAAATAGCAAAAATACTAGTATTAATACTTTATAATAATATCATTATTATAAAATAATGATATTATAACGTCGTTAAATTTTGTTAATTGTATACACCGAGTGATCACTGAATTATGATCAACTACCTAATATCATGTTGGGCACCGTTCGCATAGACTTCAAGTGGATTAAGGTCAAGCCAATTTGGAGGCCAAACAAGATGGGTGATATCCTCCTCGAACCACTCGTGCACAGTGCGGACCCGATGATAAGGCGCATTAATCGTCTTGGAAGATCCTGTTTCTGTCCGAACAAAATGCAACATGGAACGGTGGTCTTCTAAGAGCTGTTGGTAGACCTCACCAGTGAAACGTTGGTCCATACACACTAGCAGTCCTGGTTCTTGCTAGCAAAAAATTTCCTGGCTTCATCACGTTCTCAATCTCCCAGGGAAGATTGGGGACGTGATGAATGTCCTCTGTGTTTAAATTCGTGTTCATTTACTGCCTGCACTGCGCATGTGCATTCGTAGTTTTACAGATTTTACAGGGTTTGGCAACATCATGTGCAGAATAAATAAGGTTACTTAAATTTCTTGTCCCTCACACTTATTCGCATTTTCATGATCTCCCATTAAAAGAGGGTTACCACATTTTTCCCATTCAAATCCAATAACTTCAAGAATATGGGAAATAAACATAAACCATTCTGGATTTCCGTTGGAATTAAATAATAATAATTATTATTTAAATTAAATTAAATTTTATGACTTTATTTAATTAATGATTTGCCATTTATTTAAAAGGCGAGACTTGTTAAATGTCAGATTAACATTTTGTCGATGTAATATTAATGTGAGAAGGTTAAACGCCGATTGTGGTACTTTCAAATATGTTTGAAAGTTGTGCAATATCAGAGCAACTCGTTATGAAAGCCAAGTTTGCTCTGCTGTGATCTGATGAATTGCAGTTCTTGTTGGCTCCTTTCCAAGATCCCGTTGTAAATATTGGAAACATTCCAGGAACAGGTAGTCAGTTCCTGAGATATGTGGTAACCCTTCCTTAAACTCCTGCAACTGTAAGTTTTGGAGATTCTCATTAATCCTTTTTCTTTTTTTTGGTTAATTCTCTAATAACCAATTTATTCAAATGGTAAGTCAGTTTAAAGGTCAAAGCGCAAATTAAAAAGTTTCTCCGCCAAAATAGTCAATGCTATATTATGAAGATCATTCAATGTTTTCCTCTTCTATCCATTATGCATGTCGTAGTGTGATTTTTATGAGAAATTTTCATATTTTGAGTGACAGATAATTTTATTATGCACGTTTTCATTAAATCAAAAGATATTTTCTTCTGCCCTTTCATTCTAATTGACTATACTCTCTCTCTCTCTATGCAGGTACATTTTGAGAAACTTTTCTGATGTTATAGAGATCGATGAAGATTTCTTGAATCTTTCAATCGAAGAAATTGTCGCTCTCTTACGCTCAGATTATCTTCATGTGAAGGAGGAAAGCTTAGTATGGTACACCGCACTTAAATGGATAAACCACGATTCGAAAAGTAGACGCGAATTCATTAAGCCTCTCCTCGGCTGCGTGAGACTTCGACTTCTTGGAAACGTTTTTATCAGCAACAACATCCTGAATAATTCTTTTGTGAATTCAAACAAGGACTGTGTAGATATGATAAATCACAGCTTAAGTTTGCAAAAGAGCACCGGCAGAGAAACGAATCTACATCGCATACCTCATGAACTTACATTCGCTATAGGAGGATGGACAGCAAATGGTCCCACGAATATCACGGAGGTCTATGATTCTAAAGTCAACAGGTGGATCAAAGTACGTTTTCCTATTTATATTGCGGTCATTGAATCATATCTTGAATCATGAAATCATTGCTATTTCCTGCTTGAGATGTCACAATGTAGATCTTTCTACAAGACACCATCCACAAAAATTATCAGTCGAACACTATACTACAAAAAGTAGATCTAAACCATCAAACTGCAAATATTTTATCACAATGAAACCCCTTTTGATGCTTTTTTTTTATGCATGGTTTACCTGCTCAATATTCACCATTTGGCACAGGAAAAACTTTTATGGACATTTCTGTACCGTGGCTCACTTAGTCTCAAGTGGGGACTGCTGGTTTTTTCCTTCCGAAAACTGGGGGGATTTAATTCCCCAACACACGAACTGCACACACAAAATAAATGTAATTTACAGACAGACTATATACTGTATATGATCCTTCAAGGTTCCGTGCTGGTAACACAGTAATTATAATAACCATCCTTCCACAATGATGGAAAAGGCCGCGTTCAAATTTCGCTAATGATAAGATAATGTTTATGGGCTTTTTAAAACATGACCGAGTTAGTCAGCCTCAGGCGAAGGTTGCATGGTTTCTTCTCCCGAAAACTAGGATTTTTCATCCAGCAAACAGGCAAACCGACGAAGAATACGCGCAGTAGCAGACACTATATTGACTCCTCATGCGATACCTCATAGTATTGGTTTACTCAGTGCGAATTCTAAACATCTGAACCCCATTTCTGTTTGTTGCTATACGGAAATCCTCCGCGACGGTATAGTGGTTTCGCTACTTGTCATTCGTTTGGAGAGATCATTTGCTTCGTTTCTAAAAGGATCGCTAAAGGACTTTAGCAGTCCTTTTCGATCGAGGCTATAGTTATCTGATCTCAAACGGAAGGAATAGGGTTTTTCTCCTTAAATTATTTCTGGTTTTCAGCCAGGACAACATGCAAATCAGCCCTTACTAGTAAAGCCTTTCCTCACTCTGAAGGAACTTTCATCCAAAAAGATCAATGAGAAGTATCTGTTCAATTTAGTAGCTTTTGCCCTTTTTTGCCTGGCTAACTAGGTCGGCGTTCTTCAACCACCAATCCCTTTTCAAAGCTCTAATCAGGCTGTCGGTGTTCATCGGATCTCTATACGAGATCGCATGCTTTGGATTGACAACTAGACTACAGGACAATTATATCTCCTGTAGCGACTAGGAAAACTGATCATCTTTCACTGGTCATATGTACTGTAGAAAAGATATTTTTCATATTAAGTCCCAAGGGTTTGTTTTCATAATAAATACGAACGTCCCTTATTCATGCATTTATTGGAATTTGGTGAAATAATTGGGCACCTAAATCAGCGTGGAGTGTAATCTACCTTTAATTTCTTAAAGAATTGCAGATTATCCTCAGCCGTTTCCTGGTACTTCCCGTACCATTTTCTTCAGTGAACTCCTGTAATGCTGTCCTTCTATCACAGGAGTTATAACGTCAATAATACCAATATCTTGGTATGATTAAGAGGCTGATGGTATCATAGCGACAGCATTACAGAAGTTCACTGAAGAAGTGGTACGGGAAGTATCATGAAACGTCTGAGAACAATCTGTAATTATTTAAGAAATTAAAGGCAGATTATACTCAATGCAGGTTTAAGTGCTCAATATTTTCAGCAAATTCCAATTTTTAATATATCTGGGCACCATTCCACTTGAAGAACATTTAAGATTCATGTATTTATTGGTAATCTCGAAGTCACTTCTGTCACCAGCTACTCAAAGTCACCCGGAATAAAAATGACGTTTTTTAGGGTTCTGAAAAGTGGTACTCTAAAAGAGGAAGATCCGCGACTGTACGAAAGGGACTGGGAAGCATAGTATACTAAACTTTTTTTATTTTCTGTGATTTTTTCTCTGATCTTCAGATTTGTATGAAGAAGTGCACTGTTATGTTCAAACACACTCGGTGGCCGAGTTAGTCGGTCTCAGGCAAAGAGAGCCTTTTCTGTCATAGAAATTCAGGTTTTTTGTTAGAAAAATAGGCAAACTGATCAGAGGATTGTGAAATTTATGGATACAACATATATGAGTAGATGGGGTTATTATAGGGTGGCCGTAATATCACAGCTTCTTTGGGGTTTTTTGTGGTCCAAGCTTAATTTAAATGTTTAATATAGCCATTCGAGTTTATTATTTGTTCTTTTGACATTATTTTCTTTTAAAACAATTATAAATAATTAATGATCATACATACTATCTAAACCAAGGAAAAAAGGAACGCTAAATACACCACGAAATTAAAGTGACAAATTAATGCTCCAATTGGAGTTATACTTGGCACGGTGCGATTCTGCTACTTGATTGTTTTAAATATTAAAGTAATATCCGAAACAAAATGAAATTATAAAAATAAACAAAGCAGTGTAAATGCATGACTCCCTTTCGAAAGGGACACACTCACACACCCACCAAAGAATGAGTGCTACTTTCATAATAAATGAAATTAAATAAATAGGGACAACTCACAAGCACTTACCTCTTCAAGGAAGGATATCAGTCCTTGTGGATGGATCGTATTTAGGTTGTTCAACGCTATTCATCCAAATGTCAACAGATGTCTTTATATGATCCGAACACAGAAAGAAAATAAAGAACTAAAATCAGTTTTGCCATATTATTTTCATAGTATGTTAAGTGTTACTTTTATTATAAAGCCTTAAAGATATAACCACATTTGTCTTTATGGTAAAATTATCTAAACCAAGTTAAAAATTTACACTTTCTTAGATCAGTTTGTCTTTATTGCTACTGATACTACTGAAATATACACTGTGCTGCCACTTTATTAGGTACACTCCTGCTTTGCACATAAATGGTTTGTCCCACAACGTTGCAAATCACATGACCACAGTTGTGGATATAAATGCAGCAGAACAACCTTTCTAGTATCACTTAAGCGTACAAACCGTAGCAAGAATGGGGAAAAGGAGTAATCTAACGGACTTCGAACGTGGCATGGTAGTAGGTGCAAGACGTGCTGGACAAAACATCTCTGAAACAGCAGTTCTCCTGAACTTTTCACGCACCACAGTTTCGAGAGTGTATCGAGAATGGTACAACGAACAGAAAACATTTTCTCAACGAACCTCCTGTGGAAGAAAATCGCTTGTTGATGAGAAAGGTCAGAGGAGGATGGCTAGAATTGTGCAAGCAAACAGACGGGCCACAATATCGCACATCACGTCAGAATACAACCTTGGTGCTCAGAACAAAATATCACAACTCACCACTAGTCGCACTTTGTCGCGAATGGCCTACAACAGCCGACGGCCACATCGCATACCTTTGTTATCAATGAAGAACAAGACAGCATGCCTCCTGTGGGCACAGCAACACTAGCACTGGACTATCAAGGATTGGAAAACAGTTGCTTGGTCTGACGAGTCGAAGTTCCTTGTGCATCATGTTGATGGAAGGCTCTGAATTTGGCGAAAACAACATGAATCCATCGACCCGTCATGTCTTACGACTACTGTGCAAGGTTGTGGGGGCAAATGGTGTGGGGAATGTTTTCTTGGCACACGTTGGGTCCATTGATACCCATAGATTCACGTCTGAATGCCACATCTTACCTAAACATCGTTGCTCACCAAGTGCTTCCGTTCATGTTGACAGTTTATCTACAGTTTATCATTTTCCTCCAGGAACATGATAATGACTTTTCTTTGCTGCAGTGGCCCGCTCAGTCCACGGATCTCAATCCTATTGAGCATCTTTGGGATGAGCTGGAAAGGGCTGTTTGCTGCAAGCCTACATCTCCGTCGAATCTCAAAGAACTGCGTGATACACTCATGTCTGCATGGTACTCCATTCCTGCACAACGTTTTCAGCATCTTGTTCAATCCATGTCTAGACGAATTCAAGCTGTTTTGAAGGCTAAAGGAGGCTCAACACGCTACTAGGTAGGTGTACCTAATAAGTGGAAGTACACTGTAAGTAGTATGAATATTTTTACTGAAATAGAAAGAATATTAGAAAACGTTCGTTTTTCTGTGCAAGAATTTTGATTTAAATTTATTATTCAGTCAATAATACTGTTTTAATTATTCTTATATTTAAAATATGGCTATTTCTGGGTTTTTTTTTTTTTAATGTTTTCTTTAAAGGTACCCGAAGCATATTTGCACGAAAAACGTTCCGATCTTATTTGTGTAGCTATAGGATTCAACATTTATGCTATAGGAGGTTACAAAAGAAGAAGAAATTATCTCAGTAACTGCGAATGTTTCAACGTAATTGATTTAAGGTGGACTTCCGTATCTCCAATGAATGACAAGAGGTAAGCGAGTTAAATATAAAATAAAATAAAACACGTTTTTAATTTAAAAAAAATACTCAATTTTTTATATTACTAAGAAACTAACCCTAAAAAGTTGCATATCAAGTTTTCCACATTGTGGAAAAGACCTTTCGTGTTTGGGGTTTTCATACAAAAAAAAATAATAATAATAAATAAATAAAAGTGTATAATTTATTTTGGGATTGCTGTTCCCCAAGCCTTGCATTGCTGCATTAAAACAACCTTTATGTTTAACATTAAAAAATATGTAACGTTATTAGTCTTTTTTTTTATTTATTTAATTTATTATTTTTTTTTTATTTAATTAAGAATATTCACAAATTGGAGTGAGAGATCAGATTTTTGGCTAAGCTGCTTTCAGACTTGCCGTTTTTTGTTTAATAAATGATTTGTGGAAGTCGAATCACGCAATGAATTAGCCAAAAATCTTCTTGAGAAGAAATTTAAAAAAACAGAAATATAAAATGAAAAAAATTGATTTTTGGCAGCGGTGGGATTCGAACCCACGCCTCAGAGAGACTGGTGCCTAAAACCAGCGCCTTAGACCACTCGGCCACGCTACCTTGCGGGTATATCTTTCTATTCGCCTTGTTTTGTGAGCAATAGATGGATTAGTATTATCTATAACTACAAAATAAGTGTTCGTGTAATATTGCTGATTATTAGAACTAGTAGGTACCCAAGTACAATTTTTTGCGTCTTTACCAAGTAACAAAAATATAAGATATATATTTTTCCATTTCAAAAATTAAATTATTATTTTATTTATTTATTTATTTTTAAATAAAAGGTTAGTTAGATAGGCGTTTTAGTATGTCAGGTAGGCGTTTTTGTTTCATTTCATTTTAATTTATTACTTATTTATTATTATTATATTTTATTTTATTTTTGTATTGTTTATTTATTATTTGCTTTTATCGTATAGTTACTTTCGGATAGTGCAGCAAAAGTCTCGGGTTTCGTTGCACCATGCGGCTAAATTATTATTTAGCACTTCATAAATGAAATTTAATTTAATAAAAATAAAATTTTCTTAATAAATTATTATTAAAAAGATTCCAGCTTTTATATGAAAACTGCATGATTTTATTATAATTGATTTAAATTATAAAAGCAATTGTAGTCATTTTTTAAATTAATAATAAGTTTGGTTATTTTTATTTTTTAACTCTAATCAACGCCTACAATGAATAGCAATTATGGCTTGGGACACATTTCCTCTACAACGATCACAATTCTTAGTTTTCAGAAATCGAATTAGTTTTCAGAATTAGTTTTCAATTCTTAGTTTTCAGATCCTAGCTAATCAAGAATCAACAAACTTCGCAATTATTCCCAACTTTGTATCGCACAATGGGATGGCCTAGTTGCTTACAGTATTGAAGAGATATTACTTATAATATCTCTTTCTTGCTTTCTTGGTGATTCCCTTCTAATTCTGACTCTCTCTCTCAGGGTAATATGGAATTTTTTTTATTTATTTATTTATTTTATTTTATTTTTATTATTATTTTTTTTTTGGCTGGTGCAGCATAAAGCCTCAGGCTTCCTTGCATCATATGGCTAATAATAATAATAATAATAATAATAATAATAATAATAATAATAATAATAGAGTACAGTACTGATGAATCTATTCCTCTGGTGGCCTAAATTGTTTCAACATCTTGTCGTCAGCTGCCGCCACTGACAGTGTTTAGTTTACTATTAAAAGCAGAGTTACTGGAAGAAAATGAAAACGTACGCACGAATGGTACTTAATTTTTTTTTTTTTTTTTATTATTATTAATTTATTTTTTATTTCAGTTGGCATAAAACTACAGAACGTATGCCTAATTGTTGTTAGTTAGGGTTAAATAGAAAAAAATATAATTAATATACATACTCCAATTATCAGGCTATTTGTGTATTTTGTTTTGCCTTATATTAGTCAAACTGGAGTTCTTTCTTGCTAAAACAAACCCTGATCAAAGGTTATGGATAAAGCCTAAAGAATGCAATTTTTAATTGAAAGAAAGTTAAAAGTTATATATTATGATAGTATTACACTTGTTTATGGTAAACCACAAACACCGAGATCCTTTTTATGAGCTATGTTGCAAGTCCTTTTTAAAGATAGTTATGTTGCTCAGATCTTTTTCAAAAAGATCCTGAAACAAAGATTTAATTTTTTAGTTAAAAATTAGAGCATTTCCCGTTGGTAAAGATCATTTCTTTATTAACGAGAAAAGCCGATTTATTTTGGCTAATGCTCCTTTCTTCATATTTCTGCTGATAAGCTTGCTTTCTTGCATCACATGCCTCTATTAATGCTAGTGTTAATTAAAAGAATAATGTTTTGAGTTCATTTGTAATCTCGACATCGATGGTACTGCAGAAAATAATTATTGTTTTTATGTTTGAAATTAATACAATAGACACCACATTGTACAGAAATAAAATGTAATATAGTTAAGTTTTAAGAATTAAATATTGTTTGCACGTTGGATTAAGCTAAAAGTAATATTGCAGGATTCAGTTCAGAATGTAATTATTTGTTTTGTTTCCTCAGGGCATGTCATGCTGGTGCAGTTATTAATGGTATCATATACGCAATGGGAGGATATAATGGCTATAATCATTTGCGAACAGCTGAGAAATATGATCCACTCTCGAACCAAGTAAGTACGCAATTTAATATGAAATCTGACTCAGTCTACTCGCTAGCCACTTTATTAAGGCAATCTCCATATGACACACTGGATCAGGGGCGGGCCGTCCCGACGATGAAAGCAGTTGGAAATATATTAACAACTTCATCCCATACGTGCCCTAGAGGCACGTATGGGATGAAGTTGTTAATGCAAATTTCAAATGCAAATTTCAGTTACCACCCAGGCGCCATATACCCTAGGAACGGTCTCCACGGGTAACACAGTGGTATCGTCACCGTCCTCCCCACGCTGGGCGGAAAAGGCCCCGGTTCGAATCCCGTCGATCACGCGAGGAACTTTAGTGGACTTTTTTCACTCCGTGACTGAGTTAATCGGTCTCAGGCGTAGATAGCAAGACTTTTTTTCCCAGAAACTGTGTTTTTTTCGTACAGCAAACAGGCAACCAGAGAACCAGCAAACAGGCAACCAGTTGACCAGAGAACACACACAATTTACAGACAAAATAAATATATGGGTAGATCTAATCATTTACGGGGGACCCTAATATCATAATTTGTACATTTTGTACTCTAGGAACGCACCTGCACTGGGCCACTTGTTTCGCTGGATTATTGCTCTGATACTACTTGCCATACAGTCAATGAGGTTCTTAAAATCTAATGGTGAAATAATGTACTAGGCAGTCAGCAAAATGCCTTGCATTTGTTGCAGCCATATACACCGATGAGCCAAAACATTATGACCAGCGAGTTGTTATGCAAATCGAAGCAACTACAGGTGAACTATGGCGCGTGGCTGGTCGGGACACGGTATAAAAAAACACCTGATACTGAGCTCCGTTAATCAGTGTTACTCTTGTTCTTCAAATGAAAAAGGCAGCAGACCTAAGCAAGTTTAACAAAGGCCAAATTGTAATGGCTGACGACTGAGTCAGAGCATATCCTAAACGGCACGGCTGGTGGGGTGCTCACTGTCAGTGTTGTTGCACCTACCGAAAGTCTTCCGAGGAAGGAAAACCCAAGAACTGCCAGCGAGGGTGTTGGACGACCACGGCTCATCGATGCTCGAGGTGAGCAAAGGCTCTCCCGGATGGTACGTGGCAACAGAAGGGTGGCGCAACTCTCCGGTAATTAGAATGCTGATGACGGGAGTAATGTGTCACAACACAATAAATCGAACTCTACCGAAAATGGGGCTGCGTAGCCGGAAGCCACTCCGAGTGCCCATGCTGACCACGATTCAACGGCGACAGTGCTTACAATGGGCACGCGAGCATTGAAACTGGACCTTGGGTGATTGGAAGAAGGTCGTCTGGTCCGATGAATCACGTTTCCTGTTGCACCATGTGGACGGCTGGGTACGTGTGTGTCATTTACCAGGGGAAGTGATGCCACCTGGATGCACTGTGGGACGAAAACAAGCCGGTGGCGGTGGTCTTATGCTTTGGGCGATGTTCTACTGGGATACCCTAGGTCCAGTCATCCATGTGCTGGCCGGGCACTCTGACGTCTACAACCTACCTAAAAATCTGATTTTTTTTTTTTTTTTTTTTTTTTCAGATGCAGATTTTTTTATTTTATTTTTATTTATTTTTTTTTTTTTGCTGGCTCTCAGGTGTGGGGACCTGGGAGCGGGATTTTGTGGGCACCTGCCGGTTTTGCACGGCCACTGATCAGTGTGGGATTTTCTGGTGCTATGTTAGCACTGACATAGAAGTAGACCCAGGTTCGGCTCCTAATGCTAGGGTGAGCATCAAGTGGTATTTGCCCATATTGGTGACTGCCGCCTGATGGCAGAGAGGCTTGTTAAATACACATTTGCACTTCAGACCGATGTGATTAAGAGTTTTTTTTTTCCCCTCTACATGACAATTGGTGGAGATGGACGAATAGTCCTGGTGCTACTGTGAGACAAGTATACATATACAAAAATACAAATACCTACCTAAACTTCATTGCTGACCAGGTACACCCATTCATGGCAGTGGTCTTCTCCTCTGGCAGTGTGCCATCTTTCTGCAGGATAATGTGCCATGCCACACAGCCCAGACTGTTAAAGACGTAGAACATGAGGAAGACTTCCAGGTATTGCCCTGGCCTCCAAATTCTGCAGACATCAATCCCATCGAGCATCTGTGGTTTGTGTTGGAACAGCAAATCCGATCTGCGGAGTCTCAACCACGGACCTTACAGAAGTTAAAGGATTTCCTGGTTACGTGTTTGTACCAGATATCACAAGACACATTTAGAAATCTTGTAGTGTCCATGCCTCGCCGGATACGAGCTGTTTTGGCTGCATGTGGAGGACCAACATCATATTAGGTAGGTGGTCATAATGTTTTGGCTCATCGTTGTTTATAGTTATGGTGTTTTCGTAAGACGTCATTCCGGTTCATCTCTCAGATACTCGTTTGAAATCGAAACTGCATTGGCCGTGGCAGATCTGAAAAGTCCCTATTGCGTTCCTTAAATCACTGACGAATACGTTTAGAGGGGTGACACATTTATAAACCACCCTGCCAAACTTTGTATTGGTTGTTGTATGGTTTTAGGCACATAACCCCAGGGGCTCACATCTGGTGAGTATGGGCTTGGCACACCCAGGGTCCTCAGCTGGATATCATCATTCTTCTCTTTCTTGGTGATTTCCTTCTACTTCTTTTCTCTTTTCTCTCTCTCTCTCTCTCTCTCTCTCTCTCTCTCTCTCTCTCTCTCTCTCTCTCTCTCTCTCTCACACACACACACACACACACACACACAGGGTAACTCAGAAATTTTTTTTTTGGCTGGTGCAGCATAAGCCTCAGGCTTCCTTGCACCATATGGCTAATAATAATAATAATAATAATAATAATAATAATAATAATAATAAACAACTTAGGCCATATTGTGCCATACGTAATATGTCTGTAAATTGCGTATGTTCTGTGGTTGATTTCCTGTTAGAAGGACGAAAAAACCCGATTTTCCGGGAGAAAAAACAACCACGCTACTCTCGCCTGAGACTGATTAACTCAGGCATGTTGTGAAAAAAACCCATAAAAAGCGTCATTGAAGGGACACGATCAGGTTTTTTCCACCTGGTATGGGAAGTGGTAATTATGCCAACTGTGCTACTCACCAGGGTGCCAAATTTTGCATCATCTGCAAACTTAGACATTAAGTTTGATATGACTTCATCAGGATCATTAATACTGAAAATAACAATGGGCTCAGCACTGGGGGTCCCCCTGGGGGACTCCAGTAATAACATTAATCCAAGAGGATCAGTGGCCACTGATAACCACTCTCTGTGTTATTTAACTCAATTATCTCTTTATCCATAGCAGTAACACACTGCTGTGGATAAAGCTGCTCTAATACCACACTGCTCCAATTTGTGGACAGTCTTTTGTGTGCTACAGTTTAAAAAGCTTTTCTGAAATCTAAGTACTTGATAATGAATTATTTTTTTGCATCCAGCTCCTTTGTTTCTGTATCAGCACTGCGTCACAGCATCCAACGAGATTAGTCGGAGAATATCGTCGATTAACAAATCAATGCTGTGACAACAGTAACTGTTTGATCACTCCTCCTGCCCAGACAGAAGAAACGAAGACCAAAAGATAGGCTAAGAATACATTCCAACAGACACTACAATGATCTACATCAAAACCACATAGATAAAATGGATTCCGATGCTCACGAGTGGCACACACTTTCCCCGAGACTGAAGGATACATGCTCGCCATTCAAGACCTTGTAATCAGAAACTGTAGAAAATATATCGTTAAAGAACCTGGACTGATAGATGACACACGTCGACGATACCACCTGGCACCAAAAACAATCCACCATTTCCTCGCAGGATGCAGAGTAATCGCCCCGATCGAGTACACTGATAAACGCCACCAGATCGCTAGGATAATACATCCAGAAGCTAGCAAAGAAATACGAATTGATCAAAGAAGGTGTACTATATTACAAGTACGAATTCTAGCCTGTATTAGAGACCCAACTACAAGCTGTACTGGGACCTGCACAACAGATCGGACATAGCCCTCGTCCACAAGAAGGAAAATGCTATCTGTATGATCCACATTGCGGCGCCCAGCACTGGAAACCTCCAGAAAACCTACAAGGAAAAGATCAGGAAGTACACAGATCTAAAACAGGGATGTAGGTCAGAGAGGTGTGGCATATGGGACAAGTAACGACCATCCCAATTACTGTGCCAATCACTGGAATGGTGCCAAAGACCCTACACAATAGCCTAGCAACAGGTTTGTCCGAGAATACTTAAAAGGAACTCCAGAAAATCGTAATTCTGAACACCTGTAGGTTAGACAGAGAGTTCCTCGACCAATAGTGATAACAGCCGAACATAACAACCACCCCGTGCACTTGGTGCCAGTACACCTCACGGGATGTAGGAGCCTACGTCGGGGAGAAATAATAATAACGGGATGGGAAAAAAACAGTTAGGAGAAGAAGAAAGATATAATAATAATAAGCATGTGACCATATATCATTAAACACAAAACGCTTAATTATTGTAAACTAGAGGTCTATGTTGCATGTCAGTTTCAAAGATGGTTGTCTTGCTCCGATCTTTTTTAAAAATATCCTAAAACAAAAGTTTTTTTTTTTTTTTAGTTAAAAAATTAGAGCTTTTCCCGTTAGTAAGTTCATTTCTTTATTAACGAGAAAAGCCAATTGAGATTTCATTGCTAGATCATGAGATACCAGATGATTAAAAGAATAATGTGCTGAGTTCATTTGTAATCTTGACATCAATGGTACAGCATAAAATAACTGCTGTTTTTATGCTTGAAATTAATACAATAGACACTACATTGTACAGAAATAAAAATTAATATAAGTTTTTAGAATTAAATTTTATATGTATGAGGTACTTTTTTGTGATAATACTCAGTGGAAAAAAATATATATACTGGGGCCGTCCCCCACTAGATTGCAAATTCCCCAACCTGATTATTAACAACCATACCAAACCAATTGTCAGAGCCTTCGCGGTGACGGACCTGTTAGCAGTGGCGTAGCTACCATGTAGGCAGGGAAGGCAATTGCCTCCAGGCCCGGTGTCTTTGGCTGTCTCATCTTTTTGCAATTTTCATTAATTAAGTAGGGGCCTGAACATGTTCTTTGCCTCCAGGCCCGAAAATGGGTAGCTATGCTACTGCTTGTTAGTATGGTAGTTTCGTCACTGATACCAAATATAGTTATGCATTTCTTTAAGAATAAATTGTAAAATGGGATGCCTGCATGGTCATTTCAAGGTTTGGAATTATAAACGAATATGTTCAATTTTGACCTGTGATAATATATGTATTGAATATTAAATATTTTTCCTTCATAGAATAAGAATTACTGAGACACTTACCTCAGCATTATGAATATTCACTATTAAAATACTAAAAAGAAACCCTTGTCAATGTAAGCTAATTCATGGGTCCTGTTTGTTTAACAGTGGTCCTTCGTCCATGCAATGCACCATAAAAGAAGTTGTACAGCATGTACCGTGTTGAATGGGCAGTTGTATGTTGTAGGTGGATGTAATTATGACCACGTCGTTAACACAGTTGAACGTTACGACCCTTCAAGAAACTATTGGACTTTAATAAAACATATGAAACAGCTTCGATGTCGCTTGTCCTGTATTTCCTACAAAAATTGCATCTACGTTCTGGGAGGATGTTATGGTGGCAGTTTAAAATCCTGTGAGAAGTATGATCCCCAAACTGAGAGATGGACTTTAATAGAAGAGATGATTATTCCCAGGGAAAATTCAACTTCAGAGGTAAACATAGATTAGATAACTAAATTCTATTTATTTTAAATTTAACATGGGATATCTCACAAATTATTATGATATTTATTCTGATCGACTGCAGTGTAGGCCTAGGTTAGCAAAAGGGAAAAAGAAAAGAACAACTTAACAGTTTCATTTCATGCTGGACATATGTAGAAATTTCACTGATAAAAAATATTTTTGGGGGAGGATGGTTAAATAAATGTGAAGAGAAATACATTTAAACCTTATTCAATTTGGGGGATTTATCCTGATCCCGACCTGTGTACACTTCTTTTTTAGCATCTTTTGAAAGTAGGTTAAGTGGTAACAAAATTTGAACTGAATTACTGCATACACCGATGAGCCAAAGCATTATGACCAGCAAGTCATTATGCAAATTGAAGCAATTGCACGTGGACGGGAGCATGCACGGGTCGGGACACGGTATAAAAAACACCTGATACCGAGCTCCGTTAATCAGTGTTACTCTTGTTCAGATGGGAAAGGCAGCAGACAAGCAAGTTTGACAAAGGCTAAATTGTAATGGTCAGACAACTGGGTCAGAGCACATCTGAAACGGCACAGCTCGTGGGATGCTGTTATCCGTGGTCAGTACCTACTGAAAGTGGCGCATTATAGCCTTAGTTGCTAATGCGGCAATAAAACCCAACCAACCAACCTACTGAAAGTGGCCTGAGGAGGGAAAACCCACAAACCGCTGGTGAGGTGTTGGACTACGGCTCTTCGATGCACGAGGTGAGAGAAGGCTCTCCTGGATGGTATGTGGCAATAGAAGGGCGACTGTGGCAACTCGGCGGTAATTGGAATGCTGGTGATGGGAATAATGTCACAATGCACAGTACATCAAACCCTGCTGAAAATGGGGCTGCGCAGCCACAGGCCACTTCGATTGACCATGCTAACCACAGTTCACCGGTGACAGCACCTACAATGAGCACACAAGCATCGAAACTGGACCTTGAGTGATTAGAAGAATGTCATCTGGTCCAATGAATCACATTTCTTGTTGCATCATGTGGACGGCCGGGTATGCGTGTATCATTTACCTGGGGAAGTGATGGCGCCTAGATGCACCGTGGGATGAAAACAAGCCCGTGGCAGTGGTCTCGTGCTTTGGACGATGTTCTGCTGGAATACCCTGGGTCCAGTCATCCATGTGCCGGCTGGGCACTCTGACATCTACCACCTAATTAAACATCATTGTTGACCTGGTACACCCTTTCATGGTAACGGTCTTCCCCTCTGGCAGCGCCATCTTACTTCAGAATAAAGCGGCATGCCATGCCGGGCAGCATTTGAGAATGGTTTGCAGGAATGGATTACTCTGACTTCTAATCACTCGTGGCATAAGCCCATTATAAATATTGTTTACTCTGCATCTAAAAAACTGGGTTTTCTCTTTTGCTCCAGTCATTACTTTTCACACAGCTGAACAGCTTTTCTTCCGAACAGCTGTTCACTCTGTACAAATTTTGGGAGTACTGTTCCCACATTTGGGGCAGAGGTTTTGGGAGTACTGTTCCATCTGGTGCAATAATCCCAAAACCTCTCTCAGGTGTCTAGATTCCATTCAAAAGAGGAGAGGTAGGTTAATTAATGACTAATTTCCAAGTCTCTCTACACTCTTTCTCTCATAGACGTTTTTGCTGCATGCCTTTTCTATAGATACTTCCACTGTTCTTGCGAATTGGCTTCTATAATTCCCATTCTTTCTTCCAAAGCAGTCTGAACATGTGCTGTAACTGGTCAACATCCTTTTGTTGTCCAATTTCAAACTCATAGAACCAACTTTTCTTCTTCGTTATTTATTCATTCTTTTTTATTATACAGATGTTCAAGTCTAATGTTAACAAGTATCTTCTTTCACTTCTCAATCTTCAACTCATGCACAGTACTAAGTACTATAGGTTCATTACCTCTCGTAGTTAGGGTTTTTCATTAAAAAAAACCCTAGACCCCTCCAATTAAGATCATTTAATCACAGCTCAACTAAATTAACATTTAGAAATTCCTCCAGTCTATGGTAAGACTTGAACCTAGACCTCTCCTCCAAATGAGAAAATGAGTGGCAAATCCACTGCTATCCCAGAGAACCTAAGGTCTGCAGTAGCTGAGTGGTCAATGAGTGCAGTAGTACACAGATGGCTGAACTGGTCGGTTTCAGCCATTTGCATTAGTTATCAGCCATGGTTATAGACAACCCAAATTTACTGTTGGCCCTAATGTTGACCACCACCTGAGTCAGGCCACTCCTGAGTACATGCATTTCAGTCAACTGTTGTTTGAGCCCATATGACTGACAAATATAGTTGACAATTACATTGTTGTTAAAATATCTAGTTGTAAACTCTTCTAACCTATGTGGTCTTTTTGAGGTATAAAGAGAACATTAAGGGGTAATATATATAGACACACATTCATGCATTAAGAGATTGGGCCTATACACTCCTGCAAAAAGTTTATAGGCCACTGATAACTGCAACACTAGTGTATTTGTTTCTAAAAACAGTCACAATGAAGCCTTATGCACTTCTGTCAACCTTGGGTCCATATAAGAGCATAAGAAGAAATTTTGCCAGAAAATGCTTAAGATGACTCTGCATGACTTTCCAGGCTACTTTGATGAGCAACACACCCAATGAGATGCTTACATATCAGGATATCTGAATATTTAATATTTTGATAGTGCAGAGAGCAAGCAGTTCCCCTCTGGTGTAATTCTCTGTTACAGGTCTGCAATGTATGCAAAAATTCCCTAGAATGACTATGGAGATTATATATGGTCATTTCTCATTGCTTTTTATTTCTGTATGAACATGTGGGGGCTGAAAAAAGTATTATAATAACTTATTGTAAAAAATGCTCTGCCAGATCAGCTAACTCAACTCCAATTGAAGAGGCCCTCATAAATTTCTTCAGTACTATAATAATCAAATATAGACCTCTCTAAATGAGTGAAAAGTAATAAAACTACTATACTGTCACAGATGCACAAGAAGAATGAGTAAGAATTTTTCTTGTAATTCAACTTTCCAGAACATTTTAAACATTTAAATTAAAGCATATGAGGATTGTACCAAAAGTAATAACCGTGTTTATTTTCAAAAAGTTATTGCAACAAAAGACATTGGCTGGCTATGCATGTTCTACTTCACAAAATTGCCAGAACAACACAAGTAATGCTATATGAGCTTCAAAATCCTTCATTAGGTTAGCTTCTGCATTTTACAATATACTTCATATTACCCATTTGACTCCCTAATCTTCAGTGTTTAATTTTCGTATCTTTCAAAGGTTGATCTCCAAAAGAGAATGCCAAAACAGACAGAAGAAACAAAAACATGTAACACTTGACAAAATCATTCAACAATGTTTCACCACATACTGCTTACTTGACAATTGTGTAAATTTTTGAATTGCTCCTCCCACCTTCCATGCAATCTGGCCCTCCTCACCACAGACTATTGCCTGTACATAATGTTAGCTACTTGACAGATAAGCAATATGAAAATGGTAACGATCACCTTCGTAATGTTTGTAAGGGGAAAACAAACTATTACATGGATTTTTGAAGATCAAAGTACTAGCCATATTTATAACAATCCTTTTGATTTTTATAGAAAAGTAAGAAGTACGTGATATACTTATTGCATATGTATATTACTTTTGCAATAAGTATATTGCAAAAGTACCTTTAAAAAAAAAAAAAAAAAAGGACATTTAAAATAAACAAGCTCATTACTTTTGGTACAATACTTCTTTTTCCTTATTTCCTTAAATCCTTGATTACAGGTTATAATGAAAGCCTTTTGCTTTAACCTGAACAATATGCAAAGCAAATTTCATAAATATTTATTTCATATTTTCTTTAATTTTTTTATAGATAATAGGTGGTAAAATCTGTGTTACTGGGGGTAAAAACTCCAGTACCATTATTGGTCACTGTGAATATTATGACGACAACATCGGCCAGTGGATTCAGTCAGCCATTCTTAACCATAATCGAGAAGGTCACGCTACGTGCACAATTCCTATTCCACCAAATGCTAATCAATACATCCGAAGATTTTGAACTATCGTAATTCGAGATAATATGATTATGAATTTGTACCAGTCCAAAAATGTTCACATAAACAGTTCATTTGCTATTGTGCAGCACTTATGAAAAGAAGAAATTACTGTTTAAAATTTAAATGTAACAAAAGTAAAAGTGTTCTCAAAAGTAATCAAAATTACTATTTTTTTAATACCAAGTACAGTAAATTTTAAATATGCTTAAATTTTTAGTTAGTAGTTTTTAATTAAGTTGTTTAAATTTTTAGATTTCTTTTACTATCATCAGTAAAATTATGGATAGGCATTACAGTCAATTGAAGTTCACTGATATATGAGGAGAGTAAGTGAATTTAACCTTTTAGGTATTCGGACATTTTTGAGTGGGAGCTTTCTTCTGTGATTTCTTTTAACTCATGTGGCATTCTAAACATTTGTTTCTTTGATTTTATTATTTCTGCAGTGTTTTAAAGTTGTCATAAAAACAGAAATCATTATTAAAAGCATTTATGTATAGGAAATTATATAATTATGTTTTAGTGAGAAACAGTAGGTGCATCTTCATTTAGTATGAATGGCTGCCAAAATCTTAATTCTGGTTCTGCTTATGTTCTTGCATCTGACAGATGCATCATGGCAAACTAACGCTTGCACTATCAATGAAGTCCTATTATTTTAACTCCATTCATTTCCTTTCATTTATGTTTACCCTGTTTTTTGGTAGCTCCCAGACAATAGTCATGTCCACCCAATAATTCTCTGATGAAGTACAGAAATCTTTACTTAGCATCCACCAGTGGTTTACCATACCAGAGGATGCTCATCCCAGTACTCAGGTTGCCCAAGCCTGGGTACAAAAAAAAAAAAAAAAAAAACTTTTTCAACCATTACCCATACTCATGCACGTATCCCCATTTATAGTGGGTGTGCTATACCTGTAGATGGTAAAAAAAAAATTTAAGAGGTATGTTGTAAAATAACCTGTTTTCTTTTTGTGAAAACCTCAAAGCAAAACTGCTGTAATATGTTAAAACTTGTGCTACACATCAAACTGTATTTCGTTACTCACAGAGACAATATTATTCAGTTGCATTCTTATGTTATAATGTTGACATTCTATTAAGACATGATACCAGGTCTCCTCCAATACACATGTACACTTACTATTAATTTGTAAACCTAACTGGCACAATTTGGCATTTAAAGAACCATGACCAGTTATAATAAACGATGTATACATTGTAGGGAAAAAACATCTACTCCTATTTTCCATAAATGCAAATTTTACACTGGAATAAAATGCCTTGTCACAATCCCTGTATCACTATTTTCCCAACAATTTTGCCAGAGAGTATACAATTCATTAAGTATTCATGTTTTTGCATTTTTCCTCCCATTATTCAACCGAGTACTAATTCCCATAAATTGTATCTCATTACCATTCCTTAAATAGTACATACATCCTCTGTATAAAATATATACATCTCCTGCTATTACTTACAGGGAATTTGTAGATACGGTTGTAAGAGGAAGGGGTATCAAAAATTTCGTACCCTTACCTAGAAATAATAACCCTAGAAACTTTAATCCTTTTCTATGTACTCTCCATGTATAGTAACACATTTCTCCCATCTATGGCTCAGTTGTTTAATGCCTTGATCATAGAAGTCTGAATGTTTCTGTTTCTTTCCAGCAAATAGGGCCTAATCCAGAACCCTGGGGGCAACCTCTAAAAATTCCAGATTCATAGCTAAGATGTTGTGCTTTTACAGCCACCACCTTCCTATCTGAAAAGTAGATGCATAAAACTTTATATAGTTTTTTACTACAATTCATTTTGACAAAACAATTAAGGACACTTCCCCATCATAATGCATCAAACGCTCACTCAAAGTTCATGAATACTACCAACACATATGTTGAAGAAGAGGTATTACAGAATGCTATCAGATTTTCTATTGCATCCTTTGCTGATTTACCAGATCTTTGCTGATTTACCAAATTGATTAGTTTCACCTATATTGCTATTAATTGTTTAATTCTTATAGATAATAATAGCCTAAATAAATTTAAGACTGAGCTGGACAGGCACTTGGAACAAATGGAGGAGTGAAATGGGAGGGTTTTTTTTTTTGGCTGATGCTACATAAACTTGCTTTCTTGCATCATATGCCTCTACTAATGCTAATACTAATTTCTTGTATATTTTTCCAAGATTCACTAATAAAGATATTGGTCTATAAGCCTTAGGATCTCAACAGTTTTCCCCAGGTTTAACAATTAGTTTTAAAATTGCATACTTCCAAATATTAGGAAATGTACATTCAATTAGACATTTATTATACATATTTAATAATATGCGGGTACTTTTCATACATTTTAACTATTTCCTTA
Organism: Mastigoproctus giganteus; assembly: GCF_048544385.1. NCBI lineage: Eukaryota > Metazoa > Arthropoda > Arachnida > Uropygi > Thelyphonidae > Mastigoproctus > Mastigoproctus giganteus. The sequence continues at coordinate 34,043,807 of NC_143587.1, read as the reverse complement.
TTCTCAATTAGGTCCCATCCAGGACACTTCTCATTTAATATACTATTACTGATTTAAATTCTAACATATTAAAAAGGTCAGTTTCTACTAACTGATCATAACTACAATCCTCATTTGTTGTTCAGAGTCCTCATCCAAAAGATCAGCTTTATATATACTCTTAACAATTGCAGCAACTGACGATAACCAGTCTGTTGTTTCTATATTATTGTTCACAATTACACTGTTGTAAACTTCACCAGAATGTATTTTGTTCAAGCTCAGTTTATATATTAATCCCCAAGGTTCACTATTCCCCACATCCCTTACTAACATTTGCCAGAATTTTAACTTTTGCTCTATGATTGTCATGATAAGACAATCATGTAATTAAGTGCTCTGTACACGGCATTTTGGATATATAGCAAATATTCCTTCGCATTCAACCTGTAAAGATCAATTCCTTGCTTCCCTTCAAAATCTAAATTCAAGAATTGCTGATTATCCCATCTCATTGTCTCCATAGAGAATCTAGACAGATCCTGAACCCAAGTACTCTCTACCATCTTTGTTGTAATACAAATCTTAAAGTGTATTGATCCATGGTCACTGTGAGCATATTCAGCCATAACTTTCCAGTATGTTATTTTACAGTTCACATTAGCTGATGATAAGGTTAAATCAATGTTAGATTGGCCAATTGTAGAATAAAAAGTGTACAACATTTCCTGAATGTTGTGTATACACAAATTGCAGGCTAATATCAACTCTTCTAATATTCTATCCCTATTATCCACCACTCCATTGTACCACGTATTAGATTTTGCATTTGCATCTAGTAAAATTATAACTTTAGATTATAACTCCTATTAGCCATACTTTGCAGTATGGCCAATAGGAATAGCCATATGAAGCCATACTTCATATCTTGTGCAATTTTTGCGATATTATCGTGAAAGTCGGAAGGAAACTTTCGGCCTACTAAACTAATAAACTAGAGCATACCTGTGGGTATTAGTTCAAAATGTAGGACACTAATTACAGTACACTGCTGCAACAGGATCTAGAAAAGTTGAGCAGATGGGCTGAGAGGTGGCAAATGAAGTTTAACATTGACAAATGTAAAGTACTACATATGGGAAGCAGTAACCCCAGAGTGACGTATCAACTCTGTGGTACTACACTGACAGTGGTAGAGAACAAAAAGGACCTGGGGGTAATTGTGCAGGCAGATATGAAGTTTTCTGAGCAGTGCAGACGGTCTGCAAGAGTAGCTCATGGTGTCTTGTCAATGATATACAAGAATTTTTCTAGCAGGGATAAGGAGGTGATTATTCCCTTGTATAAGGCAATGGTCAGCCCACACCTTGAGTACTGCATACAGGTCTGGAGGCCTGTATATATTTTAAGAAGGATGTAGAGCTGTTGGAACGAGTACAGAGAAGGGCAACAAGATTAGTGAATGGAACAAAGAGTTGCTCTTACAAAGAAAGGCTAAAATTTTGCAAATTACAGTATCTGGAGACTAGGCACCTGAGAGGTGATCTGATTGAGGTGTATAAAGCCTTGAATGGTTTGAGCATGCTCAATGCTGATGGGATTCTTCCTCTTGCTCAGAATAATCACCTGAGAGGGCATAAATTCAAATTGAGGAAAGACAGATGTAGGATAGATGTACGGAAGTTTGCCTTTAGCCAGTGGGTAGTTGGTTGTTGGAACAGACTTCCATCCTTTCTTGTGGAAGTTGATAGCCTAAATAAATTTAAGGCTGAGCTGGACAGGTATTTGGAATGAATGGAGGGGTGAAATGGGAGCGGTTTTTTTTTTTTTTTTTTTGGCTGATGCTACATAAGCTTGCTTTCTTGCATCATATGCCTTTACTAATGCTAATTATATTAACTCCTATTATATTTATAACTACTCCTATATAATTCACTGCATCTCCTACATCTTCGAAGGGAGAACAATACACTGAAATCAAAAAAAATGAAAGCTGCTTTGCAGAAATCATCACACAAATATTATTTTGTGAACTTAGTTCATTCATCACTGTAACATCCTCATCTGGGTTTAAAATGCTATAGCAGATTTAGACTGATTGTTAGTAATAAGTATTAGTGTAGTCTTAACTGGAAAACCCTGCACTTTGAATAGTGTCCCATTCATCTGCTGTGTATAGTAAGGTTCTTGCATACAAATGATGTCATATTGATGTTCACTTGTTATTAATCTTAACTGATCCATGACTGACCTTGAATGTTGGCAATTTATTTGAAGTACCTTTAATTCACTAATATCCAAACATCTGCATACAATTTGATCATTCCAACTAGAAATACAATCCATTATTAATTTTCAATTTTGAAATTTTCATAGCCCCAAGGTATTCAGGACAGTTATAATCTCACACAGAATGATTGAAATCACTCTTCCTTCTTTTGCAATTAATGCATTTACCAGATTGATCCTTATGTAAGCAATCAGCAAACACGTGGCCACTTTCTGCATAGTAATTGCATGAAACAGTTTTATGCATACAGTTCTGAGCTATATGTCCATAACCTAAACATTTAAAACATTTTGTGACTATAGTGGGTTTTTTTATTTTTTTTATTTTTTAGGCTTCCAGGTATGGGCAGCCTGAGAGTAGGGTTGTTGGCACCCACCGGTATTGCACTACCTCTGGTGAGTTCACAGTTTTAGTGAAAACAGTACAGACAGTAAAGTAGACCCTGGCCCAGCTTCACATGTGTAGGCATGGGCACCAGGTAGCAGATATCCAGGTGGTGCCTGCTCCCTGGTAGCAAAAAGTTTTGTTTTTTTTTATAATATATTACATACACTTTAACACACCTTTTATACTGCGGTCCCATTTGTAGAGGTTCCACTTGAAAACAGAATATACAGGTTGAGATGGACATTAGTCTGGGTGCTACCTTAGACAAGTACAGTCAGTCCTCGTATAACACGTGTTTACACTACATGAATTCGACCATACACGATTTATAAATAGGGGAATGATATCATATATAACACAAACTGAATTCGCTTATGCACGATTCACCTTTGTGTTTACAAGAAATGGCAGTCGAACGCGGAATCACCCCCAACTGAACGCAACACGATAGGAATGAAGAGAAGATTCTGAAAATGTATTTATGTTCTTTTATATCAGTGAAGGGGAAACACATTTCACCATAATAAGGTAAAAACCCACACAATTCCAGCTATCGGTATTAACGCAAATGCCATTAGATTGAGTTTACTACCAGTTTATAACAGATTCCACTAACAGAAATGCAACTGGAAATTGTTTTTATTGTTTTATGGTAGTAACCCCCAGAAATGTGCTTTAGTAAAATGTGAGGTGTTAATAGTGTATCTCTACCTTTACGGTGTTGTTTATTCAGTTGCTACACATGCGCAGCTTTGTTTATGTGTATCAAGCATGCCTCCTCATTTTGTAATTGTGCTTTATTCCCTACAAATGAGTAAAATACTTAAAAGGTATGAAAAAGAAGCATCCTAGTGAAGACACTGCAGATTCAGAGAGAAAAAGAAAAGCAATATCGATAAACAGAGGCGGACTTGGGTCAAAAATTCTTACCCAGGAAAATATGTAGTGGCCTCATATTATGGTTTATGGCCAAAATCACACCGGCCTCTGGCCCACTGGGGTTTCCCCAGTAAGGCTTATGGCCAGTCTGCCTCTGTCGATAGAGAAAACATATGAAATTGTGAAATGCTTCAAGCGAAATGAAAGACCATGTGATATTGCACGTGCTACAGGCCTAAATGAGGCAATGCCGAGAATTAGAAAGAAGGCAGAGAAAATAAAAACAACTTTCATAGTGGGAACAACTCAAAGTGTAATTAAAATCCATTAGATCAAGACACAATAATCGGAAGAGATGGAACGGCTGTCATCTGTTTGGATAGAAAATCAAACAAAAAACAAGTTTGCTTACGATAGAAGCAAAAGCATTAGCAATATTTTATTTCGTAATAGTCGTAATAAAATACTTACGTATTTTATTACGATTATTTATTGTGTTTGGTAATGTTTTGGTTACAAAAATGTGTTCAATCTTGAGTGGTCGGTACCTAACTCTATTTTTCCCATAGGGCCTGTTGTTTATATTGCACGATTTTGCATTGCACGAGGGTTTCTAGGAACACAACTATGGTGCTCTACGAGGACTGACTGTACATACATAATGAAATAATAATGAATGTAACTATAGTGAATTTAAGGAATTTGTGTGCAGAGAAACCTAAATATATTTTGTCAAAGGCAAAATATGTCTGTATTATTGCCTTTGACAGAACAAATCTGAAACCCAATTAGTCAAATTAGCCTTTGTTCCTAAATTAAATCTAAAGGCAATCTCATGTAAAGTTTCTTCCTGTTGAAAACCATACTGCTTAAAGTACTTGTAAAATAAATCCACTACTATCTCTTCAGTACATCATATATCAATATGGTAGGGTTACTCAATTTAGGTTGGTCAACTGCCACACCAGCAGAACTTAAATTCTTATAGTTCTCATATTTCTAATTTTAACATCTTTATAACCTTTCTTAATCATTTTAGCTACTGTTTCTTTTACTTCCTGACTACTCTGCAATTCTGTGTTTTCTCCTGCCCAAAATATAACCACATTTTGTTTCCTCAAAACTGGAACTTTAAATTCATCTTGTTTCTTTGTATCTTTACCCCTCACTCTGTCCATCATACCCATAACTTCACCCATATTTCTTAATATAGCCTTTTCAGCATACATAAAATTCTGATTCAAGGATGATTGATTTTTAACAATGTCATCGATTAAATTTGCCTTCACATGTAAATCTTGTATTCTAGCCTTGTATCTATCCAATTGTCTAAAACAAAATAAGTGCTGTCTTTGTCACTTTATTAATCATGTAATCTACCATTTGTTTTTTCAACTTATTTCAATTCGTAAACAGATGACACGTCATCATAGCAGGCTTGCTATTCATGTATGTTGGAAACCAAATTCTCTCTCTCTCTCTCTCTCCAACATTGATCCCTATTCCACGTTTCTCATCATCATCATCGAGTGAGAAATTAACTACCTGACCAACCCTAAATCATCAACAATATCTATTCCACATCCCACGTCACTTGATGACTCACCAGCAGAAAGCATCCATAAGGATGTGCTTTCTAAACTTAACCCTGAGACCTGGCTAGCCAATGTCTCTACAGTATCCTCTACATCAGCTGTTTGAGTATTTGTCCTCAGTCTGTTCTATATTCATTTGATGTGTGTTATGCTCACCTCTTGTAATTGAATATGTTTTGGACACTTCTTCTCAAGGATTTAGTACCAAATTTCTTAATTGATTCTGGCTGTTTAATTATCTTTGCATTTCTTTGAATTGGTATTGGTATGGTTATTTCTGGAGCAAGGGCTACTTAGGCCATATTAGCATTAGTAGAGCCATATGATGCAAGAAAGCAAACTTATACAGCATCAGGCAAAAAAAAAAAAACCTTCCCATTTCAACAACCATTCACTCTAAATGTTTGTCTAGTTCTGCCCTGAATTTATTTAAGCTATCAAGATGGAAGTTTGTTCCAGCAATCAACCACCCGCTGGCTAGAGGCAACTTCCACACATCTATTCTACAACTGTCTTTCCTCAATTTGAATTTATGTCCCTTCAGGCAATTAATCTGGGCAAGAGGAAGAATCCCATCAGCATTGAGCTCAAACCATTCAAATCCTTATACACCTCAATCAGATCACCTCACATGTGCCTAGTCTCCAGACACTGTAATTTTCAAAACTTAAGCCTTTCTTCATAAGAGCAACCCTTTGTTCCATTCACTAATCTTGCTGCCCTTCTCTGTACTTGTTCCAGCAGCTCTACATCTTTCTTAAAATGAGGCCTCCAGACCTGTATACAGTACTCAAGGTGTGGCCTGACCATTGCCTTATACAAGGGGATAATAACCTCCTTTTCTCTGCTTGAAAAATTCCTGGATATCATTGACAAGACACCATGAGTTACTCTTGCAGACCGTCTGCACTGCTCAGAAAACTTCATATCGACTTCACAATTACCCCAGGTCCTTTTCATTGTCTACCACCCTCAGTGTAGTACCACACAGTTGATATATTACTCTTGGGTTACTACTACCCATATGCAGTACTTTACATTTGTCAATGTTAAACTAGTTGCCACCTCTCAACTTTTCTAGATTCTGTTGCAGTAGCGTATTGCCATTAGTGTCATTAACAACACTGCCAACCTTCGTATCATCTGCAAACTTAGACATTAAACATGATATTCCATCATCAATAAATACAGAAAACAACAATGGTCCTAACACTGAACTCTGGGGTACTCCACTAATAACATTAGCCCACGAAGAGCAGTGTCCATTGATTAATACTCTCTGTCTTCTCTCACTCAACCATCCCTTTATCCATAGCAGCGATTTGCCTCCAATGCCACACTCTGTCAATTTGTGCAGCAGTCTTCCATGTGCGACAGTATCAAAAGCCTTCCTAAAATCTAAGGAAGTGCATCCAGTGCACTTCCTTAGATTTTGTGTGTTTCTTATCTAATAGCATAACCCCTCTTCCCTTCTTGTACACATTGTACTCCCCAAATTCCAATTCTGCATTCCTTATATCTGCGTGACACCATGTCTCTGATTGATATTCCAACAATATCTGCCTTTGATGTTTTGACCAACATCTCAAATTCATCAAATTTATTTACCAAACTCCTATCATTGATGTACACACAAGTATACATGCACCTGTTCCTATTCTTAGCTACCCTAACACAGCCCCGTGTATTTACTTTTTCTGACTAGCAGTCTCTGAATTCCCCCACACCTTGTTTTCCAGGATGCTGCTCATTCCAGTAGAAGCAGTGCAAGAATCACTTTCATCTCTGCCAGCAGCTACTGTTAATCTATTAGTCCATGTATCCAAACCCCCAAGCCAGCAGTTTTCCAACCCACCTAGCACTGCCTCAATAGCATCAGCACATCTATTGCACCTATCAATGAGATGGTTGCACGATGTCTGTAAGAACAGTTAGAAACAATTATAACAATTATAGAGATGTATCTGTTTTAAAAAGCAGAAATTTCCTGGAGATTTGCATCATTACCTATGAGCTGGTGAAGTGTCAAAGGTTCTTGAATATTTTGTAAGAAACTGAATGAACTTTTCGGGCCTGAGTGTATAAGGTACATTCTATGAAAATTTTCTTGATTGTGAGAAGAGAGTTACAGTGCATACACTGTGGAGGATCATTTCCTGTAAGAAGAAAAAGATGAGTGAGCTGACTGTGACTGATTCTTGCTCTGGCTAGGATGGTTTCTTCCTTTCTGTTTACATGGAAGCTGGAAGCCCATAAGTGTGATTCATATTTTAATTGAAGGAGCTTGTTATCTAGTTGAGCTTGCCATAGAAGCACCCACTCTTTCTTACATATACTTCTTATATTGGATCTGTAGTTGACATATGGAACATAGTAATCTGGCAATTCTATGTTGGATGGGTGTCTGGCTGCATAATCTGCTTTTTCATTCCCTGATATCCCAGTGTGGCCTGGGAAATGACTAATTGCTGGTGATTATGCACTTCTTTGTGTGGCAGGAGGCAAGGGGGGGGAGAAACCACTAGATTCCAACCCTTCTTTCGCTCCCCTATTTTTTCCTTCTTTCGCTCCCCTATTTTTTCTTCTTTCGCTCCCCTTTTTATTTTCCATAATATCTATTTGAATACTTATTAACTTCTGTGGCTACTGTTAACAATTATACAACCAAGATTACTTACAGTTACTGCAGACAGTGTTAGTTTACCAATATGTTTCTGCCAAAGACGTTGCCGGCCATCAATCATTACCACACGGCCACCATATTGGACCAGCCACTGTAGTAACTGCGCAGCCAGTAAACTTACAATTTCTCCTTGACTAATTAGTATTCAAACTCAAAATTTAATCACAACACCAATATAGGTTCAGGATAAATCCCACACAATTAGTAGTGATGCAGATTAGTAGGACAATCAAACAAGTCGCCGAGAGTACAGTGGAAGTAAAAGTCCAGCATCCGTTGATTTGGAAAGATCATGCAACCAGCACATATTAAAAATCATATGTTAAGAAACGACAGTTGCACCGCCTACCACACTTGCTTAATTAAATAATTAAGCATTACAAAAATGCATTACATAAAAATGTCTATTTAAAATTTGAGGAATTTACATTTAGTTTACTGTTTTATATGGAATTTGATAAACTTATTAGAAATCATTTGATTCTTTCTAAATTCACATAATATATACAGATTTTATAAGGGAAAAATATTCAAAAAGAAGAAAAAATTTGGCAAATAATTTTTTTTTTTTTTTTTGTTAGCTTCTGTGGCCATGATGCACCTCCCAAAGTTTTTGCACCTACTCTGATGCAAGCCCGCGGCGGGATTCAAACCTGCGACCTTTGGGTTGCCAGGCAGGTACTTTACCCACCTGGCTAGCCCGGTCGGCCATTTTTTTCTTTTTAATCTCAACTTTTTTGAGAATAATTTTTCAGTGATAGTAGTCAAGTGATAAGAAATTATAAAAGAAAAGAATCTTAGAGTTCCATTACAGAGACAGTCTTATCTCTTGAAATTGTGATAAGACCCTTGCTGTGGATGAGTGGATAATGATACTATTCTTGAAAGAATTGTTTTTAAATGCTTTTTTATTTATCATTCACATCTGGCTTGAAACTCCATACAGTGGATTGGGAAAAGCTACGGAGAAATGCATAATACTAATTTAATGCAACTATAGCACAACCTTGCTATAACAGACTGTAGGACTAAGCTGTTAGTCCTACAGTTTGTTATAGCAATTGGATTTAACTAACAGGATATAGTCCTACAGCCTGTTAGCTAAATCCAATTGTCTATTAAAGTCAGAAGTGCCACACTAAGGAATTTAAAATAATGTAATACTGTATTTTACTGCACTTATTGTGGAAAGTATAAAAGCTTGGAATATTACTGTGGCATATAATAGTAGTGGAAACTCTGACTAAGGCATACTTGGATTCTGGAGAGCTCTCAAGTTCCCTTGCTAGAGGCTCAGATGCCTTCCTACTGATTTAGCTGACACACTCAACAGGCTGATAGGTGATGGTGAGGAAAATCCTGGCTTCTTGGCACTCTGCTTTATTGTGAAAATATTTTAAGGGATGTCAAATATCATACGAACTGCAGCAATTATGTCACTGGATCCTATAAAAAGGAAAGCCCTGGTTGTGTATACTGTCATTATTTAAGGAATCCATTAACGGGTTTCTGAAATAACTAGATAGGCCCAGCGTAACATATGCCATCATCATCATACTGATGGCGTATGATGCTGGTACTCAAATCCGGGTCTCAACACAAGTCTATAAGCAAAGAATTGTAACTGCATTAATCTAATACATTTTGCGGTTCTCTCTTCTGTGTGTTGTAGTTCCTTGTGCCAACCACCCTCTCCACATGGGAATAGCAACAGATACACCATAGAGTCTCCATTCTTATTTAGCAGTGATATAATTCTATAGCAGTCACCTGTGGGAGACATGCATGTCTCTATTTGCAGGTGGTTCCCCGTCCTCTCCAACAAATATTGCAGCAACCTCTGTTTTGGATGTAGATGCATTATATTGTGTCTTATCTAAGTCTGTATCTTCTATAAATATCATGCACACATTCATTGTTGAATTGGCCTGGGTTATTTGATGCATTTGTTTATATGACTCAGCAAATGGGTTAACTTGTGGCAGCATCTCGTCCAATTGTCGCATTACTTTGGCCATACACCCTTTGTTTGATTGTTTTTCCAAGCTGTTTTTTGTTGCTTCAGCAGAATTGAAAATATAAAGTTGTCCATATTCCGGCTTATTTGCCTCGTCTGTATATAGCGGTGAGACCAAAAGGTAAATCTGGCTACGTATTCTAAAACAGTGGACCATTTCCAGGCTGTGATTTAATCTCTGCACCCATTGATGCGAATGGCATTGCAGAGTTTTACTCTTGTATATGTTCTCTATAGTTATTTGCTTCATGTCTATCCCCTGTAAGCAGCCCTCGTAATAGCGTAAGTGTCTCAGACAGTGGGTCAAGTGAAACCTTTCCATCATGACAGCATTTAGTGTATTTATTCAATGTGTTTAACTCATGTTCCCAATATCTTGCATTGCAATACTCACAGTGGTAACACATATCACATATTTCCTATATCATACTCTTCCACATTAATTACAACTTGTTGATTATTCACATCCAGTACTTCTATTTGATTAGTCCTATGGCATTTCACCCGTCTTCTCATTTCCAATCTTACTTCTCTTTCTTCAATGTTTTCTGTACGTCTTGTAGTCGTAGAGTCTCGTTTCAGTCTTTTAGATCTCTCCTCTAATGTTTCATTAGCATTTCTTCTGCATTTTCTCAAAGTTCTTACACACCGTTCAGCCATTTTTACACTTCTTAAAACTTAGGACAGTTTATTACAATTGAAGACAGATAAAATAAACAGTTAAAATAAGCATACATCGATAGCTTTCAGGCATAGGTTGCCTTTCTTCAGTTGAAAAACATTAGTACAAAAATTAATAAAGAATGCCCAGTATGGTGGTCATGCAAGGTGAACTGCATGAACGGGTGCTGTCAACAATTGGCAGTTGAAAAATTGGAGCAGCATATCTAAGCTTTTTATATACAGGGTGATTCACTACCAGTGCGACAAACTTGCAGGAGGTGTAGGGGGCACAAACACAAATCGGAATCATATAGCATTGCAGGATCCGAAATGCCTTCGTCATGTGGTAGAGGATGTTGAACGGGAAGGTCGCGTGAACAGCGATCCCGCTGGAAGTCAGCATTTGCGAACCGTTTCCGTCGAAGAAACCAAGTAGCAAAAGTCCTCCGGAGTGGATAATCCGCAGGCTCCAATGATTGGACGTGTTGCAGATGGTATGAACTCATTTGGTTTGTTGACAGTATCCTCCATACAGTGGATTGGGAAATACCCAATCGTTGGCCTATCGCTCGAGTACTCTTACTCGGATTGCCTTCTGCAAGACGTAGGACATTCTCCTCATTGTGTGGCATCCTCGTCATTCGCTCTCGATTCATGGTACCTCTCGTGAAACAACCAGTCTCACGTAACCTTCTGTGCACACGTGCGAAAATGATGAGGAGCACACCTGTGCGGGAAACATTCCTGGTACAAGCGCAGAGTGGCACGCCCGTTACAGTCCGCAGCTCCATAGGCAAGGTGCATGTCAGCCAGTTCAACATTTGAATACTCGTCCATCCTACTGCCTCAGGAACCGGTTCGCAAATGCTGACTTCCAGCGGGATCGCTGTTCATGCGACCTCCCGTTCAACGTCCTCTACCGCATGACAAAGGCATTTCGGACCCTGCGATGCTATGTGATTCCGATTCGTTTTGTGCCCCCTACACCTCCTGCAAGTTTGTCGCACTGGTGGTGAATCACCCTGTATATAGATGTTATGTGTAATGTAATTCAAAATTTTAGGTGAATGACATTGAAGATTGATTGATTTTCTGTTAATAGGCAATCATCATTTTGGATCATTTTTTTACAGCCTACCTATTTGTTAATGCTACTGTACAATGTTATACCACAAGATTTAAATTAATCAACTGATTAAGTGTGAATAAACATTACTGTACCTCACAAAGATACAAATGAAGAGATTCCCTGATTATTGAGTGAACTGAATATTACTAAGACTTTATTTCCAAGTTTTCTTCAAAAGATTTATGAAGTACATGACTGTTAATTATTTTACAGTTATTACGTGATTACAGTTATGTACTTACATAACTGTAATCACGTAAATATCGCACTGCTGTACAGAATACTGTTTACATGCTAAATTTAATCTGTTTCCATGCAAGAATAAACAAATGGTGCCCCTGTAGGATGTAACCTTTCCCTTCCTCTCCCCTTTCCAAACACATACTGTAAGAAGCCTCCCTGTAACTGTATTAATTGTATTAACAAGAATTTGATGTTAGTTTACATCACTTAAAAAAACTGGTGCTACACTAATAGCACATTAGAATGGCCATTATGAAATGTGAGTCATTCTACTACAATGCTATATTGTTATACATCATTGAAACATTACACAGCCATAACAAAAGTAAAAATATTTATTGCAGTAATGTAAATAGAAAATGATTTCTTACATTGTGAAGTTTTCCCAATAAAATTCAACTGATATGCAAAATGCAAACATAAATATGTATAATAACCTAAAAACAGAAAAAAAGATTAAAAAGATGGCAAAAAAATAAATACTCACTAAAGTTAAATACAGTGTAACATTTTATATGTAAGAATTTCAAAGGGGGGGGGCGATAAATAGATCTTGTAGAAACAAAACAATCTGTTAAAAAATAAATATTTCAGTTTTAGTATAAGCAGTAGTAGTAGCAGTGATACAAGAAAGCAAGCTATACAGCATTAGTCAAAAATTAAATAAATAAAAAATAACTATTTCCATATTACCTATCATCCCCTCCAAACAGCTTGTCTAGTTCTGCCTTGAATTTATTCAAACTGCCCACTTACAAAACAAATGGAAGTTTGTTCCAACAATCAACCATCTGCTGGCTGAAGGCAAACTTCCACACATCTGTTCTGCAACCATCCTTAGCAGAGGCCAAAACCAAAAAAAAAAGAAAAAAAAACGCTTCCCATTTCACCCATCCAGTCACTCCAAATGTTTGTCTAGTTCAGCCTTAAATTTATTTAAGCTATCAACTTCCGCAATCAACTACCTGCTGGCTAAAGGTAAATTTCTGCACATCTATTCTACAACTGTCTTTCCTCAATTCGAATCTATGCTCCCTTAGGCCCTTAATCTGAGCAAGCGGAAGTATCCTGTCAGCATTGATCCTGCTCAAACCGTTTAAAGTCTTATACACCTCAACCAGACCACCTCGCAAGTACCTAGTCTCCAGATGCTGCAACTTGCAGAACTTAAACCTTTCTTCGTAAGCACACCCTTATGTTCCTCTCACCAATCTTGTTGCCCTTCTCTGTATTCGTTCTAGCAACTCTACATCCTTCCTAAAATGAGGCCTCCAGATCTGTATACAGTACTCAAGGTGTGGCCTGATCATTGCCTTATACAAAGGGATAATCACGTCCTTGTCTCTGCTAGCAAAATTCCTATATATCATTGACAAAATTCCATGACCTGCTCTGGCAGGCTGTCTGCACTGCTCAAAGAACTTCATATCTGATTGTACAATTAACTCCAGGTCTTTTTAATTCTACATCTCCCTGAGTGTAGTACCACACAGTTGGTACATTTCTCTTGGGTTACTGCTACCCATATAGAGTACTTTGTTTGCATTTATCAATGTTAAACTTCAGTTGCCACTTCTCAGCCCATCTGCCTAACTTTTCTAGATCCTGTTGCAGTATCATACTGTCTTTACTGTCATTAACAACCCTGCCAACCTTTGTCTGCAAACTTGGACATTAAGCCTGATATTCCTTCATCGATATCATCGAAAAATACACAAAACAACATGGGGCCCAGCACCGAACCCTGGGGGACTCCACTAATAACATTAGTCCACGTAGAACAGTATCCATTTATTACCACTCTCTGCCGTCTCCCACTCAACCATCCCTTTATCCATTGCAGTAACTTGCCCTTAATGCCATACTGCTCCAATTGGTGCAGCAGTCTTCCATGTGCAACAGTATCAAATGATTTCCTGAAATCCAAGTATATGATATCAAAATTATTTTTTCATCCACTTCCTTTGTGACCACATCGTAGTATCCAATCAAATTGGTCAGACAAGACTTCCCCTTAGCAAACCCATGCTGTGTCTAAACTATTACTCCTGTCTTGTCCAGCTGATCCTGTATCACCCCTTTAACAAGTTACTCCATTATTTCCCCTGGAACGAACAGAAGTTAAACTGTCTATAATTATTTGAACCCTCTTTGTGAATTGGGGATACATTTGCCCTTTGAACCCTCTGTGAATTGGGGATTTCTGGCATTTCCCTCCTTGAATAACTCCTCATGTGTGAATGGAACCAAGGAATTTGTGTGAATGTAGAACCGAAATTCAAACCGAGGAAGGATTCCTCGGTTTGCAAAATTATACCTCCTCATGTGTATAGTCTGAGAAAAAGGAAGAATGCCATCAGCATTGAGCTTGCTCAACCCATTCAGAGCCTTAAACACCCCAATTAGATCACCTTGCAGGTACCTAGTCTCTAGATGCTACAATTTGCAGCACTTTTATATCCAACTAACTCAATTTTATTTTATATTCAATTGAATTTTATATCCAAATAACTCAAACTGGATTACGATAAAGAAACCAAGAAATATAAGTTGTAGAATTTTAAAAGTAGAAATTTAAAGAAATTTAAAGGTAGAAATTGATTTTATTTTATTATTTCTTTAAATTTATACCTTTAAAATTCTACAACTTGTATTTCTTGGTTTCTTTATCATAATCAAGTTTTGGCTAATGCAGACTATTCTTTAACTTCTTACTGTAATACCAGGATCCTTACTAAACGGTCAGGCAGTTATGCTCCTGGTATATTTGAAGTACCTTTATTAGAAGCTATTTTCTTAGCTTTTCACCTTTTGCTTTCTAACTCTAAATTTTATACCTCAAGATATAGCTATTAGAGTAATTTGAGGGAAATTGAGGTGCTAATGCTTTCCTTACTCTTACTTCCTTTCTCCTTATATCAGCTAAGCCTTCTTTTTCACAGGTACATATCAAATACATCACAACTCACATGAAATTTATTATTGGCTCTCATTTTCTATATTATTTGTTTCAAAGCTATCTGTCGGGCTAGCTGTTATTATAAACAGATAGACTTCACCAAATTTTAAATGGTGCTAGCACTTGTAAACGTACAATTCAATGTATACTAATATCAATAATTTGCCTCATTATCATAATTTTATTTTACTTCCATTTATTT
Source organism: Mastigoproctus giganteus (assembly GCF_048544385.1). Classification (NCBI taxonomy): domain Eukaryota; kingdom Metazoa; phylum Arthropoda; class Arachnida; order Uropygi; family Thelyphonidae; genus Mastigoproctus; species Mastigoproctus giganteus. Next base: position 34,028,781 of record NC_143587.1, on the reverse strand, counting down.
TATTATTAATTTGTTTGTTTGTTTGTTTATAGGGTATAACTAAATAAACTAGTTCAGGCTACCTAAATTTTTTGGCCACATGGCTCACTGGGTATACTTTTATAATGTATATTCTAAAATCTTATCTTTCTTTTTGGCATAAAGGCTAACTCTGTATGCATATTAATTTGGCCTTAGGGCTCTATGCTATAGCTTTTATTATACAATATTGTACTTCAAGCACTGTTCAAATTCTTTATCTTAAATCCGTATCTTACATATTATTGTAATTATATGTACATATATTATGCACAGAGAGAGAGAAATGAGGTATTGGGTTTTATATCTTATATCACAAAAGACAATCAATTCCTCAAATGTATCCTAACACAATACATTAATGATTAAATGCAGTCTTCTTCCAGTTTAAAGTCCTTGCATGATGTTTGCCAAATTTAAAATGAAATTTTTTAAAATCTATTTTAGCAATGTGGTGGGAAACATCATCCATATATTAAGGTTCAATAAAATATGACATAACAGAAGGACAAGAAACAGAGCCTGAAATGCATGAATTTCAAATTAAATCAAGTATTCACTACAAATTAAACATAGTTATTCAGCCTATAATGAAGGGGAGTGTACTTTCTAATTGGAGCAGTATAGTATTAAGGATAAGTTGCTAAAATGGATAAAATGGGGGTTCAGTGGGAGAAGACAGTGGCAATCAATGGATGCTGCTCTTTGTGGACTAATGTTATTAGTGAAGTCTCCCAGGGTTTCGTGCTGGGCCCACTGTTGTTTTGTATATTAATGAATGGTATTGATGGAGGTATATCAGGCTTAATGTCCAAGTTTGCAGATGATACAAAGGTTGGCAGGGTTGTTAATGACAGTAATGGCAGTGTACTACTGCATACTGCCATTATTGTTTGAGAAGTGGCAACTGAAGTTTAACATTGACAAATGCAAAGTACTGCATATGGGTAGAAATAACTTCAGAGAAACGTACCAACTGTGTGGTATACACTTAGGGTGGTAGAAAATGAAAAAGACCTGGGAGTGATTATGCAGTCAGACGTGAAGTTTTCTGAGCAATGAAGACAGGCTCCCAGATCAGGTCATTGGGTATTGTCAATGATATACAGGAATTTTGCTAGAAAAGGAAAATGAGGGAATTATCCCTTTGTATAAGGCAATGGTCAGGCCATGCCTTGAGTACTGTGTACAGGTTCTGAAGCATCATTTCAGGAAAGATGTAGAGTTGCTTGAGTGTGTACAGAGAAGAGCAAAAAGATTGGTGAGGAGAACAAAGGGGTCCTCTTACCAAGAGAGGCTTAAGTTCTTCAAATTGCAGTGGCTGGAGACTAGGCACCTGTGAGGTGATATGATTGAGGTGTATAATGCCTTGAATGGGTTGAGCACACTGAATTCTGATGGGATTCTTCAGCTTGCTCAGATTACAAACCTGAGGGGGCATAAATTCAAATTGAGGAAAGACAGTTGTAGAATGGATGTGTGGAAATTTGCCTTTAGCCAGCGGATGGTTAATTGCTGAAACAAACTTCCATCTGTCATTGTGGAAGTTGATAGCTTAAATAAATTCAAGGAGGAACTGGACAAAACATTTAAAGGAATAGATGTGTGAAATTGGGTTTTTTTTTTGGCTGATGCTACATAAGCTCATACACTTGCTTTCTTGCATCACATGCTTCCATTACTACTACTACTACTTTTTAAGGCATAATTTTAATGCAGGTTTAAATCTGCATTAAAATTATGCCTTTCAATGACTATATAAAAGCAGGATAGTTTTTATATAAAATGGTATTAACATAGGTAAAATATTTCTTTATGTCCAAAATGAATCTATCCATTATCTGGAATTTAAATTTTAACAAAAGCGAGGGAAATCAGAAATTAAAAGCCTATCAATTAAAAATTGAGTACTGTTGATTCTATTCAACTATATACAAACTCAATACTGAGAAAAATAATTATATTACCAGTACTGGACTTCCATAGAGCAAAACACAATTTAATGATAAATGTTAAAATCAAGAAAAGGTTTACACTATTTGCACAGCCCTTCAGATGAATCTGCATATTGTGCTTAAAAAAGAACTATACAAGGGAAAAACATTATAGGCAGGAGGAGCACATTCATAATTTCACTGTATTTAATAACAAAGCAGTATTAACCATAAAAAATTGCTGTATCATGAAAAGATTGAAACAATAAATAACTTGACATATAAAAGAAATAATTCAATGTTGATATTTCACTTTCGGCTCAATTATTCCTAGCCTTCGATAAGCATCTTTAGCCTTGAAATACTGAAAGGATGCACAAAACTATATTATACCATGTTTTAGTTTAAATATTTAAAAACAGACAGATGCACACTTCCCCACTTGAGAAGATAATTAACCCTTTCAACAGTGGGGTTGCTATATGGGTGGTTACCCTGTAGTGAATTTTTAATAGTGGCAGGCTCTGTGGAAATTAGTTTTTTTCATGTAATTTAAAAATTTGTAAAACTGACACATTGTACATAAATGCATTAACATTCTCTAGATCTGTTTACTCATATATATATATATATTAATTGATTTAGCTTATGAAATTTTGGAATTGAATTCCACAGAAAAATTTCAGCTTTTGTAAGATAAAATTAATAACTGTGGTTAATGGGTGCAACATTCTCCCCTAATTTTCAAAGCTATTTCCTTATTGCCATTTGTTATAAACTGTGTTTATAATTAGCTGGAAACAGATAAGATTGGACTGAATAAGAAATTAAGAAAATTTGTACATTTATGGACATATTGTTTTGAAGTTATCTTCAAATTTACAGATATACTCTCCAGAGCCTACATTTGGAAAAGTAGATCACATATACTGCCAAAAGGATTAATTCTGTTTAATTAATTAACAATTTAGGAACTGTTTAATTGTTAATTAAACAGTTCCTAAATTATGTTAGGAACTGTTTAATTAACAATTATGTTAATTTATGTACAGGAATAATATATTTTATTAAAACAATCTTTCCAGGAAAGAAATAAGTGAATAAATTAATTCTAATAAATATAGGCATTAATCTCACCTTAACATATGAATTTTAAAAAATATTCTTTTATTTTTAATATCACCAAATGATATTTAAAAAAGAAAAAAATGTTTAGAGGGGTAATGGCACATGAACAATTTAGGAACTTCCTAAACTGTTAATTTAATAAATTAACAGTTTAGGAAGAAAAACAAAGCATTTAGAGCCTTGAATACTGGAAGACAACTAGGCATTTTAAGCTCTATTTTAAGGTTTTCATCAGCAACTGGAAAAGAAAATAGAAATGCCTAGTCTCTTCCAAGTGTTTCATTTTGCTTTGAAAACTATTATGGAATTAAATATCTCCTCATGTAGAGAAAAATGTGCCTCTCTCTACTTTAAAATAATTTAATTTCAGTCCATGTATGTCCTACGGAGCACATATTTTAAGGCATTATATCTATATTAAACTCAATTCTTTATTTTTTAATTACACTTTTATGTCCAAATTTGGATATAATTTGCCTGATAATTATGAATAATGAAAAAGAAATTCAGCATTATTTTAAAACTTTTCAAAACTATACTTTTCCGATTAGTCAGAACTGCAATGATTGATGAAGCAAAGAAGCAGCCACCTCAAGCACAACTATTAGGTAGGCATATTTTTCACAAGAAAGGTTAGAATTGAAGGAAGGTGCCTCATGCATTGCTTCAATCCTGACTAAAAAAATGTACTAAAAAAATAAATATAAAAGGAAAAAAAAACAATACAAAAATAACATTATTCATAACAAATGTATTAAATGATTTTAATTACATAGAAACAGCTTTTTTTTATATAATCATATATTTATAAACATAAACATATAAAATTACAAACTTTATATATGTATTTACAAAATGCATTACTGCTGTGAGGAATGTGACTAGCATAAGTATTCAGCATGTTTAACATTTATGTACAGGAATAATATATTTTATTAAAACAATCTTTCCAGGAAAGAAATAAGTGAATAAATTAATTCTAATAAATATAGGCATTAATCTCACCTTAACATATGAATTTTAAAAAATATTCTTTTATTTTTAATATCACCAAATGATATTTAAAAAAGAAAAAAATTTTTAGAGGGGTAATGGCACATGATCAAATCAGTACAATATCACAAATTAATTTGGCAACATCTAATTTAATATACTATTATGTTTAAAGAGATATTTCTCTTGCTAACATTTGGAATTTGCAGCAAATGCAAGGGATGAATGGTTGAACAAAAATTCAAAAGATGAATTTTGGTTGAACAAAAGGAAGTTGCTTTTTATGCAGGACATTACTTGTGCATAATTTGCAAATTTACATTTGTCTCTTTATTTGCATGTAAATGTTATAGGATGATATATGGGCAGAAGGCTCTGCAGTTGAGAAAGAGAAAATGTTCAACAAGTCTCAGCTAAATTACATGAAGACGACCTCACTTGTTAATGTTTCACAAAAAGTAAAGTTTTTGACTTGTAATTGTGCTTGTTAAGCAGACAAAAATCTCTTAAATGTATAGCATTATTAATACATTTTTTTATCTTAATGGTATAAGAATATTTATTAATTAATATTAGCAGGAAAAAAATTAAGTTAAAAAACCCGAATTATCTACATTAACCATAGTAATGAGAGAATAATAATCAAAATGTTCTTTGATGCTTTCAAAGCATACTGTTTTGGAAATGTAAAACAAGCAATTTAGCCAAAATAGGATGTAGAATTCTAAAAAAACTTCCTCCTGATCATGAGAATTTTTAAAGAGTATAAATATACATAATGATTTTTTTTCTATTGATCCTTTATAGATATTTAAATAAAAATTGGAACAAACCGTTTTTAAGAAAACTGGCTACCAAGTATGTATAGAAATAAATTTAATATGCTAATTACAGCTCATATTTGGATATATACATGTGCATGAGTATATTTTCCATGATTTATGGCTGATTAACTGCAATTTTAAAAATTTTATTATAGGTAACCAATATCTTAATTTACATAAGGCAGCATGTTTACACCAGTAATTGGTAACCTGTGGCATACAGATATTTGGTGACTCATTGCCACAAGTTGACCACTGACCAGCTGACTGAATAACAAAAAGAGGCTTCAAATTAAATTAAAATACAGAATTCCAGTTATTCAAAATTTTTTTTTGAATTTTATCTTGTTTTGCTTGTTATATATAACAAGCAAAACTTTCCCATGAATATAATAAAATTATATTATATTTATGATTTTATAAGTGGTTACCACCAATAAAAAGCATTATGAATGAAGCAAAGAAAAGAAAATTTTATCTATATCACTTCAGTATATAATACCAACCATTGGTTTCACTTAAAAAGAAGGTTAAAATTCATTCATTACATAAATAACTGGAAATAATATTTTTCTGTAGAATTTTTATGCATCACATCAGCTGGTGTTACATAGATGTGGCATGGAAAATCTATTCAGCCTGCTTGCCTCTTTCACATTTCCTAGATTTCTGATATATTTCCCTTGCTTTAACTTTCCATAAACAATGGAATTAAATCAAGAGTGATTTTGTCTGTTCAGTTGAATAAGCTCTGTAATAAATTCTTTGGACATTTATTAGCAATGCACAAAACTAGAGACACAACATGAACTGCACAATGGCTGTGTTATTTTCATAATGATCTAGTTTAACACTTTGAAAGATGAGGAAATTAGTTTCACTATTAATAAATACTAATCCAAGTCAGGCAGAAATTGAAAATGAAGTGAGATGATTATAATAATTATACGCCATAGAGAAAATAGCCAATGAAGCATTTAATGCCCTTCAAATTGCTACTAGATGTGCCAAAATGCACAAAGAATTGAATGTAAACAAACCAATTATGTGTTTCATCAATCGAATGCAGAATACCGCAGACAGAAAAAAGAATGATGCCTTTCAAGAAGAAAAGCATTAGCAATTTTAAAACCATTTAAGCACATACACTCCATAATCATAAATGCTAATTGCTATAATTTTCACTCAGTTTTTTTCTGCTTCCCTTTTGTACTGTAAATAATGCATTTATAATTGATTATTCAAAAACCTCAACTATCCAAAATACTCTGAGTCTGAACTGTTTTGGCTAACCAGGATTCTATCGTATAGTGGAAAATATAAAAAAAATATATTTGATATTGTATTAGTGGAGTCTATTATTAAAGTGTCCACAATGAAATCTGCTTCACATAAAAGAAGGAATTACTTTACACTTTCTTGATGAGAATGCTAAGATTATTGTCAAGTTTATGACAGTAAATAGATCTATTTATTTATGTACTTAGATATGTGTTTAAATCTCTACTTTAAGAAATAGAGATATTGTACATAGCACATTGTGTGTGTGTGAGTGTGTGTGTACACACACACACACACACACACACACACACTGCATTGCTCAGATATATATATATATATCTGAGCAATGCAGATCGCATGCATATACTGATTTTTCAATTTCATTAAAATATTTTAACTAATCATAATATTAAAGGTTTTAACTAACACACTGCTGAAATAGTATATTGGTCTAAAATTGAAAATAAGGATAGCTACCCACTGATTCACACTATCCCTCAACTGCTTTTAAGCACAAAATTAAGTAGCTTAATGTGTGAAATGTCACAAATAAAAAACACAAATCAAAATAATTAAAATATGGCATACTAAACTGTGCCATTAATATTAACAAGTTACAATATATTTCAAACAAAACTATCAAAAGCACTAATCCATCACAACTACAGTTATACTGACATTATAATGACAAATGCTTAAGGTTGAGTATCCAAAAGTGATATATCTCTAAAACAGCCTTTCAGGACATTGACAATTCAAAAGTAACACTATATTGAAATATAAATTAAATCAAAGAAGAACGTATGTGATATTATTGCAAGATGACAAAATTAAAATTACAGTTTCATGTACTAAAAAGTGTTTAATTTGAATTTAATCAACTTGAAATATAAATTGACAAAGTGCAACTTCTATTAAAACACAGGGAAAACTAGAGGAACATGTGGAAAGTATAATTTTAATAAAAATAAAAATAAAATTTCATTAAAGTAATTATTTCGATTTATATGGGATTGAATTTTTCTCTTATAACTAATTCCTCAATTAAAAATTCAATCTACTTGTGAATATAAATTGGCCTGCCGACAGTATTTGGAAAGCACTGTTTACACTTTCACTGTTTTGAAGACTAAATGCTCAAGGCATAATACGTTATGGGTTGAAATTAACTATATAATATCAGCGTAAATACAGCACTGTTTACCCATAAGTTTAACTACATATGTAGTGTAACAGCATCATTTAAATTTTATCTCATATTGTGGCTACCTTCACAACAAGTTACCAGGTATTGCACTACTTCAAATAAATAATGCTTCTCTAGTAGAGGAGGCTACTGTTATTTATTCTCGGTGGGCACCACTGCCCAGACGCATTTCAGAGCTTGTTAACTCACTCATCAGTGGGCGGGCAGGTACCCTGGTAATGCAGACATGCCATCACGGTTGCGAAATTAATTCCACAATATGAGAAATGCCAAATGGAAAAAACTTTCACTGTGTAGAATAGCTTTTCCAACAATAAGATCTTTCATATAGTAAGGCACACTTTGTTAAAATGTCAAGAGCTTAATTAAGCTATACTATTTCTTAACTGTTATAATATTCAGTTGATAATTCATCTTTAATTTATTGCAAGTTGATTAATCTCCAACATCAACACTGATGTTGGAGAGTTATATTTTTAAACATCTAAACAAAATTTACCTTGGTTGCTAGAAGTTGTTTTCCAATTGTTTACTGATAAATATTAGAAGTTAATACCCAGAGAAAGTAATCCCAACTGTATAAATGACTTTCTACATGAGTGAGAAGCTAAATTGGCCTCTATCACTCCCGCTTGTTCTTTTCAGTTTGGTAAACAAAATGTATAGACATAGTTCCCCTTGCAGTATGCATCAGCAATGATTCTCGGCTAAACCACCACCCCTATCCTCTCCTGGATGGTCCAGGAGAGGATAGGGGTGGTGAACCTTTTATTGCAGCATGTCATCTAAGGACAGATCCAGCTGTCATGATCAATACTCCTCCCAACTGGAATCATGTCTAGCACTACTAAATGTTTTTGTAACTTTGTAATTGTAATAAAAAATTAAAACAATTTTAAATTTAATATAGTTTAATGAATAAGCTAATGAATAAGCATTTGTCTTTGCAAAATTGATGTGAAGGGCTCACTAACACCCCACTTGTACTAAATTAAAGCTAAAAAGTTGTGAATACAAACCCTAAGTTCTCATCATGTTGAAACCTGGGTCATAATTTTTTGACAATAAAAATGGAATTTAAACTGTATGTATTTAGCTTCATTTCTGAAATTTCAATCAGTTAAATATTTTTTCCCACTGGGAGTCCTTCCACTAACAAGGGTTGCAGTTACTAGTGGCATGTAGGCTGGACATCTCTGGTCCAGAGATACCAACGTTTTTGCTGCATTTGGCTGAGAAATTTCTAGACCCTTTTTATCCTACAATTCAGATGAAGGCATGTTTCCTTTTTTTTTTTTTCATAAAGCAGAGTTTAGATATGGTCTTCATTCTAATCTTTAATGATATTTGCATAATGCTTCAACTTTATATTTGTTTATCACTTTATGGAAAAATTTATAACCAGAAAAAGTACTAATTTCTTGTAACTTTTTTCAAAACTTTTACAGTAAAACCTCACTAATTTAGGTTTCACTAAGTCAGATACTCTATGATTCAGTTCTGCCTTTTTTTTTTATTATTATATATGTATCATATTTTTACAGAATGAATATTTTTATAAAATTATCATTGTCGAAAAATCTTTACATCTTGATTTTGTTAATAGGATTTTAGCAGTCAAATTAATGCTTCACTATTCCTCCCATTTTAACTTTCTTGTGCAGATGCTATACTCTCACCAGATCTTTATTAAAATTTTTTTTTAGTAATTTAGGTGAATTTATCAGACACACACATTGACCTACATCTACCAGTACCTGGATTTACAAAATTCCACAGGCATTATTATTTACCATCTGTGTGTAGGAAAGGCTTCTCTTTTTGTATTTATGGTACTTCTGATTATGTCCTCAATGACTTTATATTAGTTTTGCCACTTGGCACTAATTTGGAGAAGTCTGGATTCAAGTCCTATTGGAGACTGGAGGAATTCTTAAAGGCTTTTTAAGTGAGGCTGTAATCAGCCTAACAAAACTGGAGGGACCAGGGCTCCCCGTGAGTTATTTTGGATTTTTCTGCCAGCACAACATCCAAATTGCCTATTAACACACATTTGTGCAGACAAATGACCACTTAAATGCTCATTGACCACTATGACTAAAAGTAGTCAATGAGCCCAAACATCTCCAAACAGCTTCTGTTGGCTGTGTACAATAATAAAATTGATGTACATCAATACTTATATATATATTGAAACTTGATTAGCTTCAATTAAACAAACTGTATAAATCAGAGATTACCAAAATGGGGAGTGCACCCTTCCCCCTGGGGAAGAGAGGTACATGCTGTTTTATTCCAGCTTTATTTTTTCCATCATTTCATAAATTTTATTTCATCATTTTATTCCATTAATTTCACAAATATTATTTCAATTTTCAAGATTTAATGTATTGAAGTATACATTAACTTATAAAATGTATACTCATAGCTACATTTTATGTAAAATATGTTTATTTCACTTCTTTTGGAAGGGAATGTAAAATTTATTAAAGGGGTGCAAGGTATAAAAGTTTGGAACTTATGGAATAAATACAATTTGCTTTTAAATTTAAATTTTTAAATTTTTCTGTTTATACTCCGGCACGACCACATTTTTTTCATAACTGTAAAGTATACTAGCTATTGTGATTGCATTCCTGTGAATATTAGCTCAATTGTTCTTCTTTATTTACATTCTACTACTGTATTATTACATGGTGCAATATGCCTTGAGATCTAGACATTATTACATGCCTTGAAAGTTTCACCTACTATTGAATTATTGTAATTTGTTTGGTGCAGAAACACACACACACACACACAAAATGTATCATATTTACAATACCTGTGTACAAGTTTGCACTAAAATTAGAAGTGTGTGGGTATATATATTTCAGGTAAATATTGTAGTATTTTAAGCTGATGCATATCCATTGGGCATTGGGTTCCAATCCCAGTCTGCTACAAGTACCAAACAAAGTAAATTTAACTTTCAGTCCCATATTATCAAAATTAAATGGGATATACCAGAATTGAAAACAGGTAATTAATAATAGTAAAACTATTATTGGGACTACAGAAATGGGTATGCATGAGACATTCATTTTGTATGGCTATCTGTCCATTCAGTCTCCTGACGTAGTAGCAGAGAGATGGCCAAGTGGATCGATGTAATTTTTCCATTTCCTCCCTACGTGGTTCTGTAGCTATAAGATCATACAAATTCAAATTCAGTATTTAGCTAGTGAAATTATGATTTAACATTAATAATGAAAAGTAGGCAAACCAGCTACTGCTAGCACACCAAATTGCTAGTTAGCACCATTAGGCCTTAATGACATCCAAGTTATAAATACACTAGCAAAAATGGATCCAAATATAAACAGGGTAATGCCCCAAGTAGAACAATGTAATATAATGTTTAATTGATAATTATTACAATAGCATTAATGCCACTCACTAAAGCACCAATCTGACAATTGAAAACTCCAATTTGAAAATTAATAGTTTATTCCTTTATAGCACATGAAACATAAAATAAAGTGCATATATATAAATAATAATTTATATATATACATGCATACACTTCTAATTTTAGTGCAAACTGGTAGAAATTTGTGTGAATTGGTAGCTGCTGAATGCTGAATCAATTATATACACCAATTAATTCGGCAGCTACCAGTTCACACAAGAACAGAATTTTTGTTATACCGATCTCTAGTAAATATTTGGACAGCAATGTAGGCATCCACTCACTGATTTGCCATCATGTGACTACTTCTTGTAGAACTATTTGAAGAACAAGGTATTTTCAAGGATGTTGCTCTCACTTATAGATCACGACTAGGCTGTTATTTAAAAGAATAATGGTATACCACAAAAAATATTAGAAAAAGGAAAAGATCACTGAAAACACTGATCTCCATTTTAGGAAACTTAAGAAAACAAATATTGAAAACATTTTAAACACATCTGTCTTTAAAAAAAGATTGAAGCTGTACCACTAAATGGTTTCTCTTTCCTTTGTATACCTTCAATTGTAATAAGGACAATGAATTCCGAAATGTAATCCATTTCTATGACCTACTCTGCATGGTGCCAATAATAATAAATATAAATAAAATAATAAATATATAATAAACACTACAATATATATATATATATATATATATATATATATATATATATATATATATATTAAGTACTCTTCTGGAATCTGGGAAAAAACATTGATAAAAATAAGTAATTTCCTTAAGAAGGATTAAAAAGAAACAAATACCAATAAAACATGCATTCTCTTCACGCACTTTTTGAATTTATAGCAATTAAAAAATCTGAGAAAAGAAACATAGGTAATTTAACTATTGTGAAGTATTCATTTAACAATGCTAAAACTGTCAATTTTGTTAAAACAAAGCAATGGAATTAAAAGTAACTATATAACTTGGTTTTAAAAAATAATTACTATTTATCCATAGCTTCATTCTGACAACAAAATAGGATTTTAAGACAAAAAATAAATTAGAAGGATAACAAAATCCCAGGGTCAAAGCTCATCATGAAGCTTCAAACCCATCCACCATTCATCTATTTGATTAACAGCATGCCAATCAACCAGGAACCACCAATCATGAACATATTTTGGTCTGTGATTACGATGCTTAAGATAATAAGCATGTTCCCATATGTCAATTCCAAGGACTGGCCACAAGCCATCACTGAGTGGCAAATCCTGATTTGCTGTTGAAACAATAACTAGATCTTGTGGATTATCTGGATCTGTACGATTTCTACAAAGCCACACATAGCCTGAAATAAGAAAGCACCAATATATATTTATAAATTAGCATCATAAAACAGAAAGAAAAATGCAGAGATATTTCAACAGAATAAGAAATAGTATCAGTAGTGGCAAATGATGTGAGGAGGCAAATCTATGCAATATCAGCCAAAAAAAAAAAAAAAAAACTACTTACCTCATCCATCCATCCATCCCTTTAATAATTTGCCCAATTCTTCCTTAAATTTATAATTTATTCAAACTACTCACCTCCACAACACCAGATGGTAGTTTGTTCCAACAATAAATTACTCTCTGGTTGAAAGCTTTTCAATTTAAGTTTATGTCCCCCTGTGTGTGTTGTCTGATAAAGAGTAATAATGCCATCAACATTTGGTTTAATCAATCCATTAAAGCCTCAAACACTTCAATCAAGTCCCCTTGCAGGTGCTTAGTTTCCAAACATTGCAATTTACAGAACTGAATAATCTTTCATGGAGAGAGTAGTAAGGCCTTTCATGGTAAAAGTATCCTTTTGTCCTTGACTTCCAGACCTCTATGAAGTACTCAAGATGTGGCTGAACTCTTGTCTTATACAATGGAATAAATACCTCCTAATCCCTGCTGAGAAAATTCCTCTATATCATTGACAGAAAATGGTAATGATCCCACAAATTTATAAATTTTACAGGATTAATCAGATAACTGTATACTGTTAAATAAATTGGCATTCAATGAATCCCTTTCATTCTTTCCACCGTGTGTATATATACACACACACACACAGCAGTGGCCACATAGGTTGCATCACCCTCTTAAAGATTATTATTTACTTAACTCCCTATATAGGTAAAATTATATCATCTCAAGACACTATTACATCATTCTGTAAAACTAGTGTTATATCATGTCATCGTTCTGTAATATTAGAGTGGGATTACATCATCTTGTTTATAAAAGCATCCACCTGCTGCAGTCTGTCTTTGTCTTCACTTTGTATTCAACAGCAGTATGACATGCACTGAGTTAACTCCAAGGAAGAAAAGCATAATTATGTTCTTGATAGGGAGGCTTTTCTAGTTGACATGACTGCAAAAGTTGGCTGTAACCAGTCTACTGAGTCAAGGTTACTTAAAAAGGAATGTGAGACAAGAGATGTCAAAAGAAAATCTATAACCAGGCTGAAAGAAAAATGTACTGCAGCACAGGATAGAGTTTGAAACATCTATGTCTCTGTGATCATCATGCAAGTTCCACAGACCTAAAATCCATGTAGGAAGGAGAACATACTGGAGTAAATGCAAATGATAAAACTGTCGAACAAAGTGGTTTGAAAGCATAAGTCATGTAAGGAGCACTCATTGACAAAATCCACGAGGGAAAAAATGACTAACTTGAACTAAAAAACATGCTAATTGGACAATTACAACTGGAATCTGTAATATTCTCAATATTCTCTGATGAATCCAAATTTAACCTCCATGGGTCAGATGCTAAATGCTATATTTGGCATAGAACTAACAAAGCTCCTCACCCTGACTATAACCAATGAACAGTAAAGTTTCCATTGTGCCAGATGGTTTGGGAATGCATAGCAAAGGAGTGGGCAGAATACATTTTGCAAATGGTACTGTTAAATATCAACTACTACACAAAACTTTTGAGAGACTCTTCTGCCTGTCATCAGAGACCTCTTTCAAGAAAGAGAAAATTGTGTTTTACGACATGACTCTGCCACCTTGCCACACTACACATAAGGTTAGTACAACATTAAATGGCGCCTCTGTAGCCAGGTGGGAAGGAGCAGTGCATAGCACACGCTTCTTGATTAGACTGGGGTTTGAGCCTGTCACCACCAAATACGGAGGATGCGGAAAGGTCAGGGAATGACCACCGTATTTCCCGGAGCAATATGGTCTTAGTTGCTAATGCTCCTAAAAAAAAAAAACCAAACAACAAATAACAACATTAAATAATTAATTAATACTATTTATAGTATGCCAATTTTAACTTGTTTGAAACACTGATATTTGATCATTTTTTTTTTTTTTTTTTTTTTTTTTGTGAAGAAATTCATGCACAGCTATAATATCCGATCCTTATCACGGCCAGGAAACAGTCTAATCTGAACCCAAATGAAAACTGCTGGAGGGCAGAACATTGCTGCTAAAGAGTCATCAAGCAAGATAACACTGCAAGAAATCATTATTTATATGTGGTATCATAAACTAAGCAGTGATTATATGAAGAATCTGATGCACTCTATGAAAGACAAGTGAAGGGTAATTAAAGCTTGCAGTGGGCCAACAAAATACTAATATCTGCTACAGAAGACCTAATGGTATCACAACTGTATTTGTTTGCTGTTGGTACATCTTAGTACATAATTTCAAACACTGGTCACAATGAAAAGGCATTCATATGGCCTGCAATGTATTTCTGTTATTATTTCTAAATAAATGTGTCTAAATAATGTTTTGTTTATTTTCTTATCAATAAAATGCATAATCACTTTACATCAGGTATAATAAATTTGAGGGTATGGGCCAATTATTTCAATTGTAATGCTTGTTTTAAGAGAAAATTTATAGTGATACAATTTATGTGGCTGCCAATGTATATATTTATATGACAGATAAATGATACATCAATAATATATACATAAATCCTATCAAAATGGTTAAAAAAAAAAAAAAAAGGAATATAAAAAGACGAACTGCTCCAAATTTTTTAAAAATGTATATATAAATAACACTGGAATAGGTTAACAGTAATGCAGAAGAATGCCTGTTGCTGTAGTCACTGGTGATAGTAACCACTATCGCAGATAAAATACATTGTAATGCCTTGGTTATGCAAATTAATTTCTGATTTTAATAATTTTTTTAAACATCAAAAATTTTCCTTTTGATATTCTCTTTAGGAAAAGATGATTGCTTGTACCATAACTGTAATTAGTAGTAGTGGTGTATAAAATTGTTTGTTTAATTCTCATTAAATGCATTTTAGTGGTAATAAATCAAAACTTCATAAACAGCAACCAACTTTAAAATTCCTCCTTTAAGAAATCATCAAAATGAACAGTTTTACCTTAATGCTGTTACTAACATCATGTCATGTAAACAAAAACAAAAAAAATCATCAAGAGGGCCCTCAAGTTTTATTAATTTATGTATATCAAAGCATTGCTTGCTTTCTTGCATCATATGCCTCTACTAATACTAATGCTAACTTTTTTAACTTCAAACTCACTCAACTCAACTCAAACTCACATTAAACTTTTATCTCTGGTATATATGATTTTTGAGCAAATGTAAAATTTGGCATTTTTTATATTTTCTGAGAAAACTACAGACAATACTCTGATATTGCCTATAGTTTTATTTCCTTTTCAATTTTATTTTTTGTGTGGCAATAAAGAAACATATATCTTACATGCCCAACCAACCATTACTTCATGCATTGCATCTCCTGCCATATAGTACACTGTCTCTATATAAGAGCACAGCCTGGTATTACAGAATTCAATATACTGGTGGGGGGGGACAGAAGGCAAGTATCTCAGACACAGCTACTCTCTAGTGTTCTTGTACTACAGCCATGTCTTGTGTGTATCAAGGGTGAACCAACTGTGGAAGAACCACAAGCCAGAGGCCCCATAAAGGTTATCCATGTATTGCTAACCAGAGATGAGTGCAAGATATAACATACTGCCCAGAATAGATGTGCCATACATGTTGCTAATACAACATGGGGAGCATGACACATTTTAGCATGGATTATGCATTGGACACTAGTACAATTAGGCTATAATAGTTGACAGGTCACAAAATATACCTGCTGATGGTCTGTCACAAGCAGATGTGCCTATTATTAGTAGTAGATGCAATTAAACAAGCTTATAAAGCCTCAGCAAAAAAAAAAAAAAAAACTGAACAAATTTGATTGGTTATTATGATGTGGTTACAAAGGAACTGGATGCAAAAAATAATTTTGATATCATATACTTGGATTTCAGGAAAGCTTTTGACACTGTTCCACATGGAAGACTACTATACAAATTGGAGCAGAATGGTATTAAGGGTAAGTTGTTACAACGGATAAAAGGATGGTTGAGGGGGAGAAGACAGAGGGTGGTAATCAATGGGTGCTGCTCTTTGTGGACTAATGTTATTAGTGGAGTCCCACAGGGTTCGGTGTTGGGTCCACTGTTGTTTTGTATATTTATCAATGATATTGATGAAGGTATATCAGGCTTAGTATCGAAGACTGCAGATGATACAAAGGTTGGCAGGGTTGTTAATGACAGTAATGGCAGTGTGTTACTGCAACAGGATCTAGAAAATTTGGGCAGATGGGCTGAGAAATGACAACTGAAGTTTAACATTGAAAAATGCAAAGTACTGCATATGGGTAGAAGTAATCCCAGAGAAATGTACAACTGTGTGGTACTACACTTAAGGTGGTAGAAAATGAAAAAGACCTGGGAGTAATTGTGCAGTCAGATATGAAGTTTTCTGAGCAATGCAGACAGGCTGCCAGGGCAGGTCATGGGGTGTTGTCAATGATATACAGGAATTCTGCTAGCAGGGAAAAGGAGGTGATTGTCCTTCTGTATAGGGCAATGGTCAGGCCACACCTTGAGTACTGCTTGCAGATCTGGAGGCCTCATTTTAGGAAGGATGTAGATTTGCTTGAATGTGTATAGAGAAGGGCAACAAGATTAGTGAGGGGAACGAAGGGATCCTCTTATCAGGAGAGGCTTAAGTTCTGCAAATTGCAGCAGCTGGAGACTAGGCACCTGCGAAGTGATCTGATTGAGGTGTATAAGGCTTTGAATGGGTTGCGCACACTGAATTCTGATGGGATTCTTCCACTTGTTCAGATTACGAACCTAAGGGGGCATAAAATGAAATTGAGGAAGGACAGATGTAGAATAGATGTGCGGAAATTTGCCTTTAGCCAGCGGGTAATTAATTGCTGTAACAAACTTCCATCTGTCGTTGTGGAAGTTGATAGGTTAAATAAATTTAAGGAGGAACTGGACAACCATTTAGAGGGGATTGTTTTGTAATTTTTTTTTTTTTTTTTTTGGCTGATGCTGCATAAGCTCATACACTTGCTTTCTTGCATCACATGCCACTACTACTACTAAAGGTGGTACAAGGATTTTTGCCAGTATCATTGAGGATACCTTAAGGTTTAGGGAAACTGCTAGTAGAGAGGAGAAGGGTAATTTAGGTCTGCATTTATCTGATGACATGGGTCAATATAATGCTTGCACTCACCTCAAGAATTCTTGTTTTTGTCACAACAGCCAATGTTGATAAGATGTTCTGAGAGTAGCAGCATTTCAAAGAGGAGGGAAGATAAAGCTTGGGATACAAACCTAAATAACTTCAAGGGGTGTGTCAGAATAGTAAACTAAAGAAGATTACTTAGTCTTAACTAAGTTTACAGTAATGTCAAGAGTGTTTTCAATAAAATGGCTAAATCTGAACTCCTGGTTAGGACAACTAATGCTGATATACTAGGGCTAAAAGAAACATGGAGCCACCCAGAAATTGGGGGATGACGAGTTTCACTACAGTAAATATAATGTATTTAGGAAAAGATAGAGAAGATAGAAGGGGTGAAGGGGTCGTGCTTCATATAAAAAGCAGCCTGAGGCAAAAAGAGCTTTTGCCAAGTCTGAAGTTACATCTGCCAGCATAGAATCTATGTGGTATGAGTTAGTGGGAGTAATCTGCAGATTGAAAGGTTGTGAAGAGTATGACAAGAGTCTCTACATACAGATGGAATGGGCAAGTAAGCAAGAATGCCTTATTATGGGTGACTTTAATCTGCCCCAGATTGATTGGAATAAGTGGGAGGGAAACTCAGGCCCACACTTGTAGGTAGAAGGAATTTGTTTTGTAGAGACGGGATACACTTAAACAAAGGTGGTGCAAAAGTTTTTGCCAGTATTATTGAGGATACCTTAAAGGTTCAGGAAAACTGCTAGTTAGGTGGGATGTGGGTAATACTGACACACATTTATCTGATAATATTGGTCAAAGTAACTCTTACACATACCTCAAGAGTTCTTATCTGTTACCCCAACTGGACATATTATCTAAATGTTCTGGGGGCAGAAATGTTTCAAGTGAGTAGATAGCTAATGCCAGGGAAGCGAGCCTAAAAAACTTCAAGGGTTCTGTTAGGGTTGTTAAATATACAAGAACAGTAATTCTTAATTGTTTATATAGTAATGTTAGAAGTGTCGTCATTAAAATGAGCGAATTCGAACTGCTGGTTAAAACAAGTAATGCGGACATAATAAGGCTTACGGAGACGTGGTGCCACCTAGAAATTGGGGATGATGAGTTTCAGTATGGCTTGTATAATGTATTTAGGAAGGATAGGATAGATAGAAAGGGTGGTGGGGTATGACGAAAGCCTCTATATGCAAATGAAATGGGCAAGTAAGCATCAATGTCTTATTATGGGCGATTTCAATTTGCCTCTAATTGATTGGAGTAAATGGGAAGGAAACTCGACATGGGGAACAAAATTTTTAAATCAACTAGATGACTGTTATTTGTATCAACATGTCAGGGAAAGTACTAGAGAAAAGAATATCCTAGACCTCATCATCACCCATGAATCAGATGACATAACAGGGCTGACAATAGAGGAACCAGTAGCAGGAAGTGATCACAGAGTTCTACGGTGGATGATGATGACAGAGGTAGCAGTAGTAAAAGGCAAAGGAATGGGTTTTAATTTCAGAAAAGGAAATTACGATGCCTTAAGGTGCTACATGGCTCTATTAACTGGGTAGATATCACACAGAGAATGAATACAACTGAACTGTGGTATGCCTTTAAAACATTAATCACAAACACCTTGAATGCGTATTTACCATTAAAAAAAAATACTCCACGAGAAGGGTTCCAAGTTGGATGAATAATGAAGTTGCCACATTACTTGAGCAGAAAAAGGTGACATGGAAAGGTTACAGAGCAATAAAAAGTACTGAAGCCTATAACAGCTACAAGATGATCTGTAATAGAGCCACAGAAAAAGTTCGATAGGCAAAGGCAATTTATGAGAAATCACTAGCAAACAGAGCAAAGAGGGGGGATAAGGAATTCTTCACATATATAAATGCCAAGAAGAGCAGGACAAACCAGATTGGATCTTTAACGTAAGGGAAAGGGGATAGTATTAAATACACCAGCTGCCGTTGCAGATGAACTCAACAGTTATTTTGCATCGATATTTACAAATGAAAAACCTTTTGTGGCAATGGGAAATTGTGGGAGCAAAGGTGAAAAATATGTAATTAATGATATTGAAATTTCGCAAGATTATTTAATGAAAAAACTTTCGAGCCTACAGGCCAGTAAGGCTCCTGGAGTTGATGGAATATACCCTATAATCTTAAGAGTGGTGGCAAGTGAGTGCATTGAACCATTGAGGCTAATTATGCGAGCATCATTAGACTCTGGGGAGATTCCGTTGGATTGGAAAAGTGCCAATGTATCTCCTATGCATAAGGGTGGCTCTAAGAGTGAAGTTGGAAATTATCGACCTGTCAGTCTGACTTCAGTGGTAGGGAAAATCATGGAGGCAATAATCAAGGGTGGAATTCAGGATCATTTGGATAGAACTGAAATTCTCGAGGATACTCAGCATGGTTTTGTAAAGGGAAAATCATGTTTAACAAATATGGTTCGCTATTTTGAAAGGGTCACTCATGAGCTGGATTTAGGGAATAATTTCGACATTTTTTATTTAGATTTCAGCAAAGCTTTTGACTCAGTCCCACATGAGCAGTTGCTTTATAGGCTGAAACAGGCTGGAATCACTGGGAAAATCCTTAGATGGATAGCAGGATGGCTTCAGGGCAGGAGGCAGAGGGTTGTGATAAATGGCTATTCCTCAGATTGGGTTGATGTAAGAAGTGGAGTTGCCCAACGATCAGTATTAGGACCACTGTTGTTTTTAATTTTCATAAACAACATCGATGAAGGGATAGAGGACGTGATGTCTAAATTTGCAGATGATGTTAAAATTGGTAGAGTAGTTAATGATCACTGTCAAGCTGAGCTTCTTCAGAGAGACCTAGATAGACTTCAGGAATGGTCAGAAAAATGGCAGCTATGCTTTAATCCAACAAAGTGTAAGGTATTACACCTGGGAAACAGTAATCCCAAAATAACTTATTCACTTGGTAGAGTTCAACTAAACCCAGTACTGGAGGAAAGGGACTTGGGTGTTACGAAACGGTCAGACATGAAATTCTCTAAGCATTGTAAACAGGTTGCAAGGAAGGCCCATGGTGTCCTATCGATGATCTATCGAACTTTTGCAAGTAGAGATAGAGACGTGATAATCCCATTATATAAGGCTTTTGTTAGACCACACTTGGAATACTGTGTTCAAGTATGGAGACCACACTTAAAGAAAGACATCGAGCTCCTTGAAATGGTGCAAAAACGGGTAACTCGCCTGGCAAGATCGGCAAAAGGGCGTCCTTATGAAGAAAGACTTCGAATATGTAGGTTGCAGAGTTTGGAAACTAGACACATTAGAGGAGATTTGATTGAGGTGTTTAAGGCTCCGAGAGGCATCAATAAAATGAATGAGGACGAAATCTTCAAGATTATAAATGATGCTAGAACTAGGGGACATAAATTTAAGTTACAGGGGAAATGTTTAGATTGGACTGCAGGAAGTTTTATTTTAGCCAGCAAGTTATAAATTACTGGAATAAGTTGCCTACATTGGTGGTAGAGGCTGACAGTTTGAGGAAATTCAAAGGTCATCTGGATAGACCTTCGGGTGAGGGAAGTGCATAGGATAATAGGTTTAATTTCCTTTTCTTTTATTAATTATTATTATTATTTATTATATATTTTTTTTTATCATTGTTTTAATCGGGGTTTTTTTTTTTTTTTTTTTGGCTGGTGCAGCATAAGCCATAGGCTTTCTTGCACCATGCGGCCATTACTAATACTAATACTCACCACTGGGGAAAAAAACTAGATGATTATTATTTGTACCAGCATGTTAGAGAAAGTACTAGGTAGAATATTCTTGACTCATCATTACTAACAAATCAGATGACATCACAGGGATTAAATACAGGAACCCATGTCAGGAAGTGATCACGCAATTGTCAGTTGGAAGATGAAGAAAGATGTTGCAGCAGTTAAAGGTAAAAGCATGGGTTTTAACTTCAGAAGAGGAGACTTTGACAGCTTAAGGTGCGATGAATACATCTGAATTATGGAATACTTTAAAATCAAAAATCACAGAAGCTATGAAAGCATACATACCATTAAGAAAATATTGCAGGAGGAGGATGCGGAAATGGATAACTGTGGAGCTGGGCAGTCAAACAGAGCAAAAAAAGATAGAGTGGAATAGTTACAGAGCAATGAAAAGCACTGAAGCCTGCAACAGGCACAAGTTGATCTTTAATAGTACAACAAATAAGGTTAGGGAGGCCAAGGCTGTGCATGAGAAAGCATTGGCTAAGAGAGCAAAGAATGGGAATAAAGAATTTCTCATATATGTGAATACAATGAAGAAGAAGGCTAATCAGATCGGACCCTTGGAGTGTGGGAAATTCTTAGATAACCCAGCTGATACTGCAGATTAATTGAATAAGTACTTGCATTGGTCTTTACTGAAAAAATACCCTTCATATAAGAAGAGGCTGAGCCATATGAAATTAGTGATGTTGTAATTAGAGATGATTGTTTATCACAAAAACTTTTGAGCATACAGGCAAGTAAGGTTCCTGGACTTGATAGCACATACCCGGTAGTTTTGAGAGAGACCATGAAGGAGTGTATGGAACCACTGAAGTTAATTATGAGGGTATCCCTGGACTCGGAGAATATTCCTTTGGATTGGAGGAGTGCCAATGTATAAAGGCAGTTCTAAGAGTGATGTTGGTAACTACAGACCAATTAAGCTAACTTCAGTGGCAGGAAAAATCTTAGAGGCAATGATTAAGAGTGCAATCAGGGACATTTAGATAGACATGGCATTCTGAAGGACACCAAAACATGGTTTTGTTAAGGGAAAATTGTATTAAACTAACTTAGTAGGCTATTTTGACATAGTTACTCATGATCTGGATGTAGGGAACAATTTTCACAAAGTATTTGGATTTTAGCAAAGCATTTGATTTGGTCTCTCATGAGAAGTTACTGTATAAGATTGAACAGGTTTGAATTAATGATAAGATTCTATGATGGACTGCTGGGTGATTGCAGGGCAGAAGGCAGAGGGTGTGATTAATGCATATTCTTCAGATTGGTGTAATGTCAGCAGTGGGGTCCCTCAAGGATCAGTTCTTGAACCACTGTTGTTTCTCTAGGGAGTTCTCTAGGGAGGTGGAGGCCATAACTGACAAAACTGTGATAACTGAGAAGGGGTAGAGGAGACATTGTTGGAGTTAAACATAAGAAAGGCATGGTGGATGGAATCTATCCAACTGTATTAAGGGAGGCAGTGTGCGCATGCACGCACACACACACATATATATATATAACTATAATTTTATGTTTCAATAAAAAGAAATGAAAGTATGAAAGTAACCGTTTTCGAGATAATGCACATTTTCTGTTAAGATCCGCCACTGACTATGGGAGCACTAGTTTAGCAAGAAGCTGTGAATCCTTTGCTCAGGGAGATTTTATTAAACATAACATAATACATTTTTAATTTTTGGTTTCAACACAACAGGATTTTACAGATGTTACATGCTACAGGATGTTCTTTCTAACACCCTATCCTCAACATCAGGTGTTATGCTTCTGGGTCTACCTGCTCGTACTCCACGTTCTCTAAGGCGTTGATGTACCCTGATGAATGTATGCCTGTTGGGCTGCCTTCGGCGGGGAAATGCTTCTTGGTAAAAACGTGCAGTCTTGAGTGCACTGCCGTTGGCTTTACCATACATGAAGTGCATGTCCGCATACTCTTTATTGCAGTAACCGCTTTCCATGTTGGCTATCCTTTGACAAGTACTAGTATGCCTGCTACATCTCAAAGCATTGAGAGAGGGGAAAGGGAGAGAATGAGCATAACCTAACCTAAACAAACAAGTCAGTGGTGGATCCCAACTAGAAATATGCAATATCTCGAAAACGATTCACTTAAGGACCCATGTTTACTAGGCTATTTCTGCATATTGTAATCTGTACAGTTCACCTTTAAATTATTGACCATCACTTTTGAAACACCCTGTATAATTGTTTCTCCAATAAAAATTTCTTACATTTGCTGAATGTTAACTTAATTTCACAGTACATTGTTTATGTGCTATACGGAGTGCCTCAAAAATCCTGTGACCCAGATACTGTCAAGAGAGAATTTCTTGTTCACTCACAATAATGGCCTTAAGAGTAAGAGAACTGCAGATTTAATTAACAAGTACAGGTCAATGCTGAAAAAAAAAGTCAAGAGTTAGGGTTCAATTTGAAAGTGTCTGCAATTCTGCCCAGACATGATAGGAGAGAGTATATGATGAGAGCCTTGTCAATCAATTTGGTCCTGGAGAGATTTTGCAAGGCTCACGGAGTAGAATTTTTGAAGCATGGTCTGTGCTTGCTAACAGGAGAGACTGCTTCTACAGGGATGGGATACACTTAAATAGAAAGTGTGCAAGAATAATTGCTGATGCTATCAAGGCAGTGTTAGGTGGGTCAGAAAAACTGCTAGCTTTGGGGGTGGATTCACAGACCAAAGGATTACAGTAGCCACAGACAGAAGCGAAAGTGATTCTTGCACTGCTTCTATTGTAATGAGCAGCAACTTAGAGAGCAAGTTGCTGGGGATTTCAAGAGCTGCTGGATGTCATCATGGAACAAGTAAATACATGGACTGTGTTAGAGTAACTAAGAGTAAGAACAGGTGCATGTATACTTGCAAGTACACCAATGCTAGACGTATAGTAAATAAATTTGATGAAATTGAAGTGCTGATCAAGGCATCAAAGACAGATATTGTTGGGATATCAGAGACATAGTGTCACACAGATATAAGCAATGCAGAATTGGAATTTGGGGAGTACAATGTGTACAGAAAGGATAGACAGGGTAGGAAGGGAGGAGAGGTTATGCTGTTAGTTAAGAAACACACAAAATCTAAGGAAGTGCATCCAGTTAACATGGGTGGACAGAATAACGTTGAGTCTGTTTGGTGTGACATAAACACTGGGAAAGGGAAAATGAGAGTAGGAGTGTGTTATAGGCCTAATGACTGATGAGTACAATGAACAGTTGTGCACAGAAACAGAGTGGGCCGGTAAATCAGAATGTCTTATAATGGGGGATTTTAACTTTCCAGATATTGACTGGAACTTGTGGTCGGTCACTCACATGCTAGCAAGACTTATGGGGATTTATTGGATGTTTTTCTACAGTAACATGTTCGAGGGACAACCAGAGAGAGAGAGTAACACTCTTGACCTTACCAATGGTGAATTCTAAATAGGAAGCCTTCAGGGACTTAATATTGGAGGCTATTAGTCTTTTCATACCAACTAAGAAATACCGTTTAAGATTTGGGCCTAAATGGATGTAAGATGAATTAATGAAGCTTGTGGCAGAGAATAAAAATGTATGGGATGCATATAGAGTATCAGGTGACACAGAAGCCTGTGGCAGGTATAAGCTAGTCTGTAATTCAGTCACAAAGGAGATTAGGCAGGCAAAGGAAGATTACGAGAAATCTTTGGCAAAGGATGCAAAGAAAAACAGCAAAGAGTTCTTTATTTATGTAAACTCTAGAAGGAAGGGTGAATCAGATTGATCCACTTAACATAGATGGTTCAACTATTGATGATCCTACTCAAGTAGCCGATAAACTGAATAAGTATTTTGCATCTACATTCACACATGAGAAGTTATTGAAGGAGGGAAATGCCAGAATTTTATCAAATTAACAGGGAGCTAAGTGATTTTGTAATAATTGAGAGCAAAGTGGAGGAGAAATTGTTGAAATTAAACATAAAACAGGCACCTGGGTGGATGGAATCTATCCAGTTATACTGAAGAAGGCAGCAAGGGAAGTTAGCAAATCCTTAGCCATAATTATTAAAGCATCCTTAGATTTAGGGGAGGTTCCCATGGAGATGTGCAAATGTGATCCCAATCCACAAAGGAGGATTGAAAGGAGACACAGAAAATTACAGACCTGTTAGTTTAACTTCTGTTCCAGGGAAAATAATGGAGCACTGGTTAAAGAGGTGATCCAGGATCACCTAGACAAGACTGCAGTAATAGTTCAGACACAGCATGGGTTTGTTAAGGAGAAGTCTTTTCTGACCAATTTGATTGGACTACGATGTGGTCACAAAGGAAAGGAAAGGTCACAATGCAAAAAATAATTTTGATATCATATACTTGGATTTCGGGAAAGCTTTTGATACTGTTGCACAAGGAAGATTGCTGTACAAATTGGAGCAGTACTGCATTAAGGGCAAGTTGCTGCAATGGATAAAGGGATGGTTGAGTGAGAGATGGCAGAGAGTGGTAATAAATGGACACTGCTCTACATGGACTAATGTTATTAGTGGAGTTTCCCAGGGTTCGGTGCTGGGCCGACTGGTGTTTTGTGTATATATCAATGAACGTATATCAGGCTTAATGTCCAAGTTTGCATATGATACAAAGGTTGGCAGGGTTGTTGGCAGGAGGTGATTATCCCTTTGCATAAGGAAATGGTCAGGTCACACCTTGAGTACTGCATACAGGTCTGGAGGCTTCATTTTAGGAAGGATGTAGAGTTGCTAGAATGAGTACAGAGAAGGGCAACAAGATTGGTGAGAGGAACAAAGGGGTGTGCTTATGAAGAAAGGCTTAAATTCTGTAAGTTGCAGCATCTGGAGACTAGGCACCTGCGAGGTGATCTGATTGAGGTGTATAAGGCCTTGAATGATTTGAGCAGGTTCAATGCTGACGGGATACTTCCACTTGCTCAGATTGAGAACCTGAGAGGGGCATAAATTCAAATTGAGGAAAGACAGTTGTAGAATAGATGTGTAGAATTTTGTCTTTAGCCAGCAGATAGTTGATTGCTGGAACAGACTTCCATCTGTTGTTGTGGAAGTTGATAGCTTAACGAAATTTAAGGCTGGACTAGACAAACATTTGAAGTGACCAGATGGGTGAAATGGGAAGGTTTTTTTTTTCTTTTTTTTTTCTTTGACTAATGCTGTATAAGCTTGCTTTCTTGCATCATACGCCTCAACTAATGCTAATGCTAATAAAAACAAAAATTAATAAGTCTCATTTTCATATAATTTAATTTTTTTTTCCTATTGCAGAACAGAAGAAATAAGGGAAAAAATGACCAGGCTCTCTTTTAAGAATAAATTATTAGGTTAAATCCACATGCATCATGGCATGTTCTGGGTGATGCAATAAAAGCCATACACAGGATTTATAATGATACTTTGAATACCCAAGAGTGTCTTCAAAGTTTTAATTTGTTTAGTTCATACCATTCTGTCAACTGAGTGAAAATCAACACCGAAGACCTGCAAGTTTTGTTGTGGACAGATAGATCTATAACAACTTGGGAAATTGTCCAGAGATTCTATATAGTATATGTACAGAACCTCTGAACAGTTTTTTTTGTACTCACTTTGGCAAGCACATAATTAGTTGTTTCACATAACATCTAATTACAACCTATGAGTATCAATGAATCTCTGTTTGTTCATCTTTCAGATTCAGGCCCATTAGCTACTTCTGGAATGAACTGCAAATGGGGATGAGCACTGATACAAATATTCATTGCAAAAGCAGTGACTAAATCCCAAGAAAGATTTATTAATAGTCAAAAGGTTACTCATATACATAAAAAGGTTATATTTTATACACTGTCCAGTTAAAGCAATATGACCATTTACCTAATAGTGGGTGTGTTCTCCTCTTGCTGCCAGTACCCCAGTGGTACTAATAGAGGTATTAATGGGTATCTTGACCAAATGCCTACTCCAGTGTCCCATACAGAGAAATCATGGGTTCATAGAATCAATCACGGCAAAGCATGGATTCTATAAGGCCTCTTGAGCATTGCAGGAAGTATGTTGTACCAGGTTGCCAGGATTGTCTTCCATAAACCTGCAATACAGCCACTCCCCAGCTCACGTAATACTTGGCTTACAGAAATTTGACTTTACATAAGTTTTTGCCAGCCGGTACAAATTGAAAAAAATCATGGAAAAGTATTTTGCATCCCGTAAGAATATATGGAGGTATTGTGAAAATATTGTAATGTGAACCCAATAGAACATTGTTTTTTTTTTTGATAATTCTTTCCAAGACCTCGGAAGTTGAAACATTCGCTATATAACTAAGCTATTTATCTCTCTAAAATGTCATTTTTGTAATGGAAATTGCACTACACTTTCATCGTTATCATAGTTCCATTATAAGAATCAATTTTGAATGCCTGTGTGATATTTTTCTAAAACACATTTCTGGAGGTCACTACCATAAAACAAAAACAATTTGCACTTTCCAGCTTTTCTGTTAGCGCAATCAATATTATTGCATTTGCAATAATCCCAATAACTGAAATTCTGTAGGTTTTTACATTATTATAATGAAATGTGTTCCCCTTCACTGAAATCTTCAATCATATAAAAAACTATAAATAAATTTTCAGAATCTTCTCTTCATTCCTATTTACTTATTACAATGGTGAAGGGAAAGGGACCAATGGAAAGTGCAAGTGCCAGCAGTGCTAGGAAATGAAACAAAATTGATTTAGAAATGAAGATGATTAATTAAGAAGAACGAAGCAGG
The DNA here is from genome assembly GCF_048544385.1 of Mastigoproctus giganteus. NCBI lineage: Eukaryota > Metazoa > Arthropoda > Arachnida > Uropygi > Thelyphonidae > Mastigoproctus > Mastigoproctus giganteus. The sequence goes on along the minus strand of NC_143587.1, from coordinate 34,000,816 downwards.
ACAAAGTTTGTCATCTATTGCACGGAATTAGGTCTCGCTGCTTCAACAGTTAATACTATTTTAAGGACAGTGCGCATATAAAAGAACATGTTAAAGGATCAATGCATTTAAGATCAACAGTGATCACAGAATAATATTCAGGTGCTATATCGAAGATGGAAAAGCTATTAATAATATAGATGGAAAACAAAATTCAGAAGCAAGTACCTCTGAGTCCAATGACCATTCAAGCAAAAGCAAGAAGTATTTATGACAATATTAAGGATAAGTACGGTGAACCCCTAGCCAAGTTCGTGGAAAGCAACGGGTGGTTTAATAGGTTCAAGCATCACGCTGGTTTTCAAAACGTCAAAGTATGCAGTGAAGTCGCCAGTGCCAATTCTGCAGCTGCAGAGAAATTTTGTGATGGGTTGGGAAAAAACCCCTTCTAAATTTCCACAGCCCTCAACCTCCGCAGCGGCGTACTTATCAGTTGGAGACGTTGATTCTGGCAACGATGCTTGAAAGGTAAAACTTGCTGACGTTATGCTTGTCTCCTCTCCCTTTTCTAATTTAATAATTTTGATGAAATTTTGTAATTTTTCCTGTGCACAAGATAAAAAAAATTAATAAATAATTCTGTTTACATGTTTGTCGAACATTTCTTTTTTGCTTCAATCAAATTTGCGAGTGCTGCATAAGCATTTAGGGAAATTCCAACTTAGCATTAGCATTAGTAGAGGCATTTGATGCAAGAAAGCAAGCTTATGCAGCATCAGCCAAAAAAAAAAAAAAAAACCACTTCCACTTCACCCCTCCGTTCGTTCAAAATACCTGTCCAGCTGAGCCTTAAACTTATTTAGGCTATCAACCTCCACCACAAGGGATGGAAGTCTGTTCCACCAACCAACCACCCGCTGGCTAAAGGCAAATTTCCGCACGTCTATCCTACATCTGTCTTTCCTCAATTTGAATTTATGCCCTCTCAGGTGATTATTCTGAGCTAGAGGAAGAATCCCATCAGCACTGAGCATGCTTAAACCATTCAAGGCTTTATACACCTCTATCAGATCACCTCGCTGGTGCCTAGTCTCCAGACACTGTAATTTGCAAAACTTAAGCCGTTCTTCGTAAGAGCACCCCTTTGTTCCATTCACTAATCTTGTTGCCCTTCTCTGTACTCATTCCAGCAGCTCTACATCCTTCTTGAAATGAGGCCTCCAGACCTGTATACAGTACTCTAGGTGTGGCCTGACCATCGCCTTATACAATGGAATAATCACCTCCTTATCCCTGCTGGAAAAATTCCTGTATATCATTGACAATACTCCATGAGCTACTCTTGCAGCCCGTCTGCACTGCTCAGAGAACTTCATATCTGCCTGCACAACCACCCCCAAGTCCCTTTCATTCTCTACCACTGTCAGTGTTGTACCACAGAGTTGATACGTTGCTCTGGGGTTGCTGTTTCCCATGTGTAGTACTTTACATTTGTCAATGTTAAACTTCATTTGCCACCTCTCAGCCCATCTGCTCAACCTTTCCAGATCCTGTTGCAGCAGCATAGTGTCAGTAGTGTCCTTGACAACCCTGCCAACCTTTGTATCGTCTGCAAACTTGGACATTAATCCCGATATACCATCATCAATATCATTTATAAATACAGAAAACAATAATGGACCCAACACTGAGCCCTGAGGGACTCCACTAATAACATCAGTCCATGATGAGCAGTGTCCATTGATTACCACTCTCTGTCTTCTCCCCCTCAACCACCCCTTTATCCATAGCAGCAATTTGCCTCCAATGTCACACTGCTCCAATTTGTGTAGCAGTCTTCCATGTGCAACAGTATCAAAAGCCTTTCTAAGATCCAAGTATATAATATCAAAGTTATTCCCTGCATCCAGTTCTTTTGTGACTGCATCATAGTATCCAATCAAGTTGGTCAGGCAAGACTTCCCCTTAACAAAACCATGCTGTGTCTGGGCTATAACTGAAGTCTTGTCTAAATGATCCTGCAGTGCTTCTTTAACCAGTGCCTCCATTAATTTTCCTGGAACAGAAGTTAAGCTCACAGGTCTATAATTACTTGTGTCAGCCTTTGATCCTCCTTTGTGAATTGGGGTCACATTTGCACATTTCCAGTCTATGGGTACCTCCCCTGAGTCCAAGGAAGCTCTCATAATTATGGCTAAGGGTTTGCTTACTTCCTTTGCTGCCTCCTTTAATATAACTGGATAGATCCCATCCACCCCGGGTGCCTTTCTTGTGTTTATCTTCAACAGTTTCTCCTCCACTTTACTCCCAGTTATTTCAAGATTCTGTAACTTACTGCTAGAGTTGAATACACCTCTGGCATACAACTTACATAGAGTTCCACGGAATGCAACCCTTACGTAAGTCGGGGAGTGGATGTAGTCTGTAGTGGAGAACCGTGCAATTCCAGAAATGTTTTATGGGATTCGTATCCAGTGAATTTAGCAGCCAAGGTAGTACTGGAAAGTAATTTTCTTGTTTGGCAGACCACTCTCAAACATTACAAGCAACATATGAAGGGACATTATCCTGCTGGAACACATCTGTGCCATTTGGGAAGACAAGTCACCATGAAGAGGTGTACCTGATCAGATAAAATGGAAAGATAGTTTATAGCATTCAGAATGTGATCTTAGGGAATGTGGGGGTCCAGAGATTACCAGGAAAACATGCCTCATACACTGCCACCACCAACCCATTTTTGTTGGACCAGGACATCAGAATGATTCCTCTGATACAGTTTGTTGCTGTATCCTCCACTACCATTCAGGCAACATAATAGGAAACATGATTCATTGGAAAAAGCAATGGTCCATTGATATGATTCAGATGCATACTTTAGGCATTATTGGTGAAGGGCGGCCATAAGCATGGGTGCTTTGATTGAATGCCTACTTCAGCAGCCCATATAGAGGTGGGTTCAATAGATTGCAGTCTTGGAAACACCACTGACTGGTTGTTCCCTAGTTAAAGTCAATAGTCAGTCATTCCATATTTTGAAATTGCAACCAAATTAGACTGTCAGTCAAACAATACTGTCAAGTTGAATTACTTAAGTCAATCTTTAATTGCAAACAACCCTATGTTGGTGAATCAAAAAGATAAGAATTCTCCTACATGATAAAGGCAAACTCTATTGCACAGATGCAAAGGGAAAAATTTACCCTGCAGCAGGAAGTTCTGTCTCGTCTGCCATACTCTCCTTGCCCTCCTTTATCTATCACTTAGATTCCCAAAATACATATTGTGTGGTAAAAAGAGATACAGCAACCCCAATGCAATGAGAACTGACAGAATTATTTTTTCTTTAAAATTTGCTGAATGTTTACCATTGTGTTATCTAAAATTTTGTGGAAAGATGAAATTTGGCAATGAAGAATGAGGAAAACTAAATTACTGAATGAAAATACTAACTTTTTTTACAGCCTTATATTAAGTGGTTAGTACGAAACTATAAATTAATAAATACTCATTGCCTTCATATAAGATATTTAGGGTGGAAATGAAAAGAAATCTAAGAGGTTATACAAAATAAGTAATGCATATTGCACTTGTGAAGGAGACCGACAGATACAAAACTATTCTCTGGAAAATATGCTGGAAGTTGGATCTCTAGTGAAAAGGTTCTTAGAAGTTTGTTTTGGCTTTGACTGAAATTGAAGTTGAAACTATCGAAAATCAACAAAGGAGTGAGTGCATATTGCACACTTTTTGTACAAACATGAAACTATAAAGAATCTTTTTTACAGCTATACTTCAATTGAAAATTAAATGTCACGTTATTCATATTATTTTAATTCCATTTTTTATAAGCTATGTTTGTTATACCTGAGCCAACTAATCTATTTGCCATATCAGTAAATATCTCCCTGAATTCCTGGAAAGAACGAAATTTTGATGCAATATCTTCGGCTAACTGTCCACGGGGCATACGATCATCTCCTTGTGGATTAGGTGACATCACAGCCCAATAGAGACCATGATTCACAAATCTATAATACAAAAGGTACTGTCAAAATTCCAAGCATTTTAAACTCTAACAGTGAAATTTATTCTTTTCAATATGCATACACAAATGTAGTTAAAGTAAATTAATCACATTGACTCTGTATTAAGATTAATATTTAGTTCTATTTAATTTTGCTAACATAAGTCAATATTTCTACACTTTTTAATATATAATTGTGTAAATTAAAGTAATCACACTTAATAAACATTCTATACAAATAAGTACATACAGAATTCTTAATAAAGATGAATATACATTAATGAGCATGAATAAATTTGATTATTGAAACCTGGCTTTGCATAGGTTGCAATTAGCTACAAGGCAATTAAATATAAGCCCATAATCATCATTGTGTGTAAGCTTATAGTAATTATCTTATCTGTGAGATACAGCTAAACACATTTAAGCATATTAAAAAAGCAAACTGCAAATTAAGTATTTATCATGCAAAATTTTATTAGTGTTGGACATTTTATTAATATACAGGCTTCAGTGTAAGCAATTTTGCACATTTTGTCATTTAGAGAAAAGGTTTTTGCCATTACCAATACAATACTAGCAGTCATCATAGAGTTGGCCATGGAAAAAAAAAAAAAAAACACAGAATTTGCAGGATGAGGCCAACACATTTGAATGGTTGTCCTTGTTGTATGACAATACTTACATGGAGAGAGAGCTGAAGTTCATTAACTTTAAATGGCAAAAAAAAAACAAAAAAAAACAGTTAATTAGAATGAATAGAATGACTGCATACTAGCCTGCTGTACAGCCAGTCATAATGGTGGTTTCGAAAACATGTGGCATGAGTTTGCAGATGGTCAGTCATGAAATTCACTTTATGAGGAGGCAAGTCTAGTAACTACAAGTTGAGAATTCTGTTGGGTTCAACTTCCTCACTGATGTTTGGTACAGTATCCATAGACAGAATTTTGCACATAGCCAGGAAATTAAGAAAGAATTTTATTTTTTAATGGCATTGAATGCATCTTTTTTAGTGGCAAGATGCCTCTTTGGCCCACTTGTAGCCATGGAAGTAATATGCAATATTTGATTGGCTGTTGTTAGGTTTTAGATGTCAGCAACTTAGACAATATTGCACCATTGTATATGTCTGTACAAACATGTATGTTCATGGGCCGATCTGCATATTTTTCAGGTTTAAAAACTCATGGGTTGAGGATCTCTACTCTCTCCACCTGAAATTGGCTAACTACAGCTTCAACTGAAGAGGACAATGTTTAGAAATACTGCTCATATAAGTTTGTAAAGTGTTGCAACTATTTTTTGAATATTTTCCATTGAAAAAGCTCATCCTGATTATCATAATGCAATGATTACATTTCTCAAGTTTGAGCAGGCTTCAGCAAATGCATTGTCTGTTAAGTGCACTCGCACATTTTCCATCAGGCTGAGTTGCTGAATGTCCTTCCAAATGTATGTTTGTTGATTGTCTTTTCACCAAAGCAACTAAAACTATGAAGCATCAATGTATCATGTCTGTAAATTGCATATTCTAAGTCATCTTTATATGAATATGCAGCAGAATCATCAGTATGTAACAGAAGTATGGATAGGCAGAAGTTGTGGCCAATGGCTTTGACAAGAAACCAAAATGCTCAACTATCACTGACTACGAGAGGCAAGTTTCCCACTCTTACACTTTTTCAAAATCAAGTTGGGATTCATTAATAACTTGTTTACAACTTTGGCTTAAGCAAAAAAATGAAGCTGGAGATTTGAATATAAGCAAATTTCAATATGTATTATCCTGAAACAGCCCTGGTGAAGCTGTACCATACCACAGGATGATATGTCATTGGTGGTGGTTGTTTTTTTTTTAGTTTTTGGCGCATCGGCTTCTGTGGCCATATTATACCTCCCAAGGTTTTTTTGCATTTTTCTACTCTGATCCAAGCCCGAGTTGGGATTCGAACCCGCAACCTTTGGGGTTGCCAGGCAGCCACTTTACCCACCCAGCTAGCCCGGTTGGCATGTCACTGGTAATATAGAACCAACATAAGATTCCGATACTATTAGGGTCTTATATTTTGTAATTCTGCCATCAGAGTTATGATTTCTAAAAAGATTAAAAACCTATTCAATACACAGGTGATAAATGTTAAAGGTCAATACAAAAGAGCTTGGCAGTATACAAATGTAAATGGAAGTGGTAAAAGTTCTATATAAGTACAGACAAATATTCCATATAAACTCTATTTGAAGTTACGGAAAATAATACTATTTCAGCAAAACATTATTTACATTCTCTCAACACAACCAAAAGAAATCCATACCTACCCACCACCATTATTTTGAAGAAGTGACCTATATTTTTGTGGTACAAGGGTTGAATTGCGCAGAATATCAATAATAGAAATACGTGAAGCATGTTTTCCCTAAAAAGAAAAATATATATTCTAATCATCCAAACAAGAAGAGATTAAAAAAACAGATAAAGAAAGCAAAATGAATTTAAAAAATCCTGTCATTATATTTAATATAAGCTTATATAAAGTTAGAGATAAAAAAATTATCTTTTCAAAGTAATGTTTTTTCTATCTTAACAACAGTCATGTCATAGCAATGCTTATTAAAATGGGCATAATGCACTGCAAAGTATGTGCCTGCCATAACAACAAATCTACAGTATAAATCAAAATATATATTCATAAACTTTTTCTTGAAGGAAGAGGTGTGAATACTGCTGTCACTAAAGTTTTAGAGAAGTGCTTCCTAACACAAATTGCAGGAAAGCCCCGGAAAAGCTCTAATCTATACATATTTGTAATTATCTGTTTGAATGTGTGTGTGTGTGTGTGTGTGTGTGTGTGTGTGTGTGTGTGTGTGTGTGTGTGTGTGTGTGTGTGTGTGTGTGTGTGTGTGTATTTATCTATTTGTGAGGAGGAGGTGGGTGAATACCAGGACAATCCAAGAGAGCCTTGACCACATGATTGTGGTCACTGTACTCACCAGATCTGAATCCACATGATTATTTCTTATAGTGTACCAGAAATACTTCTACTAAACAACTGAAAGGTAAAATCACAGCTACAATGGAGAGCAACAATAAATAAACTAGCTGCAGTTATGGAAATGTTCACAGATCTCTGTAATTGCTATTAAATCCCATATATTGAAAATGTTTTTGCATGAATAAAATCGCCTGTGCTTCATGAGTGTTGTGATAAAAAAAATACAATGCTGTAAGTGATATACATCATACCTTGAAGGATTATTTGTGGAACTTCCTCAGATAATCCAATAATGCATGGGGAAGTTTAATCTTTATATAAAACCGACCCTCTGAGAGGATCGGTTTTATACAAACAATTATATTTAGTCGGTTTTATATAAAAAGTTCAAATAAGTGCCTTTTTTATGATTACTGTACTAGTCAATGTTTCCTGTTAAACATGCTCTGAAGGTTGGCTTGATTGTAGTGACAATGGTATGACTCTACTAGACACCCACACTAATGAGACCTCATGCTTTCTAAAACAACATATATTTGCATTTTTAATTTCTCACAAAGTTAACTTAAAAATTTTGACTCGTAAGAGGATCGGCACATACTCTACACCAGGCCTTGAAATTTTCCATGTTGACTCTGCATATTATAGTCATTTACTATTTGTAACAACTGCAGATTTTGACTTGGGCACAAAATTGAAAGGGGTACAAGAGTTAAGAAACGAAATTTAATGTTTAAATTTATATGATAACAAATAGTTATGGAGAAGAATATTATGCAACTCTGAGTAGCTGACTTGTGGATAGAAATACCTCATCCCAGCTTTGCATTTACTATTATCAATAGTTTGCCACTACTTGCCAATTTGGCGCCTCCGTAGCCAGGTGGGCAGGAGCAGTAGTGCATAGCACACACTTCTTGATTAGACCGGAGTTCGAGCCCGTGAGCCACCAAATATGGAGGATGCGGGAAGGTCAGGGAATGACCACTGCATATCCCCAGAGCAATATGGCCTTAGTTGCTAATGCTCCTAAAAACCAAATAACAACAACAACAATTTATAAAGAGAATCAGAACTTATTCTCGACTTTAACAGAGATAATCAATTTATTAGCAGCAACTGCAATTAAAGAAAGTTGAATATTCTGCAGCAATAATTATAGGAGTAATAAAATAGAGGGTGCAGAAAAAGTTAGGTTTTCTCTTAATCTCTACTTAATCTACACTATATAGTTATGCACATGTAATATTGCTGGAATAATAGTTCTTTTAAGGATGTTCGCAGAGTTAATATCTGTCAGTTTTCCATTTTAAAATTCTAATCATCTTGACAAAGCTACCTTAAACAAAAACACATATTTAAGAAAAAAATGACTGTTGTAAAATGTTGATATGTGATACTTTGTCACATAAACATTGCTCTCACTTAATAAAATAAATTTCACAAAACAAACTGTGCAGTATCCTAAAGCAGTGCTTCTCAAACTATCTGTGGTAAAGGACCAGTTCCTTTTATTTCCAATCTGTCGCAGACCAGTACTTTTGTAAAATACAATCATCTTGGACTGGTAACAAAAGAACTGTTGCAAGCCAGTAACATGGCGAATTTCCAATTCATTGCAGACTGGCACCACACTTTGGGTAGTACTGTCCTAAAGCAATACTTAAATTTTTAATTAAAGTTTTACATTTTGTACTATACTGATAAATTGTTCTAATTTTTCTGGATATCTGCAATATGCTGCAACATATTTGAAAAATATGCTATATCTATTTGCAATATACAGTAAACCCTCAATTTAACGGACCCCGATATAACGGATTTAACGGACCGGACAAATAATACAGTAATATACATATTAATCTCGACCACATTATTTTTTTTTAGGTTATACAAAACTTCAGTGTTATTATTAATTAAAAATGAATAATAATTACCTATTTCCATTATTGTTTTGATAATTACCTACTTTTATTTTTATAATCAAATTCAGGAAATTGTTTTTTATTCTTTCAGCTATTAGTAAGGAGTACAAATAGCTGTTTTCCCAGCTTATAGATAACAGATAAGCGCAGGTGGTGACTTGCGAGCTGAGTATAACTCGGGACACTAAACTACAGGTCTATCGACTCGCTTTGGTCTCAGTCTGCCTCAAGCTACCATGCGGTCAGGTTGTATACAGTGTTTCTGTGATTTCTGAATTGGGACTTTATTTTTAAATAATTTTTCTTAAGTTCTGCAAATTGCAGTACCTGGAAAGTAGGTACCTGCAAGGTGATCTGATTGAGGTGTAAAAGGCCTTGAATAGGTTGAGCAAGCTGAATGCTGATGGGATTCTTCCTCTCGCTCAGATTAAGAACCTGAGGAGGCAGTTTCAAATTGAGGAAAGACAGTTGTAGAATAGGTGCTTGGAAATTTACCTTTAACCAGCAAGTAGTTGATTGGTAGAACAGACTTCCATCTTTTGTTGTGGAAGTTGATAGCCTAAATAAATTTAAGGCTGAGTTGGACAGGCAATTGGAACGAATGGAGGGGGTGAAATGGGAGGTGTTTTTTTTTTTTTTTGCTGATGCTGCATGAGCTTGCTTTCTTGCATCGTATGCCTCTACTAATGCTAAATCTTGAACAAAATCTCTTAGTGGTATAAAATGCTTAGTGACCTCTTCTAGTGATTACCTATCTAATCATCTCCCATTTGGCATTTACATTTTTTAACAGCATCAGTTGATCCCACTGAAAAGAATTTAAAAACTGTCCGAGCCCATTATAATTATCCTTGCAAAAACAAAATCCCTTCCCTTACAGTAGTTATTTCTTTAACTAAATCCCATATCAATATGTTATGATCACTGCCATGTAAGGGTTCAATACTTGAAGATTCTTAATACATGATGATAACCAGCTAGAATCATTCATGCTGATCTAGAATATTGCTTTCTTTTGATACCTCTCTAACACACTGGTACAGAAAGCAGTCATGCAGAAAATTAAGAAGTATTTTGCTACTGAATGAGCTGCCAATCCACATTAGCATTAGTTGAGGCATATAATGCAAGAAAGCAAGCTTATATAGCATCAGCCAAAAAAAAAAAAAAAAAAAAAAAAAACACCCTTATTTCACCCATTCACTCACTCCAAATGTTTGTAAAGTTCTGCCTTGAATCTATTTAAGCTATCAACTTCCACAACAACAGATGGAAGTCTGTTCCAGCAATCAAATTTTTTTGGCTGATGCTGCATAAGCTCATACACTTGCTTTCTTGCATCACATGCCACTACTACTACTATTACTACTATCAACTACCCATTGGCTAAAGGCAAACTTCCACACATCTATTCTACAACTGTCTTTCCTTAATTTGAATCTATGCCCCTTCAGGTTCTTAGTCTGAGCAAGCAGAAGTATCCCATCAGCACTGAGCCTGCTCAAACCATTCAAAGCCTTATAGACCTCAATGAAATCACCTTGCAGGTGCCTAGTCTCCAGATGCTGCGACTTACAGAACTTAAGCCTTTCTTCATAAGCACACCCCTTTGTTCCTCTCACCAATCTTGTTGCCCTTTTCTGTACTCGTTCCAACAGCTCTACATCCTTCCTAAAATGAGGCCTCCAGACCTGTATACAGTACTCAAGGTGTGTTCTGACCACTGCCTTATACAAAGGGATAATCACCTCCTTGTCTCTGTTAGAAAAATTCCTATATATCATTGACAAAACTCCATGACCTGCTCTGGCAGCCCATCTGCACTGCTCAGAGAACTTCATATCTGACATCACAATTACCTCCAGGTCTTTTTCATGTTCCAATTGACATCTGAAAAGTTAAAATTCCCCATGATTCTGATTTGCTGGCCTCTCAACCTATCTGTATAGTTATTACACTCATCTCCACTGAGCCTATGACAGACTCCAACTGTTATTTTGCTTTATGTTACACCAGACTAACTCATTATTAACTAGACACTGACTCAATATTACACTGACATATACATCATCATCAACATTTTGTGACAATGTTGTATATGTTTCCCTTAAAATATGATAATTGTTTTGTAATACCACTTTTTCTACTGAAAAACATATCCTTGTTCTATTCTGCCTCTCTTTACTGCATAAAATAATCCTCAATTCCCTAATAATAATCACCAAAAGAATAAGTATCTCCTGTGGGACAAGGTCATTCTGCAATGCAACCAGATGCATGAGGGTAGGCTCTAATGTTACAATAGGTACCTGAGTGCTTGATGATTTCCCCCAATTTAATTCCTCTGAAGACACCTCTCATCAAGTGCTGAAATTCATCCAGCAAAAAACTAAACTACAATTTCAATCCCCCCCCTCTCTCTCTCTCTCTCTCTCTCTCTGCATCTAGCACACACAAAAGCATCTGTTTCCTGTGGCATTATGCCATGCTAGTCAAGTCTGCATACACACAAACAGTGGATGCAAATAAGACCTTGTTCATAGGAGAACTGGCTTCAGCAATTTCCCTCTACACTGGCATCCTCAATGTGCTGCTCTAGTCCTAAACATAATTTCAATTAAAAAAAAAAGAAAAGAAAAAAAATTAGTCCAATCAAACCAAATGCAGATACTAAAGCACTAACACAGTAATGATATGTGATAAGCAAGTATAATATCAATAACATTAAATTATTTACTGCTACTATACCAGTATATCTATTACATAAAATATATAACACACAGGTTGATCTCCAGATTATGGGTACACCTTGTCACCGCGTTACGGGCATAGCCAAATTCAAAACAGATTCAAACAAAAGAAGTGTGGGTTTTTTAATAGACTTTCATTTTTGGCTAGTGAAAAAGGGTTAAGTTAGTTTATGCCAGTAATTCGGGATGGATTCAAGCAAAGGAAGCCACTTCCTCTGGAGGTTGTTGTTGTTTTTTGGTTTTTAGGAGCATTAGCAACTAAGGCCATATTGCTCCGGGATATGCGGTGATCATTCCCTGACCTTTCCGCATCCTCCATATTTGGTGGTGACGGGCTCGAACCCCGGTCTAATCGAGAAGCATGTGCTACGCACTGCTGCTCCTTCCCACCTGGCTACGGAGGCGCCTCCTCTGGAGGTATACCCATAAACTGCAATATAACCAAAACACAATTTGAGTTACAGTGTAAGAAGTTAGAGAAGCAGAAAGATACTCACAATGAAACAGCTGTCTAATTGTAATTAACATTCATCTATTAATATGGTGTCTGACAGATGCCACTTTTTTCTAATTTTTTTTTTTTTTTTTTTATCTGAATAAAATCAATTCCTCTCATCTACCTTTCCCTACCAATATTCTCTATTCTCTTAACTAGTTATACTATATATTCTGTTTTCGTTTCGATATATGTACTATGAATTAAGAGGAATTAAATTTTTGTTTGATGTTAAGAGATGACTGGTGAGCAAAAATCTCTTTTCTTCTAGGCAACTCCCATTCCTACGTGGTATCTGTGAGACACCAGCTATAGGCAGGGGCATTCGTAGGGTATGTGGCACCCAGGTGCCAACTGCAATTTGGCACCCCCTTTAAAATTTTCTTCATATGTGTATATAAGTTTCAGGTTTTCAGGCATCCCTTGAACGTTGACACCCAGGTGCAGTGCACCCTTTGCACCCCCCCCCCCCGCTATAGGTTTTAATTGTGCCGCAATGGTTTGATTTCACCGGCTAAACGCGAACTGGCAAAAGCAAAGACGTTCACGTTGCGTCTGCCAGACACCACGCGAGCATCCGAGTTTCAATCTTGGAGGTAAGTAACCTTAAAAATTCTATTAAAAAATACGATAAAAACTTTATTAGTAGTAGTATTATTGGTTTCTCTCATTTATTTTCATTCGATATTTTAAATCATAATAGATCACCATTTTAGCTAAAAAAAAATTATAATACAAAATGGGCAACAAAATCAGGAATGATGTGATCAGGGAGAGAATTTAGGTTGAAAAACTCCAGGATAGGATTAAAAGGTCCCGTTTAAAATGGTTTGGACATGTAAAGGGGATGAACGAGAGGCGTTTGCCAATAAGAATGTTTTATTTACAATTAAGAGGCAAAAGACCAAGGGGGAGACCAAGAATGAGATGTCAAGACATGATAAGGACAGATGTCGTTAAGAGAGGAGGAAATTGGAGTGAAATCAACGACAGAGAGAAGTACACTGACAGGGCATGGTGGCGAGGCTTCATACGTCGATCCGTGGAATAGCGGAACGATGACAGATGATGATGGCAAAATGGGATTAAATAGACGCCACACGAGTGCCCACAGTGCGTAGCACACGCTTCTTGATTAGACCGGGATTCGAGCCCGTCACCACCAAATACGGAAGATACGGAAAGGTCAGGGAATGACCACCGCATATCCCGGAGCAATATGGCCTTAGTTGCTAATGCTCCTAAAACACCAAATAACAACAACAACGAGTGCCCTTGTTACTCACTTGGCGGTGCCAGTGAGTGAAGGTTAACATGCACTGAGAGCAATGTCCCTAATACTTTATTTTTATATATTCGCTTAAATGTAGAGGGAAAGTCACCTTTGGTACATTCTTTCTCCATTGCTTCAAGACCATATTCATTTGCTCTGCATATTTCGAATGATGGCCAAGATAATGAACTCGGACTGTTTCCTCATCGATGTATGGTTCTAAACCATCAAATCCATACGGTAACGGAGGTAATTCATATTCCAATGCTGGTCTGTCTAAGCCGTAATATGGGGGTGCAATTCCATTATTTAGAGATATAACACTATTTAACAGCAAAAATTGCACTGTGTGAACAATCCAACAAAACTGAAAATCGGTTTCGTGCATTACGCAAACGTACTGATCATCTATTTCAAAACCTACCGAGTTTAAACATACTTCACGCGTAAAAAGGTTTCCATTTTAATGGATTAATTGTCAAAAAAACATTAATGGAAAGCTGATACATATCCGACAGCACACAAAATTTTAAAATTTCGTGAAAACTGTTTCCCCACACAACGCAAACCTAGTATCCATATAAAACAGCGACATCTGTAAGATATTTATTGTATCAAGTATTATTCATGTATTTTACTATGCGACGCAGAGCGTAACGGAAATAAATAAATAACAAGATGCAGTTAAAATAGGTTTAATGCCAAATACATACAGTAAACAGTAACACAAAAGAGCTTTCGGGCAGTATGTTGCCCTTCACCAGTTTTAGCGGTTAATCTAAAAGTCTAAAAATACAGAATCTATGTGCGTGCGGTGGTATGTATGTATGGTGAACTGCGTGCAGTAACAATTAGCTGTTAGAAGGCAAAGCTTGTGGCTGTGACGTATGGGAACTTTGTGATTGCCAACGTTTGTCAGCCATAAGGATGGTTGCTTCAGTAATAGGATGGACACGACATCCGCTGTTTCTGTTAAAGGCGACGTGGGTCAATGTCGTGTTGGGTTGACCAGAAGTGCTCAGCAATGGCCGAGTGTTCTACGTCCACTAAACGAATGTCTCTTTCGTGTTCTGAAACACGATTGCTGAATCTTCTGCCAGTTTGGTCGACGTAGCAACTAGTGCAGTCACGGCAAGAAATGCGGTAGACTAGTCCATTCTGCAGCAAAATGGGAATTGGTGTTTTTACTTTGGAGACGAGGGGTCGCAACTTCCTGCTCGGCAGTTGTAAGCACTTCATTCCATGAGATTTTAATACCCTAGAAACCTGCTGTGAAGGTTTGGGTAGTATGGGATAAAGGCGGTCGCGGCAGAGTCAATACCGTGAACGGTCCTGTGGTCACTACATGGTCACGGGCCTGTAGGTTGCACCTGTCTAGGGTACTGGTGGGGTAGCCACACATCGCAAGGTCTGTCTTGACCCAGACAATCTCAGTGCGCCTCTCATTCGCAGAACTAGAGTGGGTCTAGGCGCGGGATAACAGGGCTCGTCAGTGCTGACAAGATGGCTGTGTGTGTGTGTGTGTGTGTGTGTGTGTGTGTGTGTGTGTGTGTGTGTGTGTGTGTGTGTGTGTGTGTGTGTGTGTGTGTGTGTGTGTGTGTGTGTGTGTGTGTGTGTGTGTGTGTGTGTGTGTGTGTGTGTGTGTGTGTGTGTGTGTGTGTGTGTGTGTGTGTGTGTGTGTGTGTGTGTGTGTGTGTGTGTGTGTGTGTGTGTGTGTGTGTGTGTGTGTGTGTGTGTGTGTGCGCGCGCGCGCGCTGACCGGTAGCTTGTAAATTGGCCAGCACACATCGGCTTGCGATAAACTGTTGTCCTCAAACGCGTGCCCTCACGTCGGACAAGTGTATCCTAGTACGGGAGGGTATTGTAAGGCTTTTGTTCGATAGTGATTTTTATGAAAGGCGACAAACAGTTAAATTGGTCCAAGAGTTAGCTTCCCGAATCCTGGGGAATAACCACAAATACATCATCCACGTAGTGACACCAAAAGGTAATAGGTACTGATATACCCGTAAATGCGCGACCCTCCAATTCCTCCATTGAGAGGTTTACCGTGACTGAACTAACCGGGGAACCATTGGTGTATCTGCTGGTAAATGGAGTCCCCGAACATGATGGTCCCAACTGTCAAGCACAGTCCAAGGGTGGTAGAAATGTCCTCTGAAGTTAGTAAGGTCCTGTTGTTCAGGGTCTGGTCGCTATCCAAAAGTGCGACAAAAGTTCCTTGGCACACGCGATGGCTAGTTTGACACGGGTGGAAGTAAAAAGAGACACCACATCAAAAGATATCCATGAAATCTGAGAAAATGTAACTAGCCGAGAATCAGCAATTTTAGTTCTTATTTGGGTATTTGCTTTAATGACCGAGTCAGATTAATATCATCCGAGATGGATAGGGCGTGGATCCGATCTATAAATTCACCACTGTTTGAAATAGTGTTGCGGTCTTGCCCACTAGGGGAGAGAATAGGCCCGAGACGAACTGAGGCAACTCATAACTCGGTGAGCCACAACAGGAGACGATGGGTCTTAACGGTACTCCTTCTTTGTGGACTTTTGGTAGTCCGTAAAATTCGTTTAGCGAACGTAGAACACTCGGCCATTGCTGAGCACTTCTGGCCAACAAGACATTGACTCACGCCGTGATGTCATGGTTATCGATCGGTCCCGCCATTACCGGCACCGTCCTGGTTGGAGTCACTGCACATCTTGTGCTCTAATACTTCCTTTAACAGAAACATAGGATGTCGTGTCCATCATATTACTGGATCAACCATCCTGTCTGCGAGCGTAGCACAGTGGTATCGTCACCGTTCTCCCAACACTGGGTGGAAAAGGCCCGGGTTCTAATCCCGGCAATGACGCGAGGGACTTTATTGGGCTGATTTTTTCACTCCGTGGCAGTTAGTCGGTCTCCAGCGTATATAGCAAGGTTTTTACCCCCAGAAACTGGGATTTTTTCGTGCAGCAAAACAGGCAAATCGACCAGAGAACACACGCAATTTACAGACACATTACAAATATGGTTATATGTAAGAAATTGCGGGTGGCCCTAATAAGTATAAGTATTTAAGTGTGGTTGTTGTGGACCCCAGGGTTTCCCCCATTAGCCGCGTTTATTATACTTCTTGTGGTGAGGCTTGCGCCATAACCGGTCATGTGTGCGTAGTGTTTTGTGTGCAAATTTTGTGCTTTGTTCTGCTGTCATCGTGACGGGCGCGTGGCATCTTACCAAAAGTCCCATCCTGGTATCAAAATCAGCAAACAGAGAAAGCTCCTCAAGACATTCTTTTCTTCGTTGAGGAAAGAGTCTAAATATCATGGACCAAATTTCACTCCATCAAGCTATTAATAGGGAAAGATTCGTCATTAACAAATATATGTACTATATACAATTAATATGAAGTCTTAGTTAGCTTCAACAGTTCACCAAACAATGCAAGTCCAAAAGGATAATCCACTGGAGTAGCATTATCAAGGAACAAAAAGTAGAATCTTCAGAGGCAGAAGAAATCCAGTAGTTCTAATACATAACAATAAAATAACATTGTTACCATCTAATACAAGTAATCATTGTGAAAACTCGTAGTTAAAGTCACTTTTCTGTACACCAACCCTTAGGTACAAAGAGTCACAAGAACTCGTACTTAAAGTCACTTTTCTGTACACCAACCCTTAGGTACAAAGAGTCTATCTTGGGTTAACTGATCGAAGTTCATCTCTCCTTTTGAAGATACGTGTAACAAATGTATTAAGAGCATTAAATACAACAACCTGAAATCGAACAAATAAAGGTTTATTTTCATTAGTGAAGTGTCCTGCAGTGAGTTGAAGTTCTTGTGTATAGTCCAAATAGTAGTGACAATCAAATAAGATATGATCCACGTTCTCTTCAGCCCACACAGACAAAGTGCAGTAGGAGACAGTAATAGTTTAAACAATTTACTATCAATGCTGCCATGACCTGACAGCAGAAATGTGCCGTGCAATCCTGGAGAAATTCTTTCTAACTAAAGGTAAAAATTCTTTCGTTACACTACCTAGATCTGAGGTATTCCAATATCTTTCCCACTTTTAAATGTAGATGGAACGCAGTATTTCAGAAACCAAAGAGGCACTCAGATCAAGCTGCACATCTTCCAAGGAAACAGGGCGTGCTTTCTTCAGATGATAATTGGTGTATTATAATGTACTGGTAGTTTTCCCGACAGAACACGTAAAGCCACAGTAGATGTAGTCCTACATGCCCTAGACATAATCAGAAGAGCAGCACGCTGGGCCTGTAACAATTGTTTAATGACAGCACACTTAGTAGCTCTATAGCCCCAAGACCAGCACTATAGGTAATAATACACAAAAAGACACAATTGTAAGTTAGTCTGAGAGAGTGACCTCTCGAACCCCACTCTTTTCTGGTTACTAATCGTAATCTTGCTAGAATTGGTTTACATTTTTCCTTTACATGAGGCAGAAAACTTAAGGTGTCATCAAGATAGATGCCTAAATACTTAGTTGTGGAATTATACTTAATGGACTGCCCTCGATACCTGATCAGTGGAGGTGCCCCTTATCTAGCTTACCCTTCAGCAACATCTGAGAAGTTTTAGATGTTGAGACGTGGAGTTTATGTATTTCAAACCAAGTGGAAAGTTCCTGCAGTACGTGACTGGCCGAAACTTCCAAAGATGTCCTTGAGTTTCCCCTGCACAAAAATGGTAAGGTCATCAGCATATGCAATCATGGTGATGGCTTCAAATTTTCTGTTAGGCCAAGAGTCAAATACAACATTCCAACACAGGGACCCCAATATTGGCCCCTGTGGACATCCTCGTGAAACATTCCTGGTGACCTGCACAGAGCCACTCGACGTTTATGGAACGATGTGAGAAATAGCTTGACAAAAGATTGTATATTGCTCTTGGCACTTCAGCCCCCCGCAATCTCTCCAGGAGACACTTTGCCACTAAAGGTAGGCCCTAATATAATTATTTGAATTTTTTTTTTTTTTTTGAAGCAACCATCCTTATTGCTGACAAACGTTGGCAATCACAACGTTCCCATACGTCACAACCACAAGCTTTGCCTTCTAATAGCTAATTGTTACTACACGCAGTTCACCATACACGACTACCACTGCAAACACATAGGTTCTGTATTTCTAGACTTTTAACCGGTTAAAACTGATGAAAGGAAACATACTGCCAGAAATCTCTTTTGTATTACTGTTTACTGTACGTATTTTGGCATTAAACCTATTTTAACTGCATCTTGTTATTTTTTTTTATTTCCGTTCCGCTCTGCGTCGCATAGTAAAATACATGAATAATATTAATTTTGTATCAAGTATATTTTGGGCAAGTTTCAGGTACATAAGAACTATGCAGATTGGCCTTGAAGATCAGGAAATTCATTTTCGCATCATCCATCTTTTAATTATTTTTTGAAATCTGAGAAAATCAGATTTCAGAAATTTTAGTTCTTATTTGGGTATTTGCCTTAATGACCAAGTAAGAGTAAGTTGTAGTGGGTGAAATCGCCATTTTACCCGAAAAGCAGACAGTCAGGGAAAACTGACCCTGTAGGTTGATTTGCACCGATACTGTTTTTATTAGTATTGCAACATGATGGAAGGAAACAACATTTGTACATCAGCTAAAAAATAAATAAACAAATAAATAAAATTCATTTTCTAATTATTTCCTATAATTTCCCAAAACTTGTGTTACTTTCTTCAAACTAACGACTTCCAAAACACTAGACGCAATTTATTCTAACAATTGTAGTAGTAGTAGTAGTAGTAGGGACAAACGTCAGCCAAAAAATAAACAAAAATATAAATAAATAAAAATTACACATTTAACCTCATTCATACCATCCAAGAATTTTTCTAGTAATTCCTTGAATTTATTCAAACACAACAACAGATGGAAGCCTGTTCAATCAATCAACTCTGCACCAACCTGTTCCAACAATCACTCTCTGGCTGAAGGCACATCCGCACATCTATTCTGCAACCATGCTTACTTAACTTAAATTTATGCCCCTCATATGGCCATTCAAGGCCTTAAATACTTCAATCAGATCACCCCCTTTTCCTAAGACGCTGCAGTTTGCATCGTCTTCGAAATAGGCACCTTAACTTAACGTCTGTTCCAAGGAAAATAATAGAGCTTCTAGTTAATGAAGTAATGCAGAACCAATTTGACAGGAATTCAATTATTCTGCAGACACAGCATGAGTTTGTTAAGGGGAAATCTCAACTAACCAATTTGATTGGATACTACAATGTTGTGACAAAGGAACTGGATGTCAAAAATAATTTTGATATATACTTGGATTTCCAGAAAGCTTTTGATACTGTTGCCAATAAAAGGCTACTGCAGCAATATGGTATTAAAGGCAAGTTACTGCTACAGATAAAGGAATGGTTGAATTTTAGAATACAGAAGGTGGTCATGGACGGACACTGCCCTTCGTGAATATTATTTGGGAATTTCACAGGGTTCGGTGCTGGACCCATTGTTGTTTTGTGTGTTTATTAATGATATTGATGAAAGTATATCATGCTTAATGTCTAAGTTCGCTGATGCTACAAAAGTTAGCATGCTGGTTAATGACAGTAATGAAGGTTACTGACAGTAATATAACAGGCTGCTGGTTAATGACAGTAACATAACAACTGCGTGGTAATACTCAAATTCAAACTATTATATTAGGGCCACCCATAATTTCTTATATATACCCATATATGTATTATGTCTGTAAATTGCGCGTGTTCTTTGGTCGATTTGCCTGGTTTGCTGACGAAAAAAGCCCAGTTTCTGGGGGGAGGGGAGGGAAACCTTGCTATCTACGTCTGAGACCAACTAACTCAGCCACGGAGTGAATGCGTGGTAGTACTACTTTCATGGTAATGGAAAATGAAAAATACCTCGAAGAAATTGTGCAGTCAGATATGAAGTTCTCTGCGCAGAGCAGATAGGTTGTCAGGGCAGCTCATGGGGTTTTGTCAATTATATATGAATTTTGCTAGCGGAGATAAAGAGGTGATTGCCCCTTTTACAAGGCAATGGTCAGGATACATCCTGAGTAACGCATACTGGTCTGAAGGCCTCATTTTAGGAAGGATGTAGAGCAGCAGGAACGGATACAAAGAACAACGAGGCTGGTGAGAGGAAAAAGCGATGATTTTACGACTAAGTACATGAAGAGACATAAATTCAAACTGAGGAAGAATGGTTGCCGAATAGATGTTTGGAAGTTTTCCTTCAGCCAACGGTTGAGTGCTGAAAGAAGCATCCATCCGTTGTTATGCAAGTGGATAGTTTGAAGAAATTCAAGGAAAAGCTAGACAAACTACTGGGGGATTGATAAATAGGTGAAATGAGAAGGTGTTTTTGGCTGATGTTGAATAAGCTTGCTTTTTTGCATTTTTTTCGCACCACTACTAATACTAATACATAGACTTGAACTACAGTTCGCTCAAATCCGTGTGCATTAACACTCACTGTCTTGACCACTTAACTGAATTGTCATCCTAATCACCGTTTTTATGCCATATAAATTAAAAATAAAGTTTATTGTGTTTTGTGATATATTTTTATTGACGTATTTATTATTTTATTTTTCCACTGACCCTCTATTTTCTATGATTTATTAGGATGCTAACTGCGAGTTTGATAAACGCGAGACTGTCCAGCAACGTATGTCTGCTCGATATCGTCACCGTCCTCCCCACACCGGGTGGAAAAGGCCGGGTTCGAATCCCGTCGATGACGAGAGGGACTTTATTGGGCTTTTTTCACTCCATGGCTGAGCTATTCGGTCTCAGCTGTAGATAGCAAAGTTTTTTCCCCAGAAACTGGGATTTTTTTCGTCCAGCAAAACAGGCAAATCGACTAGAAAACACACGCAATTTACAGGCAAAAATACTGGTTTATGTAATCAATTACGGGTAACCCTAATAATAATAATAATAATAATAATAATAATAATAATAATAATAATAATAATAATAATAATAATAATAAACGATCCAACACATCACCGCAGGATGCAAGGTAATCACCCAGACTAAGTACTCTCATAGACACGACCAGGTAGCCAGGATAATAGCATTAGCATTAGCATTAGTAGAGGCATTTGATGCAAGAAAGCAAGCTTATGCAGCATCAGCCAAAAAAAAAAAAAAAACCCACTTCCACTTCACCCCTCTGTTCGTTCAAAATACCTGTCCAGCTCAGCCTTAAACTTATTTAGGCTATCAACCTCCACCACAAGGGATGGGAGTCTGTTCCACCAACCAACCACCCGCTGGCTAAAGGCAAATTTCCGCACGTCTATCCTACATCTGTCTTTTCTCAATTTGAATTTATGCCCTCTCAGGTGATTTTTCTGAGCTAGAAGAAGAATCCCATCAGCATTGAGCATGCTTAAACCATTCAAGGCCTTATACACCTCTATCAGATCACCTCGCTGGTGCCTAGTCTCCAGACACTGTAATTTGCAAAACTCAAGCCTTTCTTCGTAAGAGCACCCCTTTGTTCCATTCACTAATCTTGTTGCCCTTCTCTGTACTCGTTCCAGCAGCTCTACATCCTTCTTGAAATGAGGCCTCCAGACCTGTATACAGTACTCTAGGTGTGGCCTGACCATCGCCTTATACAATGGAATAATCACCTCCTTATCCCTGCTGGAAAAATTCCTGTATATCATTGACAATACTCCATGAGCTACTCTTGCAGCCCGTCTGCACTGCTCAGAGAACTTCATATCTGCCTGCACAACCACCCCCAAGTCCCTTTCATTCTCTACCACTGTCAGTGTAGTACCATAGAGTTGATACGTTGCTCTGGGGTTGCTGTTTCCCATGTGTAGTACTTTACATTTGTCAATGTTAAACTTCATTTGCCACCTCTCAGCCCACCTGCTCAACCTTTCCAGATCCTGTTGCAGTAGCATAGTGTCAGTAGTGTCCTTGACAACCCTGCCAAGCTTTGTATCGTCTGCAAACTTGGACATTAAGCCCGATATACCATCATCAATATTATTTATAAATACAGAAAACAATAATGGACCCAACACTGAGCCCTGAGGGACTCCACTAATAACATTAGTCCACGATGAGCAGTGTCCATTGATTACCACTCTCTGTCTTCTCCCCCTCAACCACCCCTTTATCCATAGCAGCAATTTGCCTCCAATGTCACACTGCTCCAATTTGTGTAGCAGTCTTCCATGTGCAACAGTATCAAAAGCCTTTCTAAGATCCAAGTATATAATATCAAAGTTATTCCCTGCATCCAGTTCTTTTGTGACTGCATCATAGTATCCAATCAAGTTGGTCAGGCAAGACTTCCCCTTAACAAAACCATGCTGTGTCTGAGCTATAACTGAAGTCTTGTCTAAATGATCCTGCAGTGCTTCTTTAACCAGTGCCTCCATTAATTTTCCTGGAACAGAAGTTAAGCTCACAGGTCTACCATAAGATAGCGAGGATACACCAGAAGCTAGCGAGGAAATACCAGTTGACCAAAGAAACTGTACCATACTACAAGTGCGAACCCCAGGCAGTACTAGAGACCAGAACCCACAAGTTGTACTGGAACCGCGCCATAATAACGGATAAGACCATCACGCACAACAGACCGGACATAACCCTTGTGGACAAGATGGAAAATCCTACTACCTGATTGGCATAGCGGTGCCAAAAACTAGCAAGGTCCAGAAAAACCATGAAGAAAAAATTAAGAAGTACACGAACCTGAGAAATGAAGTCAAGGAGATGTGGCATATTCAAGAAGTATTGACCATCCCGATCAACACCTACACGGAACTCCAGAAAATCGCAATCCTGAACACCTGTAGGATAGTCAGAGATTTCCTCGACTAACAGTAACACCAGACATTACAACCACCCTATGTACTTGGTAGCAGTATCCATCACGGAGTTGAATCCCCAAATCAAGGAGAAATAATATAAGAGCAATAATAATAATAATAATAATAATAAATGCAGCTTGACTGTTTCCTTATACAGCACGAAAATCATCTTTTTCTACCTGATGGAAAAATTCGTGTTTGTCATTTGCAGAAAACCATTATTTATAAAGGATAATTGTAAATTTAATATTTTTATATCTGCTTTTTAATAAGTAGTTACTATTTTAGTAAAATAACTACTCAAGGGTTCACATCTGGTGAGTATGGGCTTGGCACACCCAGGGTCCTGAGCTGGATATCATAATTCTTCTCTTATTATTATTATTATTATTATTATTATTATTATTATTATTATTATTATTAGCCATATGGTGCAAGGAAGCCCAAGGCTTATGCTGCACCAGCCAAAAAAAAAAAAAATTTCCAAGTTACCCTGAGAGAGAGAGAGAGAGAGAGAGAGAGAGAGTCAGAAGTAGAAAGGAATCACCAAGAATGGAAAGAATTATGATATCCAGCTGAGGACCCTGGGTGTGCCAAGCTTATGCTCTTTCTTGGTGATTCCCTTCACTTCCGACTCTCACTCTCTCAGGGTAACTCGGAAATTTTTTTTTAGCCGGTGCGAGGAATATAGTGCAAGGAAGCCTGAGCATAAGCCTCAGGCTTCCTTGCACTATATGGCTAATAATAATAATAAGTCACTAGCTGCTAAAATATTATGCAAAAACATACCACCTAGATTTTTAATAATTTTCAATTTTCAATTTTTGAGAAGTGGGGTCGCTGTGGACAGTAATGCACGTGTACCAATGTCATTAGATTCAGTATTGGTAATGTGTGTTTGCAAAGTTTTATAAACATATGTTTGTAGTAGATTTTTTTTTTCTAATTAAACGTAATAATGGAATCGATTAAGGAACTTCAGAGTAGAATTGCCGAATTAGAGGAAGAGTTAAAAATAGAAAAACTGAAACAGGAAGGAATCGTTCGCCAAAAGATAGCTGAAATGAGTTCTGAGGTTGTTGACTCTAACCCATATAGGTGAATAACTTCTTAAACTGAATGCAGAATTTATTTTTACGTGAAGCTTACATACGCAACTGTTGAAATCTTTAATATGTCAGTAAGGCAGTTATCATAGATATCTACCCCAGGGGCTCACATCTGGTATGGGCTTGGCACACCCAGGGTCCTAAGCTGTATTTCATCATTCTTCTCTTTCTTGGTGATTCACTTCTACTTCTCTCTTTCGGGTGGGGGGGGGTGTAACTCGGAATTTTTTTTTTTTTTTTTTTTTCTTTTTCTTTTGGCTGGTGCAGAATAAGCCTCAGGCTTCCTTGCACTGTATGGCTAATAATGATATATCGGTTAGTAAGAAATTCCATGAGAGCAGGGGGCGGCCTGGCCTGGGAAAACGAATGGTGAGTGCCACTGGGATCAACAGAAAATTTGGCTCTTCTACCAATAGCCCTGGCATGACAAGTGATGATTTTGGGGGGCTGAAACTTTACAGTCTGGCCCTGCAAGATAATATACACGAAGGCCGAATCCAGCCTTCATGGTGTTTTTTGTTGCTGGTGGGGATGTAACAGTTCAGCATTCGTGTTTGGGAAACATCAGTAGTTTTTTTTTTTTCTGATGCTATATAAACTTGCTTTCTTGCATAATGTGGCGCCAGTACTATCATCAGAATATGAAAGAATGCTGGTCTCGGATTTAGCTATTGTGGGAATCCCTTGCGCTAATATACAGGTTATTTCATAACAAGCATCCATTTTCCGGATTAAAATCAGTGAAAAAAGTTCACATGAACATGTGTGCGATTCTGATCGGTTATCAAACCATGTCTCAATTTGAAAAAAAATGGATATGGAGCTTTCAGTGGTAAAAATGAATGAGTAAACATATACTCAGTATGAATAAAAATTTTACTGGGTGTGTCACCTTGTTTATTGTTTTTATTTAGCCATCTTTAATGGACATTAGTAATTGCGCTTTCGTAATATGTCTCTACTAATGCTATATTTTTTTTTTTCTTTGACAAAATTTATATTTTATTTGGTCATCATTACCCTAAACCCTAAGAATGTGAATTTTGTAGTGCTGTGAGGCGTTTTGCTCATTTAAAAAAAACAAAAAAAAACGCCTTTTTTGAGCTAGTAGTTCAAAAAATAGGTTGAGATAGGAGAATTGTCCTTAATTAGCCTGAAATTGTATTTTATAAAATCATCAGATAGCAATATCTGAAATGCACTAGTGTGGATTTTATGATCATTACACTCTTTCATGCCACGGCCATCCATATTTTAGGGAATAAATATTATTGTTTTGAATTCTATTAAAATATAGAATTAAAATATTGTAATTCATATGAAATAATGTGACTTGACTAGAAAAAACATATTTAGTAAAATTCAAATTTTTCGCCTTCTAGGATGGGATCAACAGAAAATTTGGTCATTGACTAATATTTTTCTATTAATAAGTGTTAAAATCATTATTTATTGATTAAAGCAGTCATTGGCTGTGCATATAATATGCTCAGTGGACAATGAAATGTCTCATCAGTGCCACAGCATATTTAAGTTGTTATCAACTGGGCAGTTGATAACTTAAATATACTGTGGCATGGATGAGATTACACAACACATCCAGAAATATGACTGACCATGCTGCCTACAAAGCCCCAACATCTGCACCACAGTGCATGGTGGTATATGTTGTATTACCCATTTGATTTCACCCCACAGATGCTTGATGGGGTGAAATCTGAGTGTGGTGATGGGGTGAAATCTGAGTAAGGGAGGTGAAATCTGAGTGGGCTGCAGATTGTATCTCAGTTTGTGGCTCGGTGTGTTAGCCTATTGAAAGATGCCACCAATCTTGGAGGATAAAAACACTGATGAGTTTACTTTATCTATGTCATTATGGCACAAACTGGAAATAACTGTTGCTACCAGCCTGTATTATCATTGTGCATGTTGGAGCCATTACTGTGTGTTGGTTTTGCTATCCATAGGATTTACTGTGAGCATGGCAATGAGGAAAATGCGATTTGTCAGATGCAAGACAACTAGCCATCATAAGCAGTGATGGAAAATGTCGACAGCAGTGTGGTGGAAAACTGGCAGTGGTGACTCAGCTTTTCTTTTATATAATGAAGTGACTATTCTCTTGTCCCTATTTATCTGTCTTTTAGTTTCTTACAGATCAATGTGTTTTCCTATGCTTAGTATAATCACCAATCCACAGCTGCTGCAGAATAGCATTCAGCAAATCAACTTGTCTTTTATTATTCTAAAATAGTTCATATTATTGTCTGACCATCCTAGGAGGGTCATATTTCAGTGGCCATAGTGTACAGATTAGTATATGTTAATAGCATAAATAGTAAAATGTCATGTGCAATATATGAGATGTGATAAAAATGTTTGGAGAGTGACTTGGTATCTTGAAATTGCAATGTTGTAGTATGCAACATGTTTGCTGACTCGTTTAAACACTTAATTTATCTGCAGTTAGTCTGAATAGAACATGAATAGAAAGAAGAAGTTGGTACATGAATAGAAGGAATTTTATGCATTTCCCTGCAATTGGAATTAGTACATGTGAATAGAAGGCATTTTGTGTTTCCTCACACTTTAAATTAATGATTTTACTGACCAGGGAATTCACTTTAAATTTTAGCATTAGCATTAGTAGAGGTATTTGATGCAAGAAAGCAAGCTTATGCAGCATCAGCCAAAAAAAAAAATAAATAAATAAAATAAAAAAATAAATAAATAAAATAAATATATAAATAAATAAAATAAATATATAAATAAATAAAATAAATATATAAATAAATAAATAAAAAATAACCACTTCCACTTCACCCCTCTGTTCGTTCGAAATACCTGTCCAGCTGAGCCTTAAACTTATTTAGGCTATCAATTCCACGACAAGGGATGGAAGTCTGTTCCACCAACCAACCACCCGCTGGCTAAAGGCAAATTTCCGCACGTCATTTGTTTCAAATTAGGGAAAATTGTAACAGAGACCTTCAAAATGTTGAAGACAGCTTTTGGAAAAGATGCTGTGTGTCATTCAATGACTTTTCAGTGGTTCACAAAGTTTAAAGAGGGTTACTTGTCTGTTAAAAATGGTTCTTGCTTTGGTCACCCTGCAACTTCAGAAACCAGAGATTCAATCACCCACATTCATGGTGTGATCAATGTTTAACTATCTGTAAAGTTGCTAGTGAAATTGTTATTTATTATGGGACATGGTAATCAATTTTAACACAATATTTGGGATTGTAATGTATTTCTGTCAAGTTTATGCCTCACATCCTCGCCAATGATCACAAAGAGTGATGGGCTCAAACATGACAGGATCTTTGTCAATGTGCAGCTGCTAACCCACACTTTGTTTCCCTCATTATCACTGGTGACAAATTGTGGGGGTATGACATGGAAATAAAGGTCTACTCTAAATGGAAGACTTAATCTTCTCCTAGACCCAAAAAAGCAAGCCAGTCTTCGATCAGATATTTTTTGATTGAAATTGGCAGGGCAGTTTGAGTAAGATTCACAGGGCAGTTTTCATTTTGAATTTGTTCCACATGATTAAACAGTGAACCAGGAATACTACAAAAACAGTTTTACTGTGATTATTGTGTGATGCAGTTCTGAGAAAATTCCCAGAAAAGTGGACTTCTGAAATTGGTGCTTGTAACATGACAATGTTCCTGCACTTGACACTTTCCATTCAATAATTTATTGTGAAGCACTTCATTATGGGGTTGTCCATCTGCCATACTTACTGAATGTAGCTCAGTGGTTCACAAATCCCTCTCCCAAGAGGCCCTCTTGAAAGATCACAGATTTGCAACAACTCTGGATATTATTCATAATGCAACACAAACTATTAGCAATTCAAAATTAACCCTATCAGGAATTCTTCCAGATGTGTTGGAATATATAATGTCAAGGAAGGAGACTACCTCAAAGGAGAGCCATCCAAATATATTGCTGGTAATCTTTATCATTTCCCAAATTAGTTCAATCTCCAAACTTTTTGACCATCCCTCATATATGTACTAATTTAAATAACAAGATTTCCATCCTTGTTTTATAATGGCTTAACAAAACTGAGAGAGACATTTATAGAAATTACTCCTGATGCATAATAAATAAGACTCATGTGAAGGGAGGAGATATATTCCTTTCTTTGTAGTGAGTTGTTGCCATGCTTACAGCTATTACAGTGGTGTTGTCATCTTGTTAGAGATTGGGTAGATGTTCATCAGTGTACTATGGCAATTATTTTCATGAAGCAATGGGACTATGCTCAAGATTCACTATTGAACAGGTCAGTGCCTTTGCAGCACATTTTGTTCATAGTGAACTGTCCAAGTTGATAATTGGCATCATTTTAATTGTATCTCATATTATGAGTTACATATATATACTGATATACTGAGTTGCCGAGGCTTTGCACTGCTTTGAATAGGTAATGCTGATATTGATGAGCAATGAGATACAATTAAAACAATGCCAATTATTGACTTGGACAGTTCACTATGAACAAAACATGGTGCAAAGGCACTGACTTGTTCAATCAGTGTACTATAAACAAAACAGTGATTAAGTCTACATCAGGGGTCAGCAACCATTTTTGATCTAATTTTTAAAAAAAAGAGATCAGCTCAAGCTGGGAGGAGGGGGAGAGTTTTTTAAGAAATGGAATAGAGTGGGAAGGTGTTTTATTAAAAAATATATATTTTTTGAAATATTATTTAATACTGAAAAAATGTAACAAACATCCAGTTAGATACAAATTAATGTAACTTTTGATGCCGAATTTCTTGAGCAAGTCTCAACATCAGGCAAGTATGCTGTAATTTTCATCTTTAAACATGCTGAGAGACTCTCATTGTTCAGACGGTTTCTCGATTTATTTTTAGTATAATTCATGTTTGAAAATATTTGCCTGCACAAATACATCCTCTAACTCCATTTCGAATTGTGCTTCATGTCAGCTAAAAGTTAAAGAACCGCAGTTACATGTTCAAAGAGCTGCAGGTTGCCGACCCTTGGTCTACATTATGAGATGTTGCTATTGACTAAATGCAGATTAAAACAAAATTGCATCTAGAAAGCTTCATATCTATAAAAGTTAATGCTAATTAAAATAATAGGACTTCTATGTTTAAAAAGTCTTAAAAAAGAAACCAAGAAATTTTAAGAAATTTTTAGTTTAAGAAATTTTTTCCTTGATGATCTTTTTTATGTAGGGCAGTTGCTACGAAGAGAAGATGGAGGCTTTTGTACTCTTTGCAGTTTTACTAAAGAACCATCAGTCTCCCATTTGAACCAAAGAAGGGTTCTGTTGTGAACTCAAAATATAGCTTATAAAGTTAACTGGGCTGTGGGCTTTGTATCTTCAGTGTATTTCAGCAAAACTAAAATTTGTTACCAACATGTGTGTTAACTGTTGCCTTGTTAAAAATACTTAAGAGCCTCCTGTGTAATGTATTTTAGTAATTATATTAAAATATAAATAGTATTAATACTTTCCAGAGCAAGTTCTGTGAACATATCTGGGCACCTAAGCACTGAGTTTTCTGCTAGTGAATGGGCTCTGTGGAGTGAGTGTTTCATTAAATTTTGAAAATTTATACAAATGGAAACTTTGTACATAAATGCTTTTAACTATTACTTTGTTCTTATTTTCACTCTAATATTGGTTGCCCAATATTATAGTTTTAAGGCCATTTAAGTTGAAGCATTTTTTTTTTCTCTCAAAAATTAATTTTACTCTTTTTGTATTTTTCAGTCGTCTTATGGCTCTCAAGAGAATGGGAATTGTTGAAAATTATGAAGTAAGTTTGTCATTGACAAATGCCTTATTCACTTATAAAATAAATTTAGGTTTAGTAATTATTATCAATAATTCTTACTTTTGTTTATTTGAAACAGAAAATTACAGTATAAATATGATTTCAAGCATATATGCAGATATTTTGTATTAGTGGCATTTTTATTATATTTCTCATATTAAGCAAAAACCCTTGTAGTTTTCTTGATTTATTAAAATACACTAATAATTATTGAAAATTACAAATGAATCAGTGAAAACTATTAGGTAATTACCAGTCACTTAGTAATAACTGCTATTCTAGGTTTTAAGGAGATCCCAGATTTGGTGCACTGTATGAAGCTACCGCATTGTCATAGAGCTGTATTACACCATCGAAGTAGACTCAGTTATTTCTGGAAAATTACTGTTTTAAACTTCAAACCTAGCAGTTTGTTTTGTTCAATGCAATAAGAACATTTAACAAATAATGAAAATATGGCTTAGGCAATGGAATGTAAGTTTCTGTAGCACTGGTATGAATTTTATTCTGTGCTGACAGATCCATAAATAAGTTGGGTGACAGTAAAGCAGTTTGTTAGTAAAAGGTAGGTTTTGATACATCCTTGTACAAATATAGATTCTGTTTTATTCTTCAGTAAGTGATATATGTTTAAGAATTTAATTTATTAATAGCAACCTGATATTCTTCTGACGAAACATTAGAATCAGTTTAAATTTGCTTTCTCTTCAAAAACAAAATATAATATTTCTGATATCAAATGTTTGATTTTCTTTCCAGAAAATAAGAGACTTTTCCGTGGCAATTGTAGGTGTTGGGGGAGTTGGTAGTGTTGCAGCTGAGATGCTTACAAGGTGTGGAATTGGTAAAGTAAGTAAAACTGGAATTTATTGTAAAAATTAAAACCTTCCTGACTGTTTTTGGATGGTTATATCCTGTAATAATTACAGCTGTCATTATGGTCCATTTCAACAAAAAAAGTGTATTGAAAAAATTTAATAAAATAATATAAATGATAACAAAGTAATAAAATTTTCCTTTACCTGACTAATATGCTTTTTGTGAATTAACGATGAACAGACACAATTTGGCCTTAGTAGCCCTTGTGTCGTTAAACCGAATAACAACAGCAATTTACCTGACTAAAGTAGTAGATTCAAACACATGTGCCTCCCAATTTAAAGTGAAGACAGATGTAGGCAAAGAGAAACATATGTAAAACACTGTTGACAAATGCATGAAAATAAATCAGCACATGGCCACTCATAAATATTTTATATTATAATAAAAAAAAAAGTATTTTTTATTGAATTGTTTTATAGTCTATTAGTTACATCAAATGGAGAAAGCCATAAGTGTGTAATTATACATAAAATTATACAAAAAACAAAATTCCCATTGGAAACTTTCAAGTATTGTTATCATTTTATAATGTCTATAAAAACTGCTTACTAAGTTTAGTAATTTTTTTTCTTATGTGGTACATGAAAATTGTTATATTTTTGTTTCAGTTTGTTTTTTGCCTATGAGTCAAAAAGAGGTTCACTGTTGCTGCTTTACTGCTCCTGCCTGAGATTGGTTAACGTTCCCTACTGAAGGGTTTTAAAGAATTCCTCTAGTTTCTATGGAAATTTGATTCCTGACATCTCCAAATGGGTGACCCCAGTATGCTCTTATTGTTATATATATATACTGTTACGGAGGATTTATTGTGGTGTACTTGAACAGCCTAGTAATTATAGAACGGTTTCTCCTATACATTGTGTCCTCGGGGGTAACACATTTGTTAGAATTGCCATCCTCCCCACACCAGGTAGAAAAGACCTGAGTTCTAGGCCCATCGATAATGTGCAGAATATAGCTGAGTTAGTCTCGGGAGAGGGCAAAATGGTTTTTTCTCCCGGAAACTCGGGTTTTTCATCCATCAAACAGAAAACTGACCACAGAACACGTGCAATTTACGGACAGTATACATAGAGAAATATGGCCTTAGTCGCTGATGCTCTTAAAACCCTACTACAACAACTACCTATACATTGAAATTTCCTTTGATAATTCTTTTGACAAAGAATCGTTCCCAACATTAAAACCAAACATTTATAAACTTTGTTAGTGACTTAAGGATTCTAGTTCTTGTGTTTAGTGTGTTCTCTGATATGGACATTCAAAAACTCAATTCACTTCCATGCCAAATGCTAACACTAGAACTTTATTGTATTGGTAATTTGATTTTTTTTGTCCCTCCTCCATTTTGGAGTTATATCTATTTAAGAGTATCAAGTAGCTTTTTTTTTTAGGTATGCTGTATGTTGCCATAAGTTTATTATTTGTGTTTAAGACAGTTCTTAAATTTTTGTACTAGTTAACTTTAAGTGGAAATTTTGTCTTTCATTTTTTGTCTTTCATTGCAAATAATTAAGTTATTTATGATGGAGTCCTCATGTGCATATAACAACATGGCATGTAATTTGAATATTACTTTCCATAATATGATTTCCCCTCTACATAAAGATTTTTGAAACACCTTGTGTATGTGAAATACTACAAAATTTTTGCCTGAACATGTGACTCAAGTTGGGCATCAGGCAGATATTGGGTTACTTCTGGTTAAAATAAGCTGATGCTATTGTGCCAGTTGTGAGATTGAGCTAACGTGTTACCAAAAAAATTTACAGCCCATTGTTGCCAAATCAGCTGCAGTAAAACAATTCCAATGAAGTTGTAAACTATTCTAGTCTCTTCTGTCCAGATCATAAACAAATTTATTTACCAGTTAGTATGCTGAAATTTTTCATTTTTATTGCACATTAAAATGAGTGAATGTTATAATAATTAACAGAATTGGACTTGGATTTCTGCTTATAGTTTTCACACGTGGAGGAAATGCTTCTTCCACGTTAGCTGTTTGACAAAAATAGTCCTGTCACCTGACTTGAAACTTCCTAGGATTATTAAAACAAACATCATTTCATGTGAACAAACAAACATTTAAAGCAAACATCATTTCAAAAACTGGAGACAAAATTTTAGTTCTGCATGATGATTTCAAGACAAAAAATTGATATAATGGAAAAACAAGGATTTAACTTGTGAAAAAATTGTGGTTACTATTTTTTATGACAGCAAAAAGGTTTTTCTTGTGGAGTTCAGTATTTCGCAGAACAACTACAGTGGTACCTTGGATTATGAGTAACTTGGTATACGAGTGTTTTGCAAGACGAGCAAAAATTTTTAATAAATTTTAACTTGATAAACGAGCGGGGTCTTGCAATACAAGTACAGTCAGTCCTCGTATAACACGTGTTTACACTACACGAATTCGATCATACACGATTTATAAATACGGGAACGATATCTTATATAACACGAACCGAATTCGCCTATGCACGATTCCCTTTGTATTTACAAGAAATGGCAGTCGAACGCAGAATCACCGCAACCCGATAGCAATGAAGAGAAGGTTTTGAAAATGTATTTATGGTTTTTTATATCCATGAAGGGGAAACACATTTCACCATAATAACGTGAAAACCAACAATTCCAGCTAGTATAATCGCAAATGCAATTAGATCGAGTTTACTACCAGTTTATAACAGATTCCACTAGCAGGAACGCAACTGGAAATTGTTTTTATTGTTTTATGGTAGGAACCCCTAGAAATGTGCTTTAGTAAAATGTGAGGTGTTAATTAATAGTGTATCTCTACCTTTACGGTGTTTATTCAGTTGCTACACGCGTGCAGCTTTGTTTATGTGTATCAAGCGTGCCTCCTCATTTTGTAATAGTGCGAGCGATGAATCTGATTTCTGAAATCCTCAAAAGGAGGCAAAAGCAAGTGTCATTGGAAAGATTCCTTGTTAAAGTCGCACAAAAAGAAAAAGTCAACAGATTGCAGTGATTCCGTTAGAGACAGTGAAAGTCGTCCTACCCAATAATTAATAAATTCGATTGCTTTATGTATATTAAATTTAAATATCAAAAATATAAAAAGGTATGTATTTTGTATTAATCATTTTTACAGTATATGAATATTTTTGAGTTTTGGAACAAATCATCTGGGTTTCCATTATTTCATATGGTGAAATTTGCTTTGATATACGAGTGCTTTGGATTACGAGCACGTTTCCGGAACGAATTATGCTCGCAAACCAAGGTACCACTGTATTTTGAATAATGTGTACATGACATTTAGATTTTTGTGTAACACCATCAAATAAAAAAAATTGAAGCATGTTTACTAGTGGGCTTTATCTACCTTCATAAGGTTCATGTGAGCGTTGAGCAGCTGCTTGAGAATATAACTTTGAATAATTCATCCAGTGACCCTGTAGTATAATCCTTATCAGACTCCTTGTAAATGTTTTCTTGAATTGAGCTCATTTAAATTCAGAATGACCTCTGTGCTCCATCCTTATTTCTTTGATTCATATATTTCTTAAGAGGACAATTTAAATTTTCTTACGAAATACTTTTACTAAAAATTATAAAAGTGTATTCATTGAAATAGACATTAACTCACTTGGATCTAATTATACTGTGTGGCCACTTTATTTGGTACGTCTACATAATAGTAATTGGGCCTCAATTGCTTCCCACAGATGCTCAGTTGAATTGAGATGTCATGACTGGGGTGATGACTACACTAAGCTAAATTCACCTTCATGTTCTTGGAACCAATTCTGTGCAAATTCTATCCTTTTGAAGTAGCACATTATCCTGTTGGAAGAACCTATTCACCTGAAGATTCTACTGCAGCCATGATTTGCATCCAGATGTTGCTACAGTAGTATCAAGAGGCTCAATATGTGCCTAAAAATATTCCTCACACCATTACAGTGCCATCACCAACCTATACTGTTGTCACTTGGCAGGATGGGTCTTTGTACTTGTGCTGTTTTCCCCATATTCTGGTCCTCCCATCGGTGTGAAACAGCAAGAATGGGGATTTGTCAGACTCAGCATTTACCCAATCCTTCAGTGTTAGTGTTATCAATGATAATGTTCCTGGGCCCATTGTAATAATTATAGTTTTCTTGTTTTTTGCTGACTCAAGTGACAGCCAACAACTGAAGATTCAGTTGTTGGCTGTGATACCCTATCTAGGACAAGGTATGACCAGTTGCATATTCTGAAATGCCTTTTTGGTTACCACTGTTGTACTGGGCTCTTATTTGCAGCCTTTCTATTAATCTGCACAATTTGTCCACCTCTTTTGGCCTCTCACATTAATGAGCTGTTTCTGATCATAGGATTGCTGTTGGCTGGATATTATTTGGCTATTGGCCAATCTCAGTACATCTGGGATATAATTACTTGTGTAAACCCCAGTGGGGTTGCAGTTTCTGAGATACTCATACTGATGTATCTGGTGCTAACTGCTATGCTACAAGCAAAGTCACTTAAATCTTTTGTCTTACCCATTCTCACATTGAATGACACACATACAACACTCTGTACATTTGCTTACCTGCTTTGTATTTATGGTAGGAACAGGTAATGCACTTACTGAAGAGCAAGAGCATCACGTCATCAAGAGGCACTCCATTTAGTGAAAATATATTTATATGTAATAAAGTGGCCACTCAATGTTGAAAAGAAAGTGTGTGTTCTTTGATACACATGTAGATGTATTATTTTTTATATTTAGTTAATTCTCTTCGATTATGATAAAGTTGAAATGGCAAACATGAACAGACTCTTTTTCCAACCGCATCAGGCTGGAATGAGCAAAGTTGAAGCAGCTGCAAAGACTCTGAGGTATTTTAATTTTACTTTGGTTTTTATTCTTTTGTCCATTATATTCATGTGGGAATGAATGATTAAAGCAAAAATGAATTGAGGATTTGGTTGTAAAATATGAGGTCATGCTGGAGAAATGCTGCTAGTTAAGCCAAAACATTACTGTCTGTAATTCTGTCCAGACATGATAGAACCTTGTCAACTAACTCTAAACTTGAGTTCTGCAAGGCAGGCTTTGGGTGATAAATTTTTTTCAGCATGGCCTACCCTAGCGTGTAAAAGGAATTTGTTTAGTAAAGAATTCATTGAGCAGAGGAGGTGTGGGAGTCTTTGTTAATGCCATAGAGGTTAATAGTTTCCCATTTAGGGAAACTGTTCATTTTGTGGGAGGGGGAATTAGGGAAATCACCAAAAAGATTCAGGTTGGTGGCATAGACCAAAGTTTATACTTGCACCTTCCCTGAGAATACCTATGTATAATCATGAATTGCCATATTCATGGAAATAGATGCTCATATCATTTGAGCATCTATTTCCATGATTCATAAGTAGACAAAAGCCACAGGGGAAAGGGATGTCAGTTTAGTAAACAGTAACTGAATACAAAATGTAACTGTCCATGTAGTAATTGAATTTAACCATTTAAAAAAATGATTTTTAACTGTTATACAAAATTTAATCCATTTGTAAAGTAATGCCAAGAGTGTTGTAAAAAAAAATGAATGAATTTGGACTTCTCGTCATGTCACCTAACACTGATATTGGTAGGCTGACAGAATCTGAGTGTCACCCAGAGATAATGGGTGAAGAATTACATTGTAGTGATTAGAGCATGTACAGGAGAGATATTTACCAGTGGTGGGGGGTGATTTACCAGTGGAGTGATATGCTTATCAAAATCAGCTTGAAGCCAACCAGATCATTTCCCTATTCTGATGAAACCCAGCTGAAGTTTGGTTTGTGTGGTGAAAGATAACCAGCGATGGAAAAGAAAGTCCGTGATTTTTCATATGTATACGCAAATACAAAAAAATAAGAAAGTAAATTAGATAGGTCCCTTACAAGATGGAAGTAGTGGATTCATATACAACCCTGACAAAATGAATTGAATTGGTACTTTGCAACAATTGTTGATCCAGGAGAAAATAGTGAAAGGGAGTAAGCTTGCTGTAATGAGACAGGTAATGATCTCTGAGAAGTGCCCATTGGAAAAGCTGATGAAGGAGGTAGAACCTAGTGGTGATATATCCAGTTATGCATGGTTTTATGGAAAATTACCTGAACTGCTTGACACAGGATACAATGATATTCATTTATGCTAAACAGGATCTCCTTTGATATATTGAGGAGGTCCTGCTTTGCAATTACCTCTCTTGAGATATTTAAGGTAACATGGGAGGAGGGAATGACTTATTAAGGATTCCATCAGAATTTTTTGATGTGAGCAGTTGTTATGATTGACATTCGTTCATGGAGAAGTACTGATATTTCTCAAACCATAAAAGAAGACCTAATGCAATGCAAGAAATATTGACTGGCGAGTTTCACTTCTGTGGTGGACAAGGTCACAGATTCTGTAGTTAAGGACATTTTACAGGACAGTCTCGACAAGAATGGATCCCAAAGGGATCACAGCAAGCATTCGTGAAGTGGTAGTCTGACCAGTCTGGTTAATTACTATGAGACGGTCATAAAACAGTCAGATGCAAAGGAAAAAAATTTCAACGTTTTAACTTCACGATATGGCTCTTCACGGAGAGCTTATATAAATTTGTGCAAATTTGGGTTTCTAATAAGATCCTGAGGTGAATTAGTGATTGGCTGAAGAACAGGAGATAGAGAATAGTCATAGATGGACATATTTCAGAGGGGGCATGCATACAATTGGGATCCCACGAAGATTTGTTTCTAATTATCCTTAATGATAGTGATGAGGACATACAGGAGAAATGCAAATTTAATTTTGTTATGATATACTTGGATTTTAGGAAAGCTTTTGATCCTGTCAAATTGTAGCAGTGTGACATTAAGGACAAATTGCTGCTATGGATAAAGGGATGGTTGAGTGGGAGAAGACAGAGAGTGGTAATCAATAGATACTGCTCTTTGTGGACTAATTTTATTAGTGGAGTCCCCAAGGTTTAGTGTTTTGCTCATTGTTCTTTTTTCTATTTATTAATGATATTGATGAAGATATATCAGGCTTAATGTCCAAGTTTGCAGATGATAAGAAGGTTTGTAGGGTTGTTAATGACGGTAATGTCAGCACGCTACTGCAACAGGATCAAGAAAAGTTGGGCAGATGGGCTAAGAGGTGGCAACTAAAGTTTAACATTGACAAATGTAAAGTACTGCATATGTGTAGCAGTAACCCCAGAGTAATGTATCAATTGTGTGGTACTACACTAGGATAGTGGAGAATGAAAAAGACCTGGAGGTAATTGTGCAGTCAGATATGAAGTTTTCTGAGCAGTGCAGACAGTCTTCAAGAGTAGCTCGTGGTGTCTTGTCAGTGATGTACAGGAA
Organism: Mastigoproctus giganteus; assembly: GCF_048544385.1. Classification (NCBI taxonomy): domain Eukaryota; kingdom Metazoa; phylum Arthropoda; class Arachnida; order Uropygi; family Thelyphonidae; genus Mastigoproctus; species Mastigoproctus giganteus. Next base: position 33,962,310 of record NC_143587.1, on the reverse strand, counting down.
TTTTTCTAGAAGGGATTAAGAGGTGATTATCTCCTTGTATAAGGCAATGGTCAGGCCACACCTTGAGTACTATATACAGGTCTGGAGGCCTCATTTTAGGAAGGATGTAGAGCTGCTGGAATGAGTACAGAAAAGGGCAACGAGATTGGTGAATGGAACAAAGGGATTGCTCTTATGAAGAGAGGCTTAAGTTCTGCAAATTGCAGTATCTAGAGTCCAGGCACTTGCGAGGCGATCTGATTGAGGTATCATCATCATCAGCCATTTTCAATCCACTGCAAGATGAAGGCCTCTCCAGCAACTTTCCAGTTTCTTCTGTTTTGTGCAGTGGCCATCCATTTACCCATGAGCTTGTGAATTTCATCTGTCCATCTCCATTGCTGTCTTCCAGGTTTTCTTTTAGCTCCTCTTGGGTACCATTCTGTTATTTGTTTAGTCCATCTGTCATCATGTCTTTGAGCTGTGTCCTGCCCAAGTCTGTTTCAGTTATTTAGTTTTGATAAAAATGTCCTTTATTTGTGTTTGCTGCCTAATCCCTTTGTTTCTCTTCTTATCTAACAGTCTGATTCCTAATATAATTCATCCCATTCTTCGCTGAGTAGTTTTCAACTTCTCTTCCATTCTTTTGGTGAGTGCCAAAGTTTCACTTCCATAAATCATGGTGGAGAGTATACATTGGTTCATTATTTTACATCTCAGACAAATTAGGATATTACCCCTCAATATATGACTATATTTCCTGAATACTATCCATCTTTCAGCCATTTATCAGTATTACAGCTAATCACTTGTCCCAGATAAGTATGTGAATCCACATTTTCAATTACTGCTCCTTCAATGATTATATCCCTTTCAGTGGTATACTTGTTCATCATTACTTTTGTTTTAGCCATATTCATCTTTAGTCTGAAATCCTTACTAACTCTGCATAACTGATTAAGATTTTCCTCTAATTCTTTGGGATCACAGCTTATGATCATAATGTCATCTGCAAACTGTAAATGGTTTACATACTCTCCACTCATATTGACTCCTTTTTGGGACCAGTCTAATCTTCTGAAAGCTTCCTCAAGGGCAGCAGTAAACAACTTCAGAGATGTGTCTCCTTGTTGAACTCCTTTCTCAATTTTAAATTTGATACTGTCTTTGTCTAGTCTAATAAAGGAGGTAGCATTCTCATATATTTTCTTCAAAATCATAATGTATGGGGTATCTGTGCCTTATCTTTCCAGTGCCTGAAACATTGCCTTATGCTGTATGGAATCGAATGCCTTTTCATAATCCACAAATGCCAGGCATATTGGTGTTTTATATTCATTTGTTTTCTCCATTAGTTGCAATATTATGTGAAGGTGATCCATAGTTGAGAATCCTGTGCTAAAGCCAGCTTGCTCTTTTGGTTGATTCTCATCAAGTATTCTTTTTAATCTTCTAGTAATGACCCTTGTGAACAACTTGTAGATGTGGGACAACAAGCTAATTGGTATACAGGTAACCCTCTTATAAAACGGTAGTTTGGTTCCTACAAATCTCGTGTATTGTGAAACTGTGTTATACGGGACTAAGAACCAGTAAAAAAAGGGGGGGTTACATTCCACAACCTAACAAAAATACAACATTTTTTTTATAACTATCGGAAACTTAATTTTTATAGTAGTAATAACTTAATATTTTAACTTTATTTTTATAATAGTTGTAACTTAAATAGTAATAACTGAACAAACATCTTGCCTTACAAACTGTGATACTTATGTGTCAGATAATGTACTTTTATTTAATTTTCTTCCTCTTCATTGCTGCTAAACACAATTTCTTCTGCAGCATCTAGATTTTGTGTACCTTATGCTCTCTTTAAAAGTCACAATCTGCACGCTTTGAAGTCACAATTTTTTATGATCTCAAACAAGCACAAGTTCAATAGCACAGAACCTAACCCAGGGATCTCTCAACAAAATACACTGAAGTCACACCTTAGATATAAAGCACAAATTTAACTTTATTACCTTACCAATTAACAAAGTTAAATGATACGTGAAAATGGAAGAATATTTTCCAGTCAGCAAAATAAAAATAAGTTTATGCTTATGTACATAGCTTAATTAATACATACTGTAATATGTACATAGTAACTAATTGATATTCATTGACTTTTTTTTTTGTTATAAAATTTAAAACAGTAAAAATAATAAGCAATTAATAACAAAGAATTCGGCACACACAAGTTGCAACAAACGTGATACATGGAAGTGAGATATGGAGTAATGAGTTTCTGAAAATTTATTTATGTTTTTTATATGATTGAATATTTCACAGAAGGGGAAACACATTTCACGAGAATAACATGAAAACCCACAGAATTCCAGCTATATTTCTTGCATTTCTTGCATAAGGCCCTATAGCAAATGCAAGATTGAGTTTGCTACCCATTTATAATAGATTACACTAACAGAAAAGACCAATAAGCCAGAAGCTGCAAATTGTTTTTATTGTTTTATGGTAGTAACCTCCAGAAATGTGCTTTAGAAAAATAGCATGAAAATGATAACGACTAGAGAGTCAACAGCAGGGATTCACAGAAAAGAATGGAAACATTGAAAATTACATCTAACATAATAGCAGGGTTTCCCCAGCACAAAAGCTCAAAAATACTGTGTTATGCAAGATTTCCTGCAATTCTCAAACCTTGTTAGAGCAACATCATGTTATATAAGTACCGTGTTGTGCATGGATTGCTGCAATTTATCAGTCATGTTAGAGTGAAACTATGTTATATGGGGGTTGCCTGTATTTGATTGAGGTGTATAAGATCCATTCAGTTGAGGTGTGTAAGGCCCTAAATGGTTTGAGCAAGCTCAATGCTGATGGGATTCCCTTTGCCCAGATTAATCGCCTGAGGGGACATAAATTCAAATTGAGGAAGGACAGTTGTAGAATAGATTTGCATAAATTTGCCTTTAGCCAGTGGGTGGTTGATTGCTGGAACAAACTTCCATCTGTTGTTGTGGAAGTTGACAGCTTAAATAAATTCAAGGCAGAAGTAAACAAACATTTGGAGTGAATGGATGGGTGAAATAGAGAGGGTAGTTTTTTTTTTTTTTTGTTTTGTTTTTTTTGAGTGATGCTGTATAAGCTTGCTTTCTTGCATAATATGCCTTTACTAATGCTAATGCTAACTTGTGAAAGTTTGCTAATGATCTGTGAGGTTTTCTGCTTAGAGAACAAACACACAAAGACTTAGTGGGATGGAGTTAAAGGTGGTTGAGGGCAAGAAACACTTAAGGGTTTTTACACTACATGAAATCGTTCATGCAGAATTTGCAATTCATAACTGTTATGCAGCATATTTTTATTAGATATTACTTATCAGGATAACACTAATATTTATATGGATATAAATGTATAAATTATTATACATTTATACATGCAAATATTATAATTATTATTATACCTTTAGTAATGATACAGTAAGAATGATCTCATCAAACAGAAGTACTAAATTGTGTTATCTGTTGAAATGATAGTTTTTAGTAAAATTCTGCAAGATATATGTACTGTATTTGACGGCATATGAGACACACTTTTTTTCCGAAAAAGTGCCTTGAAAAATCACCCTGCCTCCTATATGTGGAAGTGAGCCCTCCCTCATTGGCATCAGGTGAGTGGGCAGGTTGTATTTTGCAGTTCGGTCAGAATATTTTCATTTCTGAAGGATAACAGGACACCTAGGGTACTTTTGGACTTGCAGAGTTGTTTGCAAGAAGTTTCAAAAGCCAGGGAACACAGGAAAAGTCTTAGAAGGCAATGGAAGCTTCAAAATCCTTCTCCAGGTTTCTGAATGGTTTGCTGATCCTTTAAAAGGTGGCACAACCGATGGGCCAGTTATTTCTGTGCCGGCTTTCATGATGTTGAGCGTGTCTCCGTGTAAGGTAGTGTACTTTAATTGTGTGTGAAGTGACTATAATCACGACAGTGAATTGTAATCATTGTGGGTGACTGAAATACAATAAAGAACAGTGTTAACTGTATACCACTGTTTTTAATCAGAACTCCATTTCATAACAATATTGTTTAATCCTGGCATTTGACATTATTTTAAAGTATTTTACCCTCAGACAATGGCTGTAGGAGAAAAGAGGTTGAGTTACACTATTGGATATAAAATATTTTCTAATTAGCTAAATTTCTTTTATTTCTCTTTTAAATTGCTGTATTGGTAAATTAACAATAATAATTAAATAATGTATTATTATACAGTATTAGTATTTTTTTTGCTGTTCTGATCACATGTTTTGGGTGAGCTTTTTTCTACTATACACATTAAAATAAATATTAAATGCCTAAATACACTAAAACTTTTTTTCCTTAATTTTCCTTTCTAAAATGGGGGTACATCCTATATGCCCATGCCATCAAATACGGTAATAGTTTTATTGATGATTCCTGAATATTTTTTTGATATATAATTTGTTATTCTATGCTACTTTATTAAATTATGAGTTTCTTTTTTAGCTTTATATTGTTAATTTTAATTTTTAAATTTCAGCTTCATCAATCCAGATGTCCATTTTGAAACTTACAACTATAATATTACTATCTTGAATAATTTTCAAGATTTTATGCTCAGAATTAGGTAAATATTATATAGTGAAATATCATTATTCCAACTGAACTTTTTTGAAAATATGAATTTTTAGAGATTTTATATAATGTGAATGTAAAATTATTATATTATTAAAATTGTATGATACAAATCAGAAATTAAACTGTGGCACATGGAGACAGGCTGAAATAGGAGCATAAGTTATTTTTGAAATTTATTATTTTGCATTTCGTCATCTGCTTATGATCTGTGCTCTAGTATTAATTATTGGTGGTTTTGCAAATCATTTTATGTCAGTTGTGCAAAATTTCAAGTGGCTACACACACATGAAACTCATTGCATTTTGAAAGCTTGTTTTACTATTATCAGTTTACTAAATACATAAATAATGCATTTTTGCTATTTGTTTATTGTATTAATCACAGCAGAAGCATTAAATACATATTATATTTCAATTGTTATTAAAACAAAAATTTATTTATTTTTTATTTATTTTTTAAATTTTTTTTTTTTGTTTACATCTGGCTCATTTTTGCCTGTTCTCAGTTCAAGTGGTTTCAGTGGGGTGCATTGGTGTACATACTTCAATCAATAAGTGACAAGAAATAGTTGAATATGGGGAAACTTTAAAAATGTATTCTTAATTCTGATACTATATTACATAATAAGCTGAAACACATAATTAAAAACAAGTCTCATTGCCCAAAAAAAAAAAAAAAAAAATATATATATATATATATATATATATATACAAATTTGTATTATTTCCCTAACTGACTGCCTTAAAGTCAAATTTCTTAGTTGTAAAGTGGATGTAAGGGCACCAAAAACTATGGAAAATTAACAGTGTAGTAGGTGAAACTCCTTTTTCTTGAAAAATAGAGCCTTAAAGAATATTTTATGGTTATATTTCTTCAATTAAGAAATAATTAATGATGCAGTTTTACAGGGGTTAGATACTTGAGGAATTTAAATTCATGCTTTTTTTTTTTTTTTTTTTTTTCCAAGTTATAGAAATTGGTCTGGTTTTTTTCACCAGTGTGCCTGCTTGAAGGCGTGCAAGATTTTAGGGACTGGCATTGTTTTGCTTTAGATTGTTGACTATTGTTTTCTAGCACGAAAAAAAGAGAGAGAATGGTATTGTTTGTTGAAAAAATATATAGTGTCGTCCATGATCCATTGCCTAATGTGAATTCCCGCAAGTTAAGGAATGTTCAGGTTCACGTCATAAAAAATGCATAACCTGTTGTAATCTGTGGTGCCAGATATCTGGCTGCCCTTAATTAAATATGTATGCAGTCACAATAACTATGCAAACTCATCTGGCCTCTACTGGGGATAGATGTTTAAATTGGACTGCAGGAAGTTTTATTTTAGCCAGCGAGTTATAAATTACTGGAATAAGTTGCCTACATGGGTGGTAGAGGCTGACAGTTTGGGGAAATTCAAAGGTCATCTGGACAGTACCTTCGGGTGAGGGAAATGCATAGGATGATAGGTTTAATTTCCTTTTCTTTTATTCATTATTATTATTTATTTATTTTTTTTTTTCAGCCATGGAAGTTTAGATGGCCAAGAGCCTGTAGATCTTGTGCTTAGTTGTGTGGACAATTTTGAAGCAAGAATGGCTATTAATACTGTAAGTTGTTATATCTCTTTCATGTTTGTGAGTAACTAGTTATGAGGGTGTGTATTTAATTTCAGCACTTAAGCATATTCTTTTCTTTTTAGGCTTGCAATGAACTAAACCAGATGTGGATTGAATCAGGTGTCAGTGAAAATGCTGTATCAGGCCATATCCAGGTTATCATACCAGGGAAATCAGCATGTTTTGCCGTAAGCTATTTTAATATAAAAGTTTTTAATAAAAAATTCAAAACTATATTATTATGTTTCATACAAAAGGGTATATAACAAATTTCTATCATTTAGTTCCTGCTCGTGATTTGAACTATTTTGATATATTTTTTAATGCTTTTGCATATTTTCAAATATCATAAATGTTTCTCTGTCTATATTAAAATTAACATATTGCGGCTTTATACACAGTGCAGCAATTTGAAAAAAAGACTAATGTTATGAGACAATTGCTAGTGCTGCCATCTACTAGAAGTAAACATGAAATGAAAGAGTGATTGTTCCTTGAGCATCACAGTAAAGGTCAATGGAAATTGCCATTATTTCAGAATGTAGTGTAAGCTGACCTGCATGTCTCGTCTGTGTTGTGGAACAAAGAGCAAATATCAAGTTTTATGTTCAACTGTGCAAAAGTGCTTCGGAAACATTTCAAATGATGAAGCAGATGTATGGAGAGAATTGTCTGTCTCGTGCACGTGTTTGAGTGGCATAAATGTTTTGACTATAGAAGAGAATAACTGGAAGATGATGAAATCCAGGCCTAGCAAAGACAGTTTGTACGCCAGAGTTGATTGAAAAGGTGTGGGAGATCGTTAACAATGACCGATGTGCAACACTCCACTCCGAATGAGTTCCGAAGATCTGTGCATTAATAAGGAAACAATTTGATAAATAATAACCCAGGATTTGAGAAAAATGACAGTCTATGCATGGTTTGTTCCGCATTCACTAACAGGTGGTCAACAACAGGCATGAGTTGAACACTGCAGAGAACTCATTGACTGCTGAAAGCAAACCCAACTTCTTGAATTTGATCATTACAGGTGACAAGATGCGACATTTTCAGTATGACCCACAGATGAAGTACAGAGCAGAAGTCGGCAGACTCTTTCAAAGCCAAAAAAATTCATCAAGAAAGGTCACAAATCAAAACCATGCTCATCACTTTCTACAATAGCAAGGGAATTGTACGCAAAGAGTTTGTGCCTAATGGCCAAAGTGTTACTGCTACCTACTATCTGAATATTTTGAAACATTTGTTGCAGAGAATCCATTGTGTGCAGCCTCGGTATGGGGATGGCAGTTGGTTCCTCTCTTGCACGACAACACACCAAGCCACAGGGGCTCTCATTTGGGAGTTTTTGGCTAGTAAAAAAGTCTACATACTTTCATATCCACCACATTCACTAGACAGCCCTGTGCAACTCTTCTTTGTTCCCAAAGCACCACTGAAATGCTATTATTTTCATGATGTCGACACCATTCAAAGAGCTGTGACGAGAACATTGAACATTATACCAGTCATGGCCTTCCAGCAGTCGTTTCAGTTGCTTCATAATTGTTGCATTCAGTGTGTGGATGCAGGAGGAAATTACTTTGAATAAACCAAGGTTAGTTTACTCCTACATGGAATCATTATTTTTTTCTGGTATCAGTCTCTTTGTTCAATGGCTGAACTGTGTATATAGTTGGAAAACTGCATATACTTATTTATGAAATGAAACTTGAGGGGTTCGTTTTTTTGTTATCAGTTTACTATATATATCAGTGACCACTGAATTATGACCACTTACCTAATACTGTGTTGGGTCACCTTTTGCTTAGGCATTGACTCACTAGATGTCTGAAAATGTCTATAGAGATGTGCAGCCAAGTTGCCTGCAAGGCTTTCCACAGTGTTGGAATAGATGATGGTTGCATACCCAAACACATCACTTTCCATTCCAAAACATCCCACCCATATTCAATTGAACTGAAGTCAGGTGAATTTGGAAGCCAATCAAGATGGGTGATATCTTCACTGTGTTCCTCGAACCACTCATGCACAGTGTAGGTATGATGACACGGCACATTATTATTGCAGCATGGCAGGGTGCATGTGGTCTCCTTACAGCTGCCGGTAGACCTCACCAGTGAAACGGTCCGTGCACACCTGAGGGTCCTAGTTATTACCAGAAAAAAATGCACTATACTAAGCAAGCGCCATCACCTGCCTAGATAGTGGGCACCGTGCTGCAGAATCGGCACTGGCGACTTCACTGCATACTTTAATGTTGTGTAAACCATTGCAATGTTTGAATCTATTAAATCGTCCATTGCTTGCCACGAACTTGGCTTGGGGTTCACTGTACTTATCCTTAATATCTTCGTAAATACTTCTTGCTTCTGCTTGAATGGCCATTAGACTCAGGGGCACTTGCTTCTGACTCTGATTTTCCATCCATATTATTAATAGATAGCTTTTCCATCTTTGATATAACACCTGAACGCTGTTTTGTGATCACTGTTGATCTTAACATGTGCTTTTATACACGCACTGTCCCTTAAAATAGTATCAACTGTTGAAGCAGCGAGACCTAATTCCGTGCAATAGATGACAAACTTTGTCCTGCTTCGTACTTCTTAATTAATCATCTTCGTTTCTAAATCAATTTTGTTTCGTTTCCTAGCACTACCAGCACTTGCACTTTCCATTGGTCCCTTTCCCATCACCATTTTAATAAGTAAATAGGAATGAAGAGAAGATTCTGAAAATTTATTTATGTTTTTTATATTATTAAAAATTTCAGTGAAGGGGAACTCATTTCACCATAATACCGTAACATAAAATCCACAGAATTCCGGTTATCGGTATTATTGTAAATGCAATAAGATCAAGTTTACTACCTGTTTATAAATAGATTGCACTAACTGAAAAGCCCAATAAACTTGAAAGTGCAAATTGTTTTCATGGTTTTATGGTAGTGGCCTCTAGAAATGTGCTTTAGAAAGATATCACAAAAGTGTTCAAAATTGATTCTTATAACGGAACACATGATAACGATGAAAGTGTGGTGCAATTTCCATTATAAAAATTACCTTTTAGGGAGATAAATAGCTTAGTTATATAGTGAAAATTTCAACTTCCAAGGTCTTGGAACGAATTACCAAAAAAAAAAAAACCAATGTGTTATTGGGTTCACATTATGATATTTTCACGATACCTCCATTTATTCCTATGTGATGTACAATATGTTTCCATGATTTTTTAAGTTTGCACTAGCCGGCAAAAACTTACGTAAATTTGAATTTCTGTAAGTTGAGTATTACATAAGCCAGGGAGTGTTTGTATCTCTGAATCTGTCATGCACATGCATAAATTTTTCTTTGACCTATTACATCTGATCAGGTTTTGTTCAGGATTCCAAAACGGCATCCTGCACACAGAAACCTTTCCCATCTTGACATTCTCTGTCACAGTTTGATGAAATGTTGATTTTGATATGTATCCACAGTCGCAGCAATCTGCTAGATCATCATTTGGCAGCCACTCATTATGAGTTCACAGACATTGTGATGGTTTTTACATTCTTGACATCGGTCATCTTTAACTGACTCTTCTGCACTAATTCAATTATCTGCTTCTTAACATTGGCATATGAATAGGTAAGGTCTCCCAAGGTGTCTGCTATTATATCAGCATGAACAGCTTGTGGATTGAAGCCTCTCTTCTGCAGGTATTTGATTACTACTCTCACCTCCACTTTATCCATTTTTCAGTTTTCAGCATAGTACACTATGCTGCCACTTTATTAGGTACACCCCTGCTGTGTACACAAATCGTATATCCCACAACATTGCAAGTCACACGACCACAGTTGTGGATATAAATGCAGCAAAACAACCTTTCTAGTATCAGTTAAGTGTACAAACCGTAACAAGAATGGGGGAAAGGAGTGATCTAACGGACTTGGAACATGGCATGGTAGTAGGTGCAAGATGTGCTTGACAAAGCATCTCTGAAACGGCAGCTCTTCTGAACTTTTCACGCCCCACAGTCAACGGCACTCCTGTGGAAAAAAATCGCTTGTTGATGAGAGAGATCAGAGGAAGATGGCTAGAATTGTGCAAGCAAACAGGCGGGCCACAGTGTCACACATCATGTCAGAATACAACCTTGGTGCGCAGAAAAAAATATCACAACGGACCACTAGCCGCACTTTGTTGCAAATGGGCTACAACAGCCGACGGCCACATCGTGTACCTTTGTTATCAATGAAGAACAAGAGAGCACGCCTCCTGTGGGCACAGCAACACCAGCACTGGACTATCGAGGATTGGAAAACAATTGCTTGGTCTGATGAGTCAAAGTTCCTGGTGCATCATGTTGATGGAAGGCTCAGAATTTGGCAAAAACAACATGAATCCATGGACCCATCATGTCTGACGACTACTGTGCAACATGGTGGGAGCAGTGTTATGGTGTGGGGAATGTTTTCTTGGCACACGTTGGATCCGTTGATACCCATAGATTCACGTCTGAATTCCACATCATGCTTAAACATCGTTGCTGACCAAGTGCATCTGTTCGTATTGACAGTTTATCCTCAGTCAGATGGTTACTTCCAGCAGGATAATGCACCAGTGCACAAAGCCCGAATCACTATAGAATGGTTCCAGGAACATGATAATAAATTTTCTTTGCTGCAGTGCCCTCTCAGTCCACGGATCTCAATCCTATTGAACATCTTTGGGATGAGTGGGAAAGGGCTGTTCGCTGCAGGCCTACACCTCCATCGAATCTCAAGGAACTGTAAAGTGTGTTAGTTGTCTGACGGCACCATCGGGTTACCCCCATCTCCACATTGTATTCTTTGTGAGTGACACAAAACTCTGTGGAGACCAGAGATTTAAAAAGTGTGTGGGTAGTGGTCTGTTGTGTAGCATTATGTTCTGTTGTTTCTCTGACCATTTAGCAGTTGGGCCCCTATTGGGACTCACCATTGCCCACACTTTGCCACAAGCAGGCAGGTCAGGCACCCAGTAGATTATTTAAGTAATCTGGCAGGCTCCACCACCTCATTTCCAAAGATTTCAGTGCAAGCCAGAAAAAAAATCTCAAGGAACTGTGTGATACACTCGTGTCTGCATGGTACTCCATTCCTGCACAACGTTTTCAGCATCATGTTCAATCCATGCCTAGACAAATTCAGGCTGTTTTTGAAGGCTAAAGGAGGCTCAACACTCTACTAGGTAGGTGTACCTAATAAAGTGGCAGCACAGTGTATGTTACCTTTCAGTCTTATGAAAAATGAATTAATCAGAATTTGCAATGTAAACATATAAAGAATGTATTGTTATGTGATGTGTATATACATATATGCTCCACTCCTGGTAGTTGCTGCCAATATTGATGAGAAGGCATTAAAATGGGATGGAATGTGTACAGCCAGTCTTCCCGCAATGATAGGGATCATTGCAGGCTTTCTTGTTCAGAATACTTTAAAGTAATTATTTTCTTTGCTATATGATCAGGCTTTTTAAAAGCTATTTGAAATGAAATGTGAATATTTATAGAATTATTTTACAGCTAGAAAATACTTTGTGTTAAAGTTAATAATTTCAATTTTTCAGTGTGCTCCACCCTTGATAGTTGCTGCCAATATTGATGAGAAGACATTAAAACGGGAAGGAGTATGTGCAGCCAGTCTTCCCACAACAATGGGGATTGTTGCAGGCTTTCTTGTTCAAAATACATTAAAGTAATCATTTTCTGTTTGCTGTATGTTTAAATCATGTGTTTTACTGAACTCCTTTCCTGTTAGTGGTATAGTGTTATTATGTTTATTTATTTGTTTGTTTACTTTTCTCTTTTAGTATTTGTTTAATGTATAATAAAGATTAATCAGAGTACCTTATCTTTTTTCCCCCCTTTTGAAGAAGAAACGTTTTTTATTTTTCAATAAGAAATCAAAATTACAATGCAAACAAAAAATGAATGTACAGCAATACCCCGCATAGCACTGATAATTGGTACCGAAACTGTTCTGTGTTATGTGAAACCATGCTGATTGAGGTATAATTATAATAGGTTTTAAATGAATGCATACCAGAGAAACAAGTCTATAAACAATTTGCACTTCATAGCCAATTAAAAGGACTTGAAATAAAAAAATATTGCAAAAATTTTATTAATGAAAACATAACATCATGAGAGATGAGAAAAAAGCTTTATTGTTTATTTGGGTATTTCAAAAATAAAGTTTGGTGAAGTCACCTTTTCCTTTTCTTGGCATACAAGTCTTTGTAGCATTGAATCCCATCTTATAAAATTTGCTATAAAGGTAAACTGCAGCCATTATCAACCCACTGCAGGATGGAAGCCTCCTCAGCAATTCATGTTGAGGGAAATGGACCTTAATCTACCATACTGATCCAGTGCGGGTTGGCAGATCGACCGTATTTAGCAGTCAGGGGCTTGAACCCCGGTCTACTCAAGGAGCATGTGCTACTGCACTCCCGCTCCTAACCACTCGGCTACGGAGGCCTTCCATTGCCATATCTTGATGCTACATCCAACATTTGGATCTCCATTCATAATTGCCTCACAGGCCATGTCAAGCCCCGAAAAACTTTCTTCAATTCTTCTGTTGAAAATTCTTTTGGTGCACTTCAGTGTTATCCACTTCAGAATTGTTTTCCTCTTCTTCATATGCAATTTTCTCATCAATTTCTAGGAGAGTTGCATCATCTAAGTTATTTGCATGTGAGTCAATGCAGCCATGTACATTGGCAGTGTCCAAAGTTTCAAATCCCAAGTCTATTCCAATCTGCACAATGTCTTCAACAATTGTCTGAATTTGCGATTCAAAACCAATGAAATCATTTGCCAAATGGGGCAAAACATACTGCCAAACATAACACACGTTGTTGGCAATGATTTCTAACCAAGATGCAGATATATTTTCGATCGTATTTAAAGTGGTAAAAAGTAAATTGTGAAATGAAATGTTTGAAAAGCTATCACGTTGTCTCGTCAGGATGAAATTAAGAATACTGAACACTGTTGCCACTTACTGCCTGAGGGGACTACTGGAATATGTGCAGTATATATGAGACAATAGAGTTGGCACTGCAGCATATATGTGCCCATACCTAGGCTACGACAATGCAGCACATGTGTAGAGTACGTGTCTAGGCTATTGAAGGAGTTTTAATATGTACAGTAAATTTTCAACTTAAATTTAATTGAAAACCATGTTATAGTGAAACCCATGCTGTTTGAAGCCATGCTAAGTGAGGTATTGCTGTATTCTTTTGAAAGACCAAAAGTAAAGTTTTCTTATTTATCATTCAGTAGCACATAGAGATTAGCTTGGATGTACTGGATGTGTGTATGCTGATAGAGGTGCAAGCAATAATTTGGTTTCCGTGGTAAAACACACTTACTATCAAAAACCGACCAGAAACTCAATTAATTAATTAGATAATTGGTTAGGAAACAGTGTGACAGGTGGCCTTACTGGTTTGCTGATGATCAGACGAGCATAGTGGACTATACGAGTGAACGTTTGTCTACATCGTCTGAACCTGTCAAAGACATTAAAGCAGCAATACAGATAGAGATATGTCTTATGAAGTTGGAGTAGAGATTTCACATGGAACCATATGGAACATTGCATCTGAGCTTCTGGAAAGTCTGCAGCAGATGGATGTCTCGCCAATTGACCGACAGCCACAAGAAAGCACTTGTGGCAACATTGCTCACCAGTCTGCAGTGATATGTGAAATTTGGCCAGAAATTTTTTAGTTTCCTGGCCAAATTTCTTTTTAATTTGTGGGGATGGAACATGGCATTTACTATTGACATGAAGGAATAAATTTATATTTCTCGCCTAGTATTATACAGAAAATAAATCTTCAATGTGAAGACAGTGTCTGCAGAGAGAGGCAAAAAGAGTTCTGGGTATGCCAAATTATGAAATTTTCCATATATTATGTATGTGTTTGTAGGTATGCAAATCTATTTGGGAAATTATATATTGAAATCCCATCACTGGTTGGAAGAATTTCTTAAAAGTTGGACTTGGGTGTCACTTGGTGGGATGCGGGTCTTTGGTCGGGTACATGCCAGAATCCATATTATGTTAATGTTCTTCCCCTCCTAGCAAAAAAGTTCAAGACCATGCAAAGTGCAGGAAACATGATAACAACTATCTTTTTAGAATGCACAGGAATGCTATTTTGGTGGATTTCATCCCATGTGATTTAGTGATTAATGTAGCATCATAGCTTGTGGCAAATGAAGAATATCATTTGCCACAAGAGGTCTGACTTGCTGTTGAAACGCATTAAAATGTATGCCCACAGGGCCTCTGTTTTAATGCAAATAGCAGCACTTATTTATTTTGAAGACTTGGTATTGAGAGACTCTTCCCCTTCCTTCCCTTGGTCCTAAATTGGTGTGTCTGATTTCCATTTAAAGGGGCATCTGTGAGGGAAATGTTTCCCATAGTATGGCATCAGAGCACGTCTTTCGACTGTCGTGGTTTCAACAATTTGAACTCTCGTGACAATTACCTGAACGAATATGGCAGTTGTCAGAAAATTGTTTAAGAATATGTCTTTAGCAGTGACATGGACTTCAAGTAAAATCACTTGAAATAAAAAAAAAAATAAAAAAAAAATCTGTGTGTGTGTGTGTGTGTGTGTGTTATTTTAGGCAAGCTTAACTATTCTTAATTTAATTAGTCATTGAACTTTAACTAAAGAAGGGTATTATCCTAGAAGCCCTAGATGCAGTTTAGATAAGAAAGTAAGTCAGTTGGCATTAATTAACACCAAAAGTCATTACTGTCTTCTCTTAAACTCTTTCATCTTTTTTTTTTTAGGTATCTTCTGAACTTTGGTTGTGTAACATATTACTTGGGCTATAATGCTCTTCAAGATTTCTTTCCTAGCATGATGTTGAAACCAAATCCTAACTGTGATGATAGTTTCTGCAGACAAAGGCAAAAAGAGTTCCAGGTAAATCATGAAATTTTCTGTATTGTGTGCTGAAATCCATTTTCTGATTGGGAAAATTTCTTAAAAAGTGGGTGTCATGCGGGGATGCAGATCATACATAGGTGGAGTTGTGCACGATTCTTACCTCCGTGATCTATTATGGATTTTCTCTCTTGCAAACCAGCCATATAATATAGCTTTGGGATATACAATAAATCTGAATGATTCAAAATTTTAAAAATAATAATAATAAATAAATAATTACTGGATGATTACTTTAATTGAATATGGTAGTAACCACAAACTTAGATTTCTGGTTATGAAAAATTGTGATGTGATGTTTGAAGGTCATCTTGAACGCTCAGAATTGATTACTACTATCTTACCAGGGGCAGCTCGTCTATAAGCACTGCAGCACTCCCAGCTATTTAAATCTAGATATACAGTAAACGGAGTTATATGAAATTTTGTGAAGAATAATGCAACGTAATGAATATTTTGATTAACAGGACCCGCATATAGTATGCTCATCCTCTATTTCTAGAATCATTTCAATAATAAACTTTCCAACTTTGAAGTTTAATTAACTGTAGGCCTCACTGTGTGCCAGGCAGTGACACATTTTGTATTCCAGTGAATATCTGGTAGTTGGTTGCCATTGCCAACCAGCATATTGGCAACTTGCCAATATACATTTTTTATAGGTGAAATGAATCAGTCACTAAAGCAGCAGTGCAGATTTCATCGTTGTCCATGATAGGTGTGTAGCCACACTGTCGGTATCTTTTTGTTCTCCCAAATTCCCATTAAGTAACTAAATAATACCAGTGTTAAGTCAATACTCGACATTCAACAGTGTAATTATGTGATTACAGCTTAATTGAGTTTGAACTTGGTAAGTTGAAGTTATATTATGAGGTGATGTGTAAGTAAAACATTATTTCTACGACACACAATTTTGTGAGGCGCCTCTGTAGCCAGGTGGGCAGGAGCAGCAGTGTGTAGCACACGTTTCCTGATTAGACCGGCGTTCGAGCCCATGACCACCAAATATGAAGGATGCGGAAAGGTCAGGGAATGACCACCGCATATCCCCGCAGCAATATGGCATTAGTTGCTAATGCTCCTAAAAAAAACAATTTTGTGAAATTTGATTTGATCATGGCCTCCATGCTTTCCCATGAAGTACATCGCGTGACAGTGAATAAACTTCAGCAACTTAGTTTTTCATGATTATCGCTCCAAGAAAAAAATGTGATTAAAAATGAAGGCTGCCCCACACCAAAGATTCAAATTTCTCAGCATATGAATTAAACTTATTGCTGTATATAGTACATCTTAATGAAAATATGTTTTTTTATCTTGTTAAGCATACTTGAAATGTATAAACAGATACACATTTTTAATGGAATTATCTTAATTTGTTTCTGATAGAAAAGAGAAGCTGAAAAGCCTAAAGAAGCAGTGGTGGAGATAAAAGATGAAGTTTTGCATGAAGACAATGAATGGGGTAAGTTTATATAAACTATTAGTTGTCATTTTGGCTGCTGTATTTTATAGAAATGATTTGATAGAACTTAATAGCAAATGAAGAAATAAATACAAACTCTGCATTCACTTTCAAAAACACATTTATTTAAATGATATTGCTGAGATAACAAAGAAGAATAAAACATTGAATAATTAAATTGATGACAGTGTAAGGTTTCCAGTGTATAGAATAGCAAGGCATCCAATAGATAAGCCCATCTGTTTGCTTGTTGGTTGAAGTCAAATACTTTATATAAATAAAAAAATCACTTGGACTTGGCAAAGTTTTTATCCTATTAAATTTGTCTTTTGGTTGCTCTGTATTGCAAATTCCAAGTGTCGTATGCTATATATGCCTTTCATATACAGAGAAAACAAGTTTATAGTCATTTTGCTGCAATTTAAAAAAAAAAAAAAAAAAAGGCTTTTTTTAACATTGAATTTGGTTGAAACAGTTCCAAAATTCATGGTAGTGAGTGATTTTTAAAAATTGCGTTTGATTTTAATAAAGTAGAAAGGTAAGCTTTCAAATCATTTCAAAGTAATTCAAGCTCAAGGCATTAGATAGGATAAGGGTATGGAAGACTTCGGATTTTTTTTTTTTTTTTTTTTTGGAAGTCCTAATTTAATTGTTTATTTGAATTTTTCTGCACATCAGCAACTATGACTTTAGTATACAGTTCCTTGCACAAAATGTCCAAAAAATGTGTATGTTGATTTTATTTTTGTGATAAACAAGAGGAAGTGGTAAAAAACAAAGAATCAACTGTACATTCAAATGCTTTGAAGATATTTGAAGGCATTAACATGATGAGGACATTTTCATGTTACCTACTCATAACACAACCCCTACATTCTTGCACATTCCTCTTTAAGTATGTGTCCTGTATTTTGTAAAATAGTACATAAATGACTATTTTTTTAACCCTGCAGAGGTGGTGCTGGACAAGTGAGGTTGCTCTCGAAAATAATGAGCCCATGTTAAGTGTTGGTTGAAGATAAAAATTAGTGATTTTCTGTACCATCCTAAATACAAATAAATTCTTACATAGTATGGTTTTTTGTGTTTTTTTTTTATTATTTTCTGAGAGTTATTGCATCAGAGAACCTATCTGTTTGTGCACCACCATGTTTGCTCTATTTTTAATTTATAGTAACATTAGCATGGGACCATTATTGGTACTGACACCACAGCGTATGTATGTGTTTGTTTCTAGTTCAGGTTATTATTATCATTAGCCATATGGTGCAAGGAAGCCTGGGGCTTTTGCTGCACCAGCCAAAAAAAAAATTTCTGAGTTACCCTGAGAGAGAGAGAGAGAGAGAGAGAGAGAGAGAGAGAAAGAACAAGAGTCAGAAGTAGAAGGGAATCACCAAGGAATAGAAGAATTATGATAGCCAGCTCAGAACCCTGGGTGTGTGCCAAGCCCATACTCACCAGATGCGAGCTGGTTGTTTGTTTGTTTGTTTATTATTTGGTTTTTAGGAGCATTAGCAACTAAGACCATATTGCTTCACAGATGCGAGCCCCTAGGGTTGAATATATATAGAACTCTCCTGCATGATTTAATCTAATCTATCCAAATGATATGTCAGTGGCGCTAATGGCCTTACATGAGATAATTTTGAACAATCCATTTGAAAAATTCATTATTATTGAATAATAACAAATGAGTTATTATTCATACACAGAAGGAAATATTCACTTGTGCTACAGAGTTACCAACATGCATGATATTCACATTTTACATACTTCACAAAATGCCAAATTTGAAATAAATTTTGAAAAAAATTGAAAATTGAAATAGTATCTTTTATATATTTTTATTTTATTTTTTATTTATATATATATATATAAGAAATAGAAATAATTGATAAAGGACATAGTAAGATGGGAAAGTTATTAACAACAACGTGCCAGGCCTAATGGAAGAAGATATGAGAAGAAAAGAATGTTAAGAACCTTCCTTTCTAGCTTTTTGTAAATATGATTTGGCTTATTAATTCAGCCATTATTTCCACTTAATTCCACTTAATTTATTAGGTTCTTAACATTCTTTTCTTCTCATATCTTCTTCCATTAGGCCTGGCACGTTAATAAATTTCCCATCTTACTGTGTCCTTTATCAATTATTTCTATTTCTTATTTTATAGTTGTATCCTGTTCTGTAGCCTTGCGCGCGTCCAGGTACATCTATTTTCTTTTCTTTTCCTTTTTTTTTTTTTTTTACCTGTTTTATATACTCTATATATATAAAAAATTATATTTTAACACAAAATTAAAACATGATGATTTATAATTTAAATACTATATGTTAAGTTATAAAATAAATAAAATAAAATAATGTCAAGATATATTATAGGAGACGTGATAATGGCATCTGGTTACTTATGGGCCCACCACAGTGTGATATTATTTATGTTTAATTCCATGTAGGATTATTGCCATATTCGAACATTTTCATCATCATGAAAGAGTGTAATTCAAATTATGCCATATATTTTATCTGCATGTTTTATTGTTTTTAATCATATATTTTACTTTCTTAATTGTTTAATTGTACAGTATCTTGAGATAATGGTTAGTGCAATAGCATCATTGTTATATGTAAGTGAATCACCAAAATGGTGAAAATGGCATAGTTTTTATCATATCTAATATTGTTAATACCTTCACAATGAGTTCCCTGATATTGCACTACCTTGAATAAGCTATGTTTCACCGGTGAAAACGACTATTGTTACTTATTCTCAGTAACAATATAATACTGTAGTATTTCTGGGGTAATTTCAACACAGCAGTTGAAATTAAGATTTGTATACTTTACTGCATTCATTTCTAGTCATGGGGAGATACTTGCCCACCACATAATGTTGAGTAATCGGCCCTTGGTCTTTAGTACATGCAAAGCTCTTTCTCTCTATGTGAACAAAATTGAATGCAATAAAGCATGTGAAGTATAACTTTGCAATACGAGAGATGCCAGATAGTATACAACAACTGTGCCGACCGGGCTAGCCGGGGTGGGTAAAGTACCTGCCTGGCAACCCAAAGGTCGCGGGTTCGAATCCCGCCTCGGGCTTGGATCAAAGTACTGCAAAAACTTTGGGAGGTGCATTATGGCCACAGAAGCCGATGAGCCAACAACTACCAAAAAAAAAAAAAAAAAAACAACTGTATAGACTGAAAGAATTTGGAAGGGTTATGGCCTCAACCTATGGGGAATTCACTTGACATAATGGTTAGTGAAATAGCATCTGGTGCACTAACCATTATTTCAAGTGAATTCCCCTAGCAAATATTTTCAGTCTATATTATTGTATACCATCTGGGATGTCACTTACTGCAACACCAGGGTACTTACCCATCCACCAATGAGAGGCCCAGCCTTGAAACAATGGCCTTCTGGGTGTTGGTATCCACTGAGAATAAATAACAATAGTGTTCTCCACTGGTGAAGCGTTGCTTATTCGAGGTATTGCAGTATCAGGCAACTCATTGTGAAGGTATTCACAATATGAGATATAATAGAAACGACGCCATTTTCACTGTTTCAGTGATTCGCTTATGTATAACAATGATGCTGTTGCGCTAAACATTGCATCAAGTGAATTCTCCATAGGTTGAGACCATAGCCCTTGTACAGTATCTACATTGTGTTTTGATTTTATGTGATAAGATAAATTGCATTATTTTAGCTAGAGTTTTAGCAAGATTTATTATGGGCTTTTTATCTAGATTATCAGGCCTTTTTAAATTATTAGGTGTAATACAGTAACCATATATGTAGTGGCACATAGTAACTGAGTGCTGACTTCTCATCCACAGATGAGAGGGCAGCAGTCAGTTTATTAAGTGAATTTCATTCTAGTAGAGTTTGCCAGTTTTTGTTATTTTATTTTATTTTTATTATTATTATTTTTTTTAGGAATTTGTCTGGTATCTGAAACTACTGAAGAAGAATTAAATGCTGAAGAAGAAACAATTCCAGGGCTTGTTGAAGGAGTGAAATTGGCATACACAAAGCCTCTTGCAACACAAGTAAGTGTTGAAATTTGTGGAATAACTTTTTTTTACTTAATATTTTCAAATTTTTCCAAATTAAAGGAATACTAGACTAGTTTTTGTGTTCTCAGATATTAAAAGCAAGATATGTATCAGATTTTTTTTTTTTTACAGTTACTATAGTCCAATTGCATTTCTTTCTTCTCTCTTTTCCATCTCCTCAACTCTCAAAAAATATTTATTTTTGATTTTTGAAAGACAAATAATTTCTGTTTTAGCTAAAAGAAGAAGAAACAGTTGAAGAAACTAGCCAGACTTTAGAAGAGTTGATGGCTAAAATGAAGTCCTTGTGATTACTATTTAAAAAATATAATTTATCGATCGATTTGTGCATTTTTTTAATATAGCAATTTTGTGAAATTTAATTTGTATTTAATATCTTCTTTATGATCAGTTTATTTTTATAATGTATATGTAGAAAGATCATACATGAAATATTTTTCACAGATGTATATATTTTTCAAATTCTGTACTCTGTCTGAATATCAGAGTATAAAAGTGATGTAAAAATTACTTGCTAGGTCGTTCAAAATGCTTTTAAAAATATTAATAGTTTTTAAATTATAATATATAAAAAAAATTCTCTTTACAGCATTTAAAGTGGTATGTTTTTTCAAAATGCAATGCCCATAGGACAAAAGGACGACATCATCCTTTTTTGTTATGGGCATTGCATAATGGAAGGAAAAGAGTAAGCACATTTTTATTATTAAAAAAAAATTGTTTATTATAATAATCTTTTAATAAATTGCTGCTCTTGGTGTAGGTTGCAATCATGCATTTCAATTCTTCAGCATAGTAGAATGTATTTGTTAGTATACTATTCCCACTTTAACTTTTTTTTCCCCCTCTTGTTGTTGGTCTGGATTGTCTTCAACCTTTATATAGTTATTTTTATTTATTGCTTACAGCTGTTAAAATGTTATTGCATATGAAATGACAGAGCATGATTAGCAAATCATTAATTGTCTACCATTAGCATACTTTTGAATATGTAGCATGATTGTACTTTTTATATGAAATCTTATTTGTTTTGTCATAATCTCTAACCGGAATATTCCGACTTTTAAGTTTTACAAATGTGAAGTCCATATTTGTAAAACTTAAATATGACAAGCAGCTATCCTTCATAACCCATTCTACAAAAAAAAAAAAAAAAAAAAAAAAAGTGACAGTCCCTCTCCTGCATTTAAATAAAATAAAATTCATATGCTTTACCTGTATAGCAGCATCATTAAAGAAGATGAATCCACTATACATTAAAATTCTGAGACACCATTAGGATAGCTGTTTTGATGCTTATTGGTTTCTGATCAGCTGGTAGGTGGTCTCTATCACTGAATTATAAATAGTGCATTTTGTCTGAATGAATAGCTAAAAAGTTTAGAAAAGCAAAACTTCCATTTAAACGCAACCACCTTTAACCTTTATATGTACCTTTAACCCCTAGAATATGGCCATGTTTGCCCCACTTAGTATAATACTGTAGTATTGCACGAGTAATTTCAACACAGCAGCTGAAATTAAGATTTGTATACTTTACTGCATTCATTTCTAGTCGTGGGGAGATACTTGCCCAACCACATAACGTTGAATAATCGGCCCTTGGTCTTCAGTACATGCAAAGCTCTCTCTATGTGAACAAAATTGAATGCAGTAAAGCATGTTAATTTTATTTTATTTCAACTACTGCATTGAAGTATAACTTTTGCAGTCCTATAATTAAGCTAAGCTATATCTACAATCTAGTCCTATAATATTAAATACCATTTAGTCACCTGCCTGATTATTAATCACTTATTATTGGAGTTAACTAGTTCCAGTTACATTTCTTATTCTCACATATCATACAAGTGGAATCCTCTCAGGAACTGGCCTCCTTCGAATAATAAATCAGCATATAGTTAACTTATGGTTAACTACATGCTGGTTCTTTGTCTTTTCTGATTTTACTTCTGGAGGATAAATTTTCTTATGTACTGATCAAGGGGGAAATCATCTGTGTATTTGGAATTACTGAAAAGTATATTATTTATATGTATATTAATGTGTGAAATTTCAAGATATTTTATCTAAATTGGTTTAGTAAATTATACTCAGCATTTTTTTTTTATTTTTTTTTATATAAAGTACCAAATACTTTCCTGAATAGTACCATTTATGTTTTTATTTTTTTATTTATTATCATAACTTCCCGACTACAGCATATAATTTTTGTATAGTACCCAAGTTATTAAAAATGATTCATATTAATTTAACCTGTTAGCAAGTCCATCTGGTGAATTTCTAATAAAGAAATGGAAGCAAAACCTTTTTTTAGAAATCTATTATGAATTACCATTGGTTGGAGAAAGTGATGCAAAAGAGCTAAAAAAAAAAAGTGGAGTGAATTGTGAATATAAACGTGGTGCACTGTAATGTTGTACACCTTAGACTTTCTTTAGTCTAGCATTCCTTGGTTTGTCAGAAATCTGGAAACAGCTGAGAAAACTCGTGCAATTCACTACAATTTCCAAAATGCCCACTTTGACTTTATATCACTCTGAACTGTAATTAGAGACACAAAAGTACTAACACCACCTGTCATTTTCTCTAATTGTTATTTGTATGGTAATTTTAAATCAGCCAAGAGTGAAGGAAATTGTTACTCTTTCAGAATTTTCTTTAACTGAGCACCCTGGATTGTGACAAAGGTAGCAGAACCTCCTCTGTTAAACCCAAATTTCCCCTTTTGTGTCTGAAAAAAAGTTTTTGGTTTCTTTGACTTCTGCTTGCTGTATACCAATGCTAGAACTCTTAATGAATGTAATTTTTATTTGGTATTTCCAAAGAAATAAAACTTTTATTATTTAATATTATTATTTTTTTTTTTTTTTGAAAAAAGAGGAAAAAAGCATTATAAATATGAAACTATTAGTCACTTCCATTTTCATGTTTATAAAACCATTAAATATGTCTTATTTATACATAAATAAATAATAATGATTGAGATAAGAAACCTTTTTATATAATAACTAGTACCTGGTGTAATATATGGCATCTTTCTGATTATGGCTTAAATTAATCTTGATCCTTCAGTTCTTCACCATTCTTGTTTAGCAGTGATGTAATTCTACAGAAGTCACCTGTGGGATATGTACAGATGTCTCCATTTGCAGGTGGTTTCCCGTCTTCTCGTGTAGGTGCATTATATCATCTCTTATCTAAGTCCGGGTCTTCTTTAAATGCCATGCGCATATTCATTGTTGGATTGGCCTGGGTTATTTGATGCATTTGTTTATATGAGTCAGCAAATGGGTTAACTTATCGCATTACTTCGGCCATATGCTCTTGGTTTGATTGTTTTGAACTAGTGATTAACTCATAAGAAAGATTTCACTGAGCGTATTGGAGGTGTCGTGTCACCACTATCTGGTGAACATTTGCATTTTTGTTACATATTTAAATGTATGAAGGGAGTTTTATTGATGGCATGAAGTGGTGAAAACCATTTTAGCCTCCAGAGCAAAGTTCTAGTATTTCCTCCCCTTCCCTCCATTTCTACTGTCATGTAATGTAATGTGAGTGATTTCTTTTGATATGATAGGCATCACGATGGGATCCAATAATCATTACATTTTGAGGCTGCAGCTTGAAAATAATTTTCACAAATTTGGAGGCATCCAGATAAACTAGTTTATAATCTCTGCCAGCTAGTGATCAGAAAGAGTTGAGTAGTGTGTATGTGGGAAGTTGAAGCCACGTTATGTCGAGACACTGGGTATATTCTTGCTGTGTGTGTATGCCATATCAAAAATTGTATCATACATGGCCCCCCTCTAACTTTTACCTTATCTATGCAATGCATCGTGAATAGTTAAAGTAATAGAATAAACTTATCTGCAAAAGATCAAACTGTCCAAAAACTTCCTCATTCATTTCACAAATATATGGGGCCTCATTGGTGCCCATTTCCATCTACAATCTGCCCAGCCTCGCTTACTTTTTCTGACAAAAATTATCAGTTCTCTCAACCACCATTCATCTTAGGTTGTTCAATTATTCATTATGAATCCTTTCACTTCAAAGGTTGTACAGGGGGCCCCCTGGTATCCAAGTATTCATTATCCAAGTCCCAGCAGTTACGAGGATTTTAAAATTAAAGAATTAAGCTTTTTCCCTTGAGAAAATTGACCAGGCACTTTTTTTTTCTTCTTTTTTTTTTTTTTTTTGTGAGAACGATCTTCCTCATGATCGTGCAACAAATGTTAAGTGAGAAGTTAAAGACATAACTAAATGCTACGACACAATTTTATCTGAAAAAATACGACAAAAAAATATGAACGACTTTGAATTCATTCTTTATTAGCACAACTGAAAAATAGTGTAACTTCAATAAACTTTACTTAACCTTACATTGTGTAGCATATTATAATAAAAAATGTCTAATAAAATAATTTTCTCATTTTTCAGTTCCTTCATCCATTTTTTACTATGTAAAAGTACCTAATAAACATTACTATATAATATCGGTTTAGATACACTATATCTATTCATCATTCACAACGAGTTGCCCATGTATTGCTCTATCTCGAATAAGTAACGCTTCACTTGAAATACCAGGGTACCTGCCCACCCTCCAATGAAAAGCAAACTAGCTTTGAAAGGTGCCGTCTGGGTGGTGGCATCCACCGAGAATAAGTAACAATAGTCTTCTCTATTAGTGAAGCATTACTTATTCGAGGTAGTGCAATACATGGGCAACTTGTGAAGGATGAGCACAATATGAGATACAAATGAAATTATGCTTTTCACACTACTATCATAGTTTTTCTTTAAGAGTTGTCTATGGTGTATCTACACCGATATTATATAGATATAGAATCTTAAAATATTATGCTAGTTGCATTTAGTTTTATTTAAATAATAAACATTATGAAAATTGGTCCCCATTTTAAGTGGAATTTTCTGGAACCAATTATCCTCGGATAAGAAGGATCCCCTGTACTTGTACATATGTCCATGCTGATGTTCCTTTCCAGAGACATCCTAATCTGTAATTTCCTCTTTTTGATCTCCCCAGCTTAAAATATCTTTAATCCATTCTGTAAAATGAATTCATTTCCTCTTTTGTTCTCCTAATACTCTACAAATCAGTCAACTTTTTTGACTACCTTTCTTCACAACTTGACTTTCTCCCATCTAAATTTGCTGAAGGTGAGGTAATTTTTCTTGATGACTTTAGTGTCCACATCCCCAATTGGCTTCAATTTTATAGTTACATGGACCCAGCTAGTCAAGGTGCTGAGGTTTTTATAATTACTAATGACCTTACACAGCTTGTTCATTTACCTACCAGAATACCAGATAATCCTGACTACACTTCGTTTCTTATCCTCACTAACAACCCTACAAGGTACACAGTTAACGACAGTCATCCTGTAGGTACCTTATATCACAATTTAATGGTAGTCTCTTCTTCAGTGGGCCGTCTCTCTGGCCATTGTCAGTCTTATATTGTTTGGCATTACAAAAATATAAAATGAGATGATCTGTAATTTCCATTACTCATGTTTCCTCAATTGGACTATTGTTTTTAAATTCCCAATCCTAATGTTTACTCAAATTATGTCAGTGAAATTATTCTTGTAGGGATGAAATCCTTTATTCCTATTCCACCCTAAAATCTTGACCTATCCTTGGTTTTCCAATAAATGTGCTAAGATTGTTCAAGATAAGATTGCATATTGCAATTAATTATAACCAAATCTCCACCCTCATATTCTGCCTACACTAAATCTTGCAACAGTTGTAAGATAACAACAGTTGTCTTATCAGTCCAAATAGATGTAGATCTTTCTTGTTTCTAGCCAAAGCTATTGGCTGCAACTTCTGTTCATCTGTACTTTTGCTCTGGTTCAACCTGATGGTTCTGTTTCATGCTCCACTAAAAATAAA
Organism: Mastigoproctus giganteus; assembly: GCF_048544385.1. Lineage (NCBI taxonomy): Eukaryota > Metazoa > Arthropoda > Arachnida > Uropygi > Thelyphonidae > Mastigoproctus > Mastigoproctus giganteus. The sequence continues at coordinate 33,935,553 of NC_143587.1, read as the reverse complement.
TGTAACTTATTAGTATTCTACTTTTCTTCCAACTCTTACATGGATGATCTTTTTAAATCACCTCCTACTATACCAAACACACTCCACACAATGCCTCACATAGTCTTATGGAAGCATAGAAGAATTCTGAGCAATCTTTGATACTAAGAAAGCTTCTGGTCCTGATAAAATTTCTTAACTTGTTCTCAAAAACTGTTTCTGAATTAGCCCCTGCTTTTTGTCACCTCTTTACATTTTCTTATTCCATTGGTGTTTTTTCCTTCTGCATGGGAATTTGCTTGTATCTAGTCAGTTCATAAAAAGGGTGACAAATCCCACCCTTTCAATTATCATTCTGTTGAATTTACCTCCTCTTTCCAGAAGAATGGATAAATCCTTCAGCCACCAACTCAAACTATCTTGAAACTTCTGATTAATGATCACCGATATGGATTCCATCAGTGCCAATTCACTAGTGATATGTTATTCATCTTTTGAAAAAATCTGATGGTAAAGTTTTATGAAGCTTCAGCAGCCACTCATGACATGTTTCATCATGTTTGAGATGATGATCTAAGCAAGCTGTCATCCTCTGGATTGACATCTGTTTTTTTGTATTTTGGCAGCCAGTTTTCTCTCTGACCATCTACTGTCACCTTTTCACTGCAGGTGATGGCAAATGGCTCTTTCTCTTTCAACTAATGCAGTTCTCCAAGTGTTCAGTTCTCCCATTCTTTTCCTCTTATGTATCATTGCACTTCCTCCACTCACTAGAAATCCTATCCATACTTTTTCAAATGAACAGTATATTGCACCTTTCAATTTGAGAAACCTTGCCCAACAGAAAGAGCTTCATCTCAAATATCCACCACCAATTCTTCAGTAGGATGAAGAATACTTAGTTAACTTCACTTCTAAAGTTCAGCGGTGTCTTATTAACAGAGACATATGATGCAAAAAAGCAAGCTTATACAGCATCAGCCAAAAAAAAAAAAAAAGTTTCCATTTCACCCGTCCATTTAAAAAGAGGGTGGTCAGGTTAATTAATGACCCATCTATTACAAAGTCGCTCCACTCAGCCTACTAGACATTGTTTTTGCTGCATGCCTTTTCTGTAGATACTTCCATGGACATTATTCTTCAGAATTAGTGTGTATTTCCACTTCTTTCTTCCAAACCAGCCCATCCACAAACACTGGCCAGTCTACAGCAATTCACTGTTCAACTCAAAATTCACAGAACTAACTTTTCCTTATTTATCCGTTCTACTTCTGTTCTTCATCCTTCATGTGTAAATGCCAAAATTACAAACTTCAGAAATTCATGTCTTATATCAACATGTATCTTCCGTCTTTCTTCTTGGCCTCCTGCCCATGCATGGTACTAAGTATTATAAGTTCTAATACCTGTCATTCTGGGGGGGTTTCATTAAAAAAAAAATTTAACTGAAAATACTGAGGAAGATGGTACTTATCTACACACAAAAAATAAACACTTTAAATACAGTACATTATTACATTACACTTTAAATACAGTAGTAGATAAAAGTAATAGAATAATGATAGATAGTGAAAATATGTAATTGCAAAACCTTATTTAGCTTTGGTAATGGGCCATTTTACCCCTTATGGTTCAAGGTACTCCCTATAAAAAATTCTACAACCCAGTATAGTCCATATTCCAAGATTATCGGACAAATGGAGTGAAAGTGTATTTGTAATCAAAACAATAATTTTAATTAAATCTTATTTTTAATTTAATCTTAATTAAATGTATATGGTTCTAGAAATAGGAAATGTTAATGGTTGATTACCTGAACATAATAAATACAAAAGCTATCTATAACAGCATAGGTGATAATTTTAAGATGTCTTGTTTTTTAAAGGAATCTTTACCAACTGAACTTTAATCAAAAAGTGTTATAATAAATTCAAATATATATTTCAGGCTTGCATTCTTTTTAATGCTTCTGAATTTTGAAAATATTTTGATGCATACTGAAATTTACAGATCACAGATTTTTGTATGTGAACTATGTTGTATTTTTTTTTATTCCTTTTAAATTGTTATTTAAATCTTATCCAAGATTCAAAACCCAGATAATACATTTTGGGATTTTAAATTTAGTGAATATTTTTGTAAACTTTTATATTTGTTTGTTTCTGTTTTGAGAAAATTAAAGATGTGTTGATTATTATTTCAAATTATACTTTACTTTTGCACGAGTTTCTTTATCATTAACCTGCATACATGCTCATAAAACACCTCTTTTCAAAGCTGGATGTAGTGTATATATATATATATATATGCACTGTTCTACAATGTTTATTGGATACATTAACCCTCCATTGGATGCACCAGAAAAACAAACATAGTTGGTTGCAATGTATATCTCAGATACATACTAGGTTTCATATCAAAAAATTAAAGATTAAAAAAAAATTAAAATTAATTTCATATCGAAAAATTAAATCTTTAAAAATCACTCTAGTTTATTCATAAATAACATATACAAGAGTTTCAAATGTTTATTTATTAATAAATTTTTATTTTTACATAAATTGTTTTATAAAAAATTATTTTTCATCTTGTTCATTGAATGTTGCTTTTTTAGATCATAATGTACAAATCATTTCTGCATGCTCTAAGTAGAGGTATTGTTTACAATTTATACATGAATACCTTGTCAGTCTGGTTCTCATTGTTGCTTGCCAGCAATTAGTGCACTGCTTGCAACTGCTCTCCCATTCTGCACTTGTAGAAGGCTCAGTACTCTGCTCTGCAACCTTAGTTGAAGGGAAGTTTGAGGGACCTGGCTTCTCTGAGGAAGAGTCTGGCTCTTTACTTCTTTTTCATTTCCCATGTAGATCACTTGTGCATCGATTCCGTTAATGTTTAGCATGCCGTAGAATATTACAATATTACCATTGGCCAATGACGACAAGCTCGTGCCACATTGTAAGTCTCACATCTGATCCACAGTATCTGTTCCAGACCTAGTTGCATTATAAAATGTTACAATTTCTGGTTTCAGCTGATCACCTGGTGTCATGGTCAATGGCATCATCAAAATGTGAGAAGGAAATCAAGATGACATTCTTTGATTTCTTCGGTACATAAGAAATATTTGTTGCTTCTTCCCTCAAGCCAAACAAACTCTATTTTTCAGGTTGCCTCTTGGCTGACACAAATTCAACTGGGAGTTACAGGTTGTTCTTTTTTATCATTCCAACATAAGAGAGTTTCCTTTTTCTGAGTTCCAAAACCAGACTGACATCTGAAAACCAGTTATCTATCGTAATGTTCCGTCCAGTCCCATGGATAGGTTATGCCAGTCTTTTGACATCAGCTGGTCTGTTGCTGATTTGGTATGGACCTTCGGGTTGCTTCCCTGCATGTATTTCAAGATTGTAAAAGTACAGCACCCTAGAATCTATTAAGGCATACACCAATGAGCCAAAACATTATGACCGACGAGTCGTTATGCAAATCGAAGCAACTGCAGATGAACTAAGGCACGTGGCAGGTTGGGACACGGTATAAAAAACACCTGATACCGAGCTCCGTTAATCTGTGTTACTCTTATTCTTCAGATGGGAAAGGCCAAATTGTAAGGGTCATTAAATCCGAAACGGCACGGCTGGTGGGGTCTCACGGTCAGCCATGGTTAGTACCTACCGAAAGTGGTCTGAGGAGGGGGAACCCACAAACTGCAGCGAGGTGTTGGATGACCACGGCTCATCGATGCTCGAGGTGAACGAAGGCTCTCTTGGAGGGCACATAGCAACAGAAGGATGACTGTGTGAGCAACTCGCCAGTAATTGGAATGCTGGTAATGGGAGTAATGTGTCACAACACAGTACACTGAACCCTGCTGAAAGTGGGGCTGCATGGCTGCAGGCCACTCCGAGTGCCCATGCTAACAGTTCACCGGAACAGTGCCTACAATGGGCAGGCGAGCATCGAAACTGGACCTTGAGTGATTGGAAGAAGGTCGGCTGGTCTGATGAATCACGTTTCCTGTTGCACCATGTGGATGGCTGGGTACGTGTGTGTCACTTACCTGGGGAAGTGATGGCGCCTGCGTTCACTGTGGGATGAAAACAATCCAGTGGCGGTGGTCTCGTGCTTTGGGCAATGTTTTGCTCGAATACCCTGGGTCCAGTCATCCATGTGCCAGGCACTCTTGACATTTACCACCTACCTAAACATCATTGCTAACCAGGTACACCCTTTCATGGCAACAGTCTTCTCCTCTGGCAGTGCCATCTTTCAGCAGGATAATGCACCGTGCCACACTGCCCGGATTTTTCGAGACTGGTTTGCGGAACATGAGGAAGACTCCCAGGTATTGCCCGCCCTTCAAATTCCTCAGACATCAATCCCATCGAGCATCTGTGGTTTGTGTTGGAACAGCAACTCCGATCTGCAGCGTCTCAACCACAGACCTTACAGGAGTTAAAGGCTCTGCTGGTTACGTGTTGGTACCAGATACCACAAAACGCATTGAGAAATCTTGTAGCACCTATGCCTCCCCAGGTACAAGCTGTTTTGGCTGCACATGGAGGACCAACATCATATTAGGTAGGTGATCATAATGTTTTGGCTCATCGATGTATATTTCGAGTCCATATTTGTTGGGCTTTGAAGGTATATACTGTTTGAAACTGCATTTTCCTCTGAAGGCCTCTAATTTCTCTAACTCTTCCAATCTCTGCTTGTTACTCCGAATTGCTTCAGCTAAATAAAGAAGGCCAATGAAAGCATTTATCTCAATTTTGTCTGTAAATTTGGCATCTCTTTCCCAGCTGTAGTTTGAATATATTGATTTGTGTGCAGGTAACCCTCGTATAACACAGTAGTTAGGTTCCTGTAAGGTCTAATGTAGTGCAAAACCGTGTTATACGAGACTAAGAACCAGTACAAAAAGGGGGTTACATTCCAAGAGCTAACAAAAATACGCCATTTCTTTAACAAAACTGGCAAAAATACACCATTCTAGATTTTGTGTATCTTCTGCTCTCTTTAAAAAATTAATCTAGATTTGTTTGATTTTCTTGATAGTTCTTTGTAATTTCACCGTATGGAATTTTTGAAGCTCCCTTTTGAACTTTGGGCTTCTTTCAGTTGAAGAAACTGAATTCAAAGAATAAGATTCTAATTGCTCGGCTAACTTTATGCCTTTCCATATACTTTTTAGTCTAAAATTTGGAATTCAGAATTTTCATCTGCGCTATTATTCTCTGAATTTAGTTGATTTGCCTCCAATGCCCTTTCCACCAAATCCGCTTCGCCAGCCTCTTTTCTACCAGTAATTCTTGAACGTCTTCGGTAATCATATCTTTTTTTTTTTTTTAGGAGCATCGGTGACTAAGGCTATGTTTCTCTGTGTGTTCAAATTTCGTGTGTTCTGAGGTCGATTTTCTATTTTTTTTCTGGCCGAAAAACCCGAGTTTCTAGGAGAAAAAACCATGCTACCCTCGTCTGAGACCGACTAACTCAGCCACGTTGTGAAAATGACCCATAAAAATTCCTCCCGTCATTGACAGAAATTGGAACTTGTCTTCCACCCGGTGTGGGGATGACGGCGATTCTACCAACTGTACCACTAGGGCCTCAGTAGTCATATCATCAAAACCTTCCCCTTCTAGTGACTTAGCAGTTCTACTATCACACGGATTCCGTTTTCTGTCGGTTCGATCATATTTCCTAAATTAACTGACTCTGGCCATACATTTTTCCAACACACATTTAATGTTGACGGTTTTACTTCTTTAAGCGATAACGCTACGATTCCGATACAGTCCACAATTGAAAAATGTTTCCATGCCTCCATCACTTCAATTCGGAATCAATTTTTTACAAAATCCATTGTAACGATTTTCTGATGTAATGAGTTTCAAAGGTAGATTAGCATTAGCAAGGGCACATGATGCAAGAAAGCAAGCTTATAGAGCATCAGCCAAAAAAGAAAACAAACCGCCTTCTCATTTCACCCATCCACTCGCTCCAAATGTTTGTCTAGTTCTGCCTTGAATCTGTTTAAGCTATCAACTTCTACAACGACAGATGGAAGTTTGTTCCAGCATTCAACCACCAGCTGGCTAAAGGCAAATTTCCGCACATCTATCCTACAAGTGTCTTTTCTCAATTTGAATTTATACCCTCTCAGGCGATTATTCTGAGCAAGAGGAAGAATTCCATCAGCACTGAGCATGCTCAAACCATTTAAGTCTTTATACACCTCAATCAGATGACCTCACAGGTGCCTAGTCTCCAGACACTGTAATTTGCAAATTTTAAGCCTTTCTTCGTAAGAGTAACTGTTTGTTCCATTCACGGATCTTGTTGCCCTTCTCTGTACTCGTTCCAACAGCTCTACATCCTTCTTAAAATGAGGCCTCCTGACCTGTACACAGTACCCAAGGTGTGGCCTGATCGTTGCCTTATACAAGGAGATAATCACCTCCTTATCCCTGCTAGAAAAATTCCTGTATATCATTGACAAGACACCATGAGCTACTCTTGCAGACCGTCTGCACTGCTCAGAAAACTTCATATCTGCCCTGCACAATTACCCCCTAGGTCCTTTTCACTCTACAACTGTCAGTGTAGTTATCCCCCATACTTCGCCTGGTGGGGCTTGTCTTCACTGACCTTTTTGAGGATGCCTACTCTATCGTCCCTATTCTTCTATCTATTTCCCCCTCTCACTAAATCGACCGAGTACACCCTTAACAATGCAGCCAAATTCTAACCAACATCTAAATTCTACCGGTTTCGTGTAAATATCTAGACAACTAACACTATTAGCTTTTATCTAGCGTATAGCCTCACATGTCTAAATTTAATAACATCAAAATTTTGCCCGACCTATTAGGCCTTTAACACATCTCTAGCGTTCAACCCCAACCAGCGATTTCCTAACAGCAATCCCATTAATGTCAAACACACAATTTTTAAAAATTTTTTTTTTTTTTGGTCCTAGCCACTGAAATCCCAGGAAACTAGGTGGCAGGACATGCCAGAGCAATTTGTTGTGATACTGGATACACCCGGCTAGCCTCCACGTGGCAAGGTATGGGCAACGTCGGGCCCCACTAGGGGCTTGGCGGCCAATAAGGGGTTCGAGCCCGTCACCACCAAATACGGAGGATGCGGAAAGGTCAAGGGAATGACCACCGCATATTCCCGGAGCAATATGGCCTTAGTTGCTAATGTTAGCTCCTAAAAACCAAAAAACAAACAGTGGCCAATAAGCCGAACAAACAATGGGCACAACATATCACACCGCACAGACACGGCCCACACACTTTCAAGTCTCTGACTTGACAGTGTACTGTCCTCGATACAGCGAAACACACGCGGAAATGGGAGAAATCCCAGGTGCCATCTGACAAGAACATACCTTATACCTTGTCAGTGTAGTTAGCCCAAAGCCACCTAAGTGGTATGCCCCTGGACTTTTTACGACATTTATATTGACAGGTCACGGCTCCCTAAAGGCGAAACTAACCTCCTTAGGGCTGATTGATGACCCAAACTGCACCTGTGGCGAAAGTGAAGACTGGGCACACATTCTATATGAATGTATAATATATGACATCCCCAGAACAGAGCTAATAGCACAGATTAGCCCTCTTCCCAGAGGAGAAGAACATCTGTTCATCATAGAAGAGGAAAATTATATAGCTTTTTCATCTTTCACACAGAAAGTATTCGAAATGTACAGAACAATCCAAAGAATGGCAATTCAGCCCTCCAGCAATTAAACAATAATCAATAGTTAAAATTGCCCAAGTTTCCTACCACGCCCAGACGATGACTTAAAAAACTGTCAGGGTAGCAGTATTCTGCACCCTGACATGACAAAACTCCCCAGGACTACTCTGCCATGTGTAGGAACCTGGGGCCCCACACCAAATAAGTACCCATGTAGGGGAGGGAGATGTACAGGCAGCCAGGGAAGCAGATTAGCTGAAAAATATCAGTAAGCTAGTAGCAAAAGGGATGCAATAAAGAATGAAAGAAGAATGGATGAATGAGAATGAAAGATAGAATGAATAGGCTGGGCACTGAGTCAACTAGGAATTATGGTAAAAGGGAATAAATGCCAGTTTTGATGAAAGAAAGAGTGACCTACCATGAGGGAAAGAGAGCGTGAATGGGAATGAGTGGAAGAGCAAATGTAATTGGCCGAAAGAATACAAAGTTAAAAAAAACTTACATTACTTTATATATACTGTACTAACAAACATTTACTAACCACATAAACACTATCACTGCATTCTCCCCTGGCCTGCAGAAACAAAACATGCAGCTAGGCCTGCACCACAACTGAAGAATAACAGTAAGTTAAGGTGCCCAGAGAGTACAGAGCAGAAAGAAAGAGTCGAATAAATGAGATGAGAACTAGAAGAATGAATAAAAGTGTAAGCATGTGAGAAAAAGAACACAAACCATAAATGCTACAGTTAAGTACATTAACCCTAGTTTTAATTAATATGTAAATTTACACTACTCATCATTGCATCCCCTCCTGGTGTGTGAGAAAAAGATGAATGAGTTGAGTGGAAAAAATATATATACAGTATATATATAAAACTTGGGGGGGAAAAAAGAATGCAAGTAGAGTGAGAATGCAGATTATGAATGAAGTAAATGTGTGTTTCTCCCACGCCTTCGCCTGGTGGGTTCCTCACTGTCAACTAACATATCCCATCCCTGGAGCTGGATGGGCATCTTGAACTTCCTACCGAAATTCACATTACTTGGCCATGACACCCACGAAGATATTCTGAAGCTTTGCTGCCAATTTGCCATTGTTTATCTGAACTGGGTACTCTAACCCGGTTCCCTTTAAAAACCCATCCCCGGGCAGGGGAGAGAGGAGATAGTTTGTCTCCTCTCCCCCCTGCGTAACCCCATACTTTGCCTGGTGGGGCTCGTCTCCACTGACCTCTTTGGGGAAGCCTACTCTATCGTCCCTATTCTTCTATCTGTTTTTCCCCACAGTCTTCAGTCTCCCCCCCCCCTCTCTCTCTCACTAAACCGACCGAGTACACCCCTTAACAATGCCGCCAAATTCTACCAGTTTCATATAAATCGCTAAGACAACTAACAGTACTACCTTTCATCTAGCGTATAGCCTCACACGTCTAAATTTAATAACATCAAAATTTTGCCTGACCTATTAGGCCTTTAACACATCTCTTTAGCGTTCAACCCCAACCAGCAATTGTTAAGAAACAGCAATCCCATTAAATATTAATGTCAAACACATAAACATTTACTTCATTTATAATCTCCACGTGGCGAGGTATGGGCAACGTCGGTCCCACTAGGGGCCTGGCGGCCAATAAGCCAGACAAACAATGGGCACAACATATCACACTGCACAGACACGGCCCACACACTTTCAAGTCTCTGGCTTGACAGTGTACTGTCCTCGATACAGCTAAACACACGCGGAGATGGGAGAAATCCCAGGTGTCGACTGACGCGAACATACCTTATACCTTGTCAGTGTAGTACCACACAGTTGATACGTTACTCTGGGGTTACTGCTTCCCATGTGCAGTACTTGTGGAAACTGTTAAGTGGGCCACGAAAAGTTCACTTCTAAAATAAAATTATTACTAATATAAAAAAGAAATTAGTGAGATTCCCAAGGATTTCACTAAACTAAGGGACAATAATATTATTGTAATATTGTCTGTTAGGAACATAATTGTATATTGTGAATAAACAAAATATTATATGAGTAAAAATTCTATCATAGGTAGAATTTATTTATTTAGGCTATTGAAGTTGATAGCCTAAATAAATTTAAGGCTCAGCTGGACAGGTATTTCGAACTAACGGAGGTGTGAAATGGAAGTGGTTTTTTTTTTTTTTTTTTTTGGTTTATTTTAGCTGATGCTGCATAAGCTTGCTTTCATGCATCATATGCTTCTACTAATGCTAATCATAAATAAAGATTGTAGTTAATAATGCCCTTTTTGTTATTAATATTCCTTATATTATAAACAAATAATACAAGTTATAAATAAAAAGCGCAATTGATAAAGTACATATTTATTATAAATATTACATTTATCATAATTAAACAATAACAGGGGTGGGCCACAGAGGTGAATGAAACTCAGAAGTGGGCCACGAGCTAAAAAAGGTTGAGAACCATTGATTTATATGATTTTTTTACGGCTTTATACACCTCAATCAGATCACCTCATAAGTGCCTAGTCTCAATTTGACAGGCCTATGGACGATTTGAAGCCAGGCAGTTGCAGGCAGAGGTTGGCTTAATGTATCATGTGTTGTCGTCTCGGCACTATGGAAGCAGGTTCAGGAGACAGGAACCATTACAAGAAGAGCAGGCCAAGTTCGCCTGAGGGCTACGTCAACCAGAAAAAATCGTAATCGGGTTCTAACAGCCAGAAGGAACCCTACGATGTTCTGTCATCAACTTCTTGAGGTTGCTGCTGCCACAGGTGAAAACATTCCCAACTGGGCTGTGTTAGGAAGACTCAATTGAAATGGACTGAGGGGTTAATGGGATACAACCCACTGGCTATGCAAGGATGACTGGTTTCTATCCAGTTAACCCCAAACCACTGCAAAGCTCGTCGAAACTGGTGCCATGAACATGTGACTTGGAGTACTGTTCTGTTCGCTGATGACTCCCGTTTTGACCTAAAAACATTCCAAATGTTATTTAATCTAGAGACAAGAAGGAAAGCAATATCATCCCTCCAACATCAAAGAAAGGGACACTTATGGTGTTCTAATTTTGGGCATAATAGTGATCAATGGTCACATCTACTTGTTTTTAATAGGAGTACCGTAACTGCCCGGAGGTACCGATAACAGATTCTATGTGCGAATTTTTATGGGTACGGTCGGTCCAGATTTTCTTTTCATGCACGTAGAACTGCACATAGAAATTGAAGGGGGGGGGAATATCTTGAAACTGATGATATATAACGACAGCCATGGCCAGCACAATCACTAGACTTAAATCCGATCAAACATATGTGGCATGCCCTTGGGCTTCGCATTGCACGCTGACAGCCAACATATGGATCACTTGGTGAGCTACAGCCTGTGCTGGTGGAAAAATGAGATTTGTTGCCACAGAACCTTATAGATAACATTCTGTCGAGCGTGGTTCGCCGCTGTTAGGTCTGTTTAGCCGCGAGGGGAATCAAACGCTGTACTGATGTTACCATATATTCAGCATAGCACCTTGTATCGACTTCTGTAATACGACATTTTTGGCAATTCTTATAAGACTTCAATAAATGTTCCTTATACCTGTCCAAAGTTTTTCTGTCTCCTCATTTCATTGTTATTCTATGGTACACGAGTATACCAAATTTTGTTCAGTTTCATTACAAACTATACGAGTTACACCACGTTTTCTACGTTGATTGGTTGTCGTTGGGTTTTTAGAAGCATCGGCGACTAGGGCCATGTTGCTCCTTTTATGTTGTCTATAAATTTCGTTTGTTCTGAGATCAATTTTCTGTTTGCTGGAAGAAAAACATCCGAGTTTGCAGGAATGAAAACCATGCTACCCTCGTAGGATACCGACTAACTGAGCCACATTGTGATAAAGGCCCACAAAAAAAATAAGGTCTTTTCCATCTGGTGTGGAGAGGACAGCGATCCTATCAACTGTGCTACCCATGAGGACATTTTTCTAAGTGTTCTGTTAATTTTATCCAGCAGCACGGTTGTGATGCAGTGGAATGCAAATGGAAACCTTTATTACAATTACCCTAACTTAAATTAAGAATGACGTTTCTACATATCACGTAACTTTTTGCAATCTTGTCATCAGTGTGAGAATAAAAAACAAGGCTGAAATTGCTTGGTAAATTTATCTAATACTATATTACACATTGAAACTAAATGAACTGAATGAGATCACATTAACATTAACATTAGCAGTGACATATGATGCAAGAAAGCAAGCTTAAAAAATAATAAAATCTTAAATAAAAAGCAAGCTTAAAACAACCAAAAAAATAAAAAAAAACTCTTTCCATTTACTTCTCCATCCACTCCAAGAATTTGTCCAGTTCTTCCTTTAATTTAATTAAGCCATAATTTCCACACCAACAAATGGAAGTTTGTTCCAGCAATCAACCACCTCCTGGCTAAAGGCAAATTTCCGCACATCTATTCTACAAGTGTCTCTCCTCAATTTGAATTTATGCTCCCTCAGGTGCGTAATATGAGCAAGCGGAAGGATGAGCTTGCTCAAGCCATTCAAGGCCTTATACACCTCAATGAGATCACCTCGGAGGTGACTAGTATCTAGAAGCTACAATTTGCAGAATTTAATCCTTTCGTGGTAACAGCAATCCTTTGTTCCCTTCACCAATGTCATTGCCCTTCTCTGTACTCGTTCCAGCACCTCTACATCCTTCCTAAAATGAGGTTTCCACACCTGTATGCAGTACTCAAAGTGCGGCTTGGCCGTTGCCCTCGTGGGTAGCACAGTTGGTAGAATCACCATCCCACCACACCAGCCAGAAAAGACCTGAGTTCAAGTCATGTTGATAACGTGAAGAATTTTTATGGGTCCTTTTCACAACGTCGCTGAGTTAATCGGTCTCAACCAAGGTCAGCATGGTTTTTTCTCCCGGAAATTCGAGTTTTTTGTCCAGCAAACAGAAAATCGACCACAGAACACTCGCAATTTACAGACAATATATACAAAGCAATATGGCCTTTGTCGCTGATGCTCCTAAAACCCACTACGACGACAACAACGCAGCTCTGATACCTAATTATTACATGCAAATAATCGTTAGAGTAGGGTAAAATTTTACGAGGCCGAGCTCTCATCCGATGAAGTCAACTTCCTCTGATCAGGAATGGTGGTCCTATTTCAATGTCCTTTCCATGTATTTTCTTTCAATATATAAGGGTCGCTTTGAAAAATAAATAAGTTTAAATTTCACTGCCAAAATCATGCAAATTTACACAGTGTACACCATTTGGCAGGGATTTAATAGTCTGTAAAAGTGAGGATGACCGTTGTGCAAAGGAAGCAGTGGCATATTACTGAGTTCCTAAATATAGAGAATATTACTCCCAACTGATTTTCAATGTCGTTACAAGAGCGTTTACGGGACCAGGACTGTCGATGTGAGCACAATTAGGTGGTACATTGATTTCCTCAAGCTGATTCGTGAAGATCCAGGGGAAATAGGCAAGAATGGAGATTTATGCTTTAGCCATTAAAAACAGTTCTTAACAGGAAATTGTGGGTTCCACGAATGCTAAGGCCACATCATAAGGAGCAGAGATTGCAGCTTGAGCTGATCTTCTGGAACGAAAAAGATCATAGGTGATCAAAGATGCCACCTGAGTCAAAGCGGCAGTCTACAGGGTGGTTATAAAATGATTTACCTATAAAGAAGAAATTCAAGTCTCAGCCAACCACTAGAAAAAAATGTGGTCCATTTTATGTAGGACAGAGGATAATCCTTGTGGATTTCCTGGAAGGACACATCGTTAATTCAACTCATTATGCAAAGACACTAAAGAAGCTCAAGGACAAAGAAGAAATTTTTCATTCGGCATGACAATGCCAGTTTACAAATAAGCATTCTGACAGAGAGAACATTCTAGATTTCGGGTAGCCTGTTCTGCCACAGTCCCGACCCTGCACTATCAGATACTTGTTTGGCCCATGACAGTGTCCTTAGTGAAGAACACTTCGCTGATGATGCAGTCATTGTGACCATCAAGAAGGTGCTCTTAGAGTAGGCAGCAACTCTTACGAGAGGGAGATGCAATCTTCAGTTGGTGAAGAAAATTTAAATTAATGAAAATATAAATAGTGCCTGTTACTTTTCGCTGGCAATACAAAGCTAGTCGGTGTTTTATAACTCTGATCACTGGCCAAAATGGTTTCCTCAACATCTGACTTTCTTCAATGGTGAATTCTACCCAAGACTCCTAGAACCACTCCATCTCTTCAGTCTGAACTTTCCAGAATAAACAGATTTGATTCTTCATTCATCAATTCCGTCAAGCTAGCCACCTACTACCATCTTGACCCTGATATCCGGATTCACGAAAAGGTGCACAAAAAAGTATAGATTCACTCATATCAAACTTTTAACTTTTGCAGACTTCTTATGTCCAATTTCAATGAGATTATTAAATTTTTATTTTATTTTATTTCTTTGTTAAAGTCACACTTTACCTATATCGCAAAATTTATGTAAACCTCTCTAGCTTAGCCATACCGGGATACATCATTATTATTATTATTGCTCTTATATTATTTCTTCCTGATTGGGGCTTCCATCTCGTGACGGGTATTGCTGCCAAGTATACAGGGTGGATGTTGTTATGTCTGATGTTAGTGTTCGTCGAGGAACTCTCTGACAATCCTCCAGGTGTTCAAGATTGCAACTTTCTGGAGGTCCTTGTAGGTGTTGGCTGGGAGACCTATTGCTGCTAGGCTGTTATGTAGGGTCTTTGGCACCATATCCGTGGTTGACACGATGATCGGGATGGTCCTTACTTGTTGCATATGCCACATCTCTTTGATTTCCTGTCTTAGGTTCGTGTACTTGCTGATTTTTTGCCCATGGGTTTTCTGCAGGTTTCCAGTGTTAGGTACCGCTATATCAATCAGATAGGTAGTCTTTTCCTTCTTGTACACAAGGGTTATGTCCGGTCTGTTGTGCGGGATTGTCATATCCGTTATTATGGCGCGGTCCCAGTACAGCTTGTGGGTTGGGGTCTCTAATATTGTCTGGGGTTGGTACTTGTAGTACGGTACACTTTCTTCGACTAACTGGTATTTCCTTGCTAGCTTCTGTTGTATTATCCTGGCTACCTAGTTGTGTCTACGAGTGTATTCAGTCTGGGTGATCAACTTGCATCCCGCGATGATGTGTTGGATCGTTTCGGAGGCCAGGTGGCATCATCGACATATATCATTTAACACTTCGGGCTCCTTGGCAATGTATTTTCTATTGTTCCTGGTGTTGATTACCTGGTCTTGGATGGCGAGCATGAATACTTCAGTCTCTGGTAAGAACGTCCCGCTCGTGAGCCATGCACTGGGAGCAATTTTATCTATGTGATCCTGATGGAGATCATTGTAGTGTCTGCCATTGAGTGTCTTCTCTGCTCTTCTTTCTAGCTTCGTTTGTACCTCTTGGTTGTGGGGCAACTCCTCGCTTAGGTTGAGTGGGGTATACCGCTTGTCTATCTTCCTTATGGCCTGGTGGAATGCTGCTGTGTGTTTCTGGAAATAATCCTTCAGGTTAGCAATCGCTGCTTCTGTTACTCAATGAGGTCTATCAGGTCTCTTCCTCCTTCCCGAGCAATTGTCAATCTCTCGGCAGAAAATCTCGGGTGGTATTGGCGGCTCTTGGTCATCATTGTCCTTGTCTTTCTCATGATATCCTCCAGCTCGGTGTTAGTCCAGTCTATGACCCTGAGGGAGTATGTTAGCACTGGGACCGCATGGGTGTTTATGGCTTTAACTGTGTTCCCTCCATTAAGCTTTGCTTTCAGCAGGCTTCTGAGTCCCTGATGGTATTTTTCGGTCAGGCAGGCCTTAATTTCCTTGTGCTGTAACTCTTGAACCTGCATCATCTCTAAGTACAGTATTTGTAGGCCTCTCCCTCTGCCATGGCTTCGATCTCTTTACCACTCTGCAGCTGATAGTTTCGGTTGACTAATTTTCCCTGACGCAAGCCGTGGGTCTTGCATTTGTCTAGACCAAATTCCATCCTAATGCTAAATTCTTTGGTGATTGGGAGTAGTTGCTGGAGTTGCTTCTCGATTGCCGCATAGAGCTTCATGTCATCCATGTACATCAGGTGGGTGAGGGTGTACAGGTTCTTTTTTCCTTCTTTGAGATTATATCCATACTTGCTGCCATTAAGCATGGTGGATAGCGGGTTGAGTGCTAGACAGAACCACAGTGGGCTAAGAGCATCTCCCTGAAAGATTCCTCTTCTAATGGGGATTGGCCTGGTTGTGATGTTCTCGACCTTAATCGTGGTGCTCCATTTTCCATTGTTGCTCCTAGGAAGTTTGTCACTATCGGATTGACCTTGTAGATCTTCAGAGTCTCTATTAGCCAGCTATGAGGGACAGAGTCAAAGGCCTTGCGGTAATCGATGTAGGCCGTCTATAGGTTCCGGTGCTTCTTGTAGGATTGCTCCATAACTGCGGCTTCTATGGTTAATTGTTCCTTGCATCCTTTCTGCTCTTCGGCTATTACGTTCTGACTCTCTAAGTGGTCTGATTTATTCTTGGTTATGCAGCTGGTCAGGTTCTTGTACACCTTTGGGAGTTAGGTGATTATTATTATTATTATTATTATTAATTTATTGTAAACGAATTCTCTTAATAAATAAAATTGTATTGTATTGTATTATTATTATTATTATTATTAGCCCCCTATGGTGCAAGGAAGCTTGAGGCTTATGCTGCACCCGCAAAAAAAAAAAAAAAAAATTTGAATTACCCCGAGAGAGAGAGAGAGAGAGAGAGAGAGAGAGAGAGAGAGAGAGAGAGAGAGAGAGAGAGAGAGAGAGAGAGAGAGTCAAAAGCAGAAGAGAATCACCAAAAAAATGAAGAATAATGATATTCAGCTCAGGACCCCTGGGTGTGCCAAGCCCATACTCACCAGATGTGAGCCCCTGGGATGACAATAAATGATTTTATATATACTGGTGTGCAAAACATAAGGACCAACATTATTTCTAAAGGTTACAACCACAAAATCTTTACTTAAGGTACTCTTTACTGATGAGAATAGATTCAGTCTCAGCAGCGATTTTGGACGTCAGCTAATTTGGCGAGATGTTGGCACATGGTATCACCCCTCAAACATCACTGAAAGGGATCGATATGGCGGTTGAAGTGTTCTCGTCTGGTGAGGCGTTATCTTGGATGGATATACACAACTCCAGATACTAGAAAGTGGTACTGTAACCAGTGCATGCTACTGTACTGAGGTAATCCTTCCCCATGTACGTCTGTTCCGAGGTGTCATTGGCCTCGAGTTCGTGTTTATGGATGATAACGCCACCCCATCGCTCTTCAGCTGTTGATATGCTTTTGGAAAAGGGTAAAGGGTAAAGTGTGTTAGTTGTCTGATGGCACCAAGGGTTTCCCCCATCTCCGCGTTGTATGCATTGTGAGCGACATAGAACTCTGTGAAGGCCGGAGATTTAAAAAGTGTGTGGGGAGCGGTCTCTTGTGTAGCGTTATGTTGTGTTGTTTCTCTGACCATTTAGCCGTTGGGCCCCTGTCAACAGGGGTCTCAACTACAAGACCCACTACTGCATACACTTTGCCATGGTGAGGCAGGTCAGGCATCCAGTAGATTATTTAATTACTCAGGCAGACTCCACCACCTAATTTCCAACGATTTCAGTGGCAAAGCCTAAAAAAAAATAAAAATAAAAAAGGGGGGGGGGAGTACACTAGAAATTGGCCAAAAGAGATTTACAATAAAACGGTAGAATTTAGACGTTGATTAGAATTTGGCCAAAAGAGATTAACAATAAAACGGTAGAATTTAGATGTTGATTAAAATTTGGTGGCATTGTTAAGGGGGTGCACTCGGTCGGTTTAGTGAGAGAGAAAGGGGGAGACTGAAGATTATGGGGAAAAACAGATAGAAGAATAGGGACGATAGAGTAGGCTTCCCCAAAGAGGTCAGTGGAGACGAGTCCCACCAGGCAAGGTATGGGGTTACGCAGGGAGGAGAGGAGACAAACTGTCTCCTCTCTCCCCTGCCCGGAGATGGGTTTTTAAAGGGAACTGGGTTAGAATACCCGGTTCAGATCAACAATGGCAAATTGGCAGCAAAGCCGCAGAATGTCTTCGTGTAATGTGAAATCCGGTAGGAAGGTCAGGCAGCCAATCCCGCTCCAGGGATGGGATATGTTAGTTGGCAGTGAGGAACCCACCAGGCAAAGGGGTGGGAGACACACACACACATTTACTTCATTCATAATCTGCATTCTCACTCTACTTGCATTCTATTTTTATACTTTTTTCTTGTATTTTATATATATATGTATTTTTTTTTTCTTTCAAGTTTCATATATATATATATATATATATATATGAAATATTTTTATTTTTATTTTTTTCACACACACTCATTCATCTTTTTCTCGTGCATTTGGAAAGTGAGGACATTGTTCGTATGGATTGGCCTGCCCGTTTCCGCCGATGTAAGCCCATCGAACACATATGGGACGCTCTGTAGAGACGCCTAGCGGCACGTCCACACCCACCAGAAAATGTTCACCAGCTGAAGATGGCGCTGACAGAGGAATGGATGATGTTACCACAAGAACTTATCAACAACATTGTTCTAAGTATGGACAGGCGGTGCAAAGCCTGCATTGACATTATGGGTGGGTGGCCATATCTCCTACTGAGAACCACCTCTTCCAATTGTTCCATCTTTGACAGTGATGCATCTGTATCAGGGCAGCTAGTGTTATGTTGCCATTTTTGAATAAAGTCCATCTGTACCGTTTTGTTTCTGTTGTTGTGTCGGTGTTGTTTCCTTCATCATTTCTGTACCTCACGAGGTTCCTTTGGTATGCTTTTCCCATATCCAGGCCACTCTTATGAGAAGTGAAAACCTGACTGGTTCGTAAATTTTGCGTGTGTGTGTGTGTGTATACACACACACAAAGCATTAGCATTAGTAGAGGCATATGATGCAAGAAAGCAAGCTTATACAGCATGAGCAAAAAAAAAAACATTTCACGCATCCATTCACACTAAAAGTTTGTTCAGTTTTTCCTGGAATTTATTTAAGATATCAAATTCCACTACGACAGATGGAAGTTTGGTCCAGCAATCAACTACCCGCTGGCTAAAGGCAAATTTCCGCACATCTATTCTACAACTGTCTTTCCCCAATTTGAATTTATACCCCCTCAGGTTCGTAATCTGAACAAGAAGAAGAGTCCCATCAGAATTGAGCCTGCTCAACCCATTCAAAGCCTTATACACCTCAGTCAGATCATCTCACGGGTGCCTAGTCTCTAGATGCTACACCTTGCAGAACTTAAGCCTTTCTTGGTAACAGGAATCCTTCATTTCCCTCACCAATCTTGTTTCCCCTTCTCTGTACTCGTTTTAGCAACTATTCATCCTTTTTAAAATGAGGCCTCCAGACATGTACGCACTATTCAAGGCGTGGCCTGACCATTGCCGTATACAAAGGGATAATTACCTCCTTATCTCTACTAGCAAAATTCCTGTATATCATTGACAAAACCTCATGACTTGCTCTGGCAGCCTGTCTGCACCGTTCAGAAAACTTCATATCTGACTGCCCAATTACCCGCAGGTCTGTCAAGCGTTGTGAATATGTGGAAAAACAGATATAGGTAGAGTAGATATAGTATCCGCGAAAGTAATGGGAGACATTAGTTTCAGAGGACTCCTCGTTCCATACCACCTATCGCTTTTTTTTTTTTTTTTTGTTTTGTTTCTAAAGCAATAGTTATCTAATTATTCCTTCGACTAAAAATATTATATATATTAAACGTGAACAATGAAATGAAAGTTTAATAAAAAATCATTGAACAACATCAGTTCAATTCATACAAATATTACAGAATAAGCGATTTATCGAATTATGAAATAATCAAAACTGTACACAAGATCTTCAATATTTGGAATCTTCCAATAATTATTATAGTGCTATAGTAATCGCGTTTTTATTATTTCAGTGGAAGTGGGGAAGGGAGAGGGGGAAAGATAAGATGTTTCCTGTTTGCTTCGCTTCGAAAAACCACCGAGTACAAAGAAACGCTCTTCTAACCTTTTATAAACATCTTATCGATTGCTACTTAAATACTTATAAAGAGTATCCCGGTACACTATTTTCAACAATTTATTTACATTTTTTTTTTTTAAATTAACTGTTTAAAAGAGAGAGAAAGAGAGAATAAGTGCTCCAAAACAGTTCGGAATGCTTTTATATTTACGTGCGATATAATCTGTGCATGTTAACAAACGAAACTGACGTATTCGGAAATCACCAGTGACGTCATACGAATTTTACCGGAACTTGCGTCATCTAGGCATGGTAATGTATAACCGGAAGTCGTTGCACGTCATTTGAATTTTCCATCCCCACAACGGTTCCGTGATGTTTCGGCGCTAGCGGAGAACTGATAGCGGTTTCATTGAGCGGTTGGGGACCGTACCGCGAAGTGAGTAAAGATGGCGCAAACATGCACTGCTGCAAGAGATATTGTGAATGATATCAATGAAAAATCTTCTCACAGTGTGGAAATTTATAAAGAACTGATCTCTTCATTTTCTAAACTTAATCAGCTGCAAGAGTAGGTATTTTTTTTTTCTTTGTAATAATAGAGGATAATTTGATTTTTATAAAGATCTATTTGTTTGACCACATGCTGCTCAGACGCAACTTTTAACCCGCTTAACGTAAGCAGATAGCAAATCAGCTGTAATCATTGATACCACTGATTATTATTACTGCTATGCAGTTAATGTGACTGTTAAAAATATGACTACATTAAAACAACTTTTTTTTTTTAATCATTTATGTCTGTGAGCTTCTTTGATTTTATTTTTAAATAAGTAACTATCTACGTGTTTAGAATAATCACAATAATTTAAAAACAAATAGTCGTTATAGATTTGAAATTATTTCAAATCTTGATTTGTTTTCTTGATGTGGTTAGATAAATGTGTTTTGTACCGACATGAATCACTGGTATCAAAAATAGAAATGCAATAAGATGTCTGATGACTGAAAGAGTAGTAGATGCCATGAGTAAATATATATCTTTGATAGCAATTATTATTTTATATTAAAGTTTCTTCTAAAGGAAAGAAAAGACAATGATTCATTCGTAGGGCAGAGATCATAATTCATTTTGCGTGTATAAGGACTGTTCATTTATTTAATGAGAATTCATAGTTAAAAAGTAATAAGTTAAGATTAACGGTTTCTTGGAGCGATGAACATTGAAAAGAAATCTTTTTTTTTTTTTTTTTTCGGATATTAACGAATGGGCTGTCACTTTGTTATGCTTGAATGCATTTATTATTATTATTATAAGCCATTACGTAGGCACAAAAAAGTAAATGCTACTTTATATTAACTGAAATCACATAATTAAATATAGGATCTCCAAAATACCACTTAGTGGTCCAGAAGGTGAATTATGGGGGATTAAAGTAAGTTCTCAACTCTTAATAAAATCCAATTTTCAAGCATATTTTATTCCCAAATTAAAGATTTAAGTAAAATAATGGTTAGAAATAAGGTTCCAGTTTTAACTTTCGACAGTTTTTTTTTTATTTTTTTAATGAAAGCTGAAAAATACGAAAAATATTAGAACCTACAGTACTTAGTACCGCGTATGGGTTGAAAGTTGAAAAAAAACAGAAGATACTTGAATTTCTGTAGCCTGTAATTTTCGAGAAATACATAAATAATGAATGTATACAGTACTTTGTTCAATTTTTCTGTCAGATGAATCAAAGATGGTAAGTAAATAAAACGCAGATATATTCAAGAACTGTTTTGATAAAGTATAATACATTGTATTTATCTAATATGGGGTGTTTGCTGATAACGATGACCAACATCCTGTAACTATTGCGTAATGTTTCAAACCGGGAACTGGGGAAAGAGGGGCTGTGAGTAGGTCCACCCCAAAGATGAACAGCACAGTAGGAAAGGGTGAATGTATCCAGGCCTCGGCACGGAAAGGATTTCCAAAATACCACTAAGTGGTCCAGAAAGTGAATTGGGGATAGGGTTAAGGCATGTTAGTTGCCAAAGCAACTAAGGCTATGCGATATCAGTCAAGTGTCCGGGATTGCTTGTATTTTTCAGTAGGGTTGCTGTTTTGCTGAACGAAACGCACGAGATTCCAGGAGACAGAGAATGCAATTCTCGCCTCAGATCAACTCAGCAACGCTGTGAAAAAGGTCTTGCGATATTAGCGGGGTTCGAACTGAAGCCTCTACAACCCGGTGTGGGAGGGCTGTGCTAAACGCGAGGGCAAGTGGCCAGGGATTCTATTATTTTGCACGAGTGTTGATCGGAATGATGCCGTGCTTTTTATCCTTGAAAGCTACGCTGTTGTTCTGATTCATAGACGTCGTTGCTTACATTAAAAATATGATGTAGTTCTTTAATACATATGCCAAAGAACAAGAAAAACATTTTCACGCATGGAATACTTGAAGCGACGAAGGTTACTATTACATCTATGGGCCTGCACTTCTAACTTGTAGCCAAAGCAAGCATTTTGCTCCTACAATGAACACGTTCCATGTAGCACTATAAATACCATTTTGATATACTGCACGCAATATCAAATTATTTTAAGATACCATGAGATTAAATTTCTTTGTAACTGGAAAAAAAGAAGAAAAAAGTTATTGTTAAAAGCTTAATGTGTGCTGACATGCAACACATCATTTCTGGATTCAGCGACTTTAAAAAAGAAACTCTATGAAAATTTTGCTTGAAGGAATGACGTCAAACTATTCCTTAATGTCAAAAGTTAATTCATAGTTCTTATCTTTATGGCTATTGTTGAGTAAAACTTGACTGAATAGAAATTTTAATTCAGTCATTCTTCAATTTGACATCTTGCGCCAAAGCTACCAAGGTGTAGTGACATAATTTCTCCAGGGCCTCAAGGCAGCGAGGGTTCCGGAACAACACAATTGCATATTTCAGGATCTCCGCGAGCATATCAACCATCGAGTGGCAAATCCGCGAGCACATCGAGTGGCAAAATAAGTGCTACCCAATTATACACGATAGATATAGGATATATATGATTGCAGTTGTGGCGCGACTCCTCACGCTGCAACCGTTGTATTAAATATAATTTTGTTTTCTTTAGATTAAATAGGGCATTCGGGTGCACAGAACATGGGTGCACCCGAATCACCGTGTTGCGGGCGTAGCCGAATTCGGGACCGATTCAAGCAAAAGAAGTGTTGATTTTTTAATACGCTTTCATTTTCGCCAGTGGAAAAAAGGTTAGGTTAGTTTACGTCACTAATTCGGGAGGGATTCAAGCAAAAGCAGGCCACAAAACGGTACCCACGTTCAGGAATATAATCTAAAAAAAAAAAGAAGCAGTTGATTATATTATATATATCATTATTAGCCATATGGTGCAAGGAAGCCTGAGGCTTATGCTGCACCAGTCAAAAAAAAAAAAAAAAAAAATCTGAATTACCCTGAGAGAGAGAGAGAGAACAAGAGTCAGAAGTAGAATGGAATCACCAAGAAAGAAAAGAATGATGATATCCAGCTCAGGACTCTGGGTGTGCCAAGCCCATACTCACCAGATGTGAGCCCCTGGGGTTAATTAGATAAAGAAATTGTACAATCTAAAGTTCTAAACGGTAAAATTTGGTCAAATTTCAACTCAAATTCAAAAATTTTTGCTCAAATATGACAAAAAAAAAAAAGGTCCGGACGGCAAAATAAGTGAATACAGTATTTACATATATATATATATATATATATATATATATATATATATATATATATATATATATATACAGTATATATATATATATATACAGTATATATATATATATATATATATATATATATATACAGTATATATATATATATATATATATATATATACTTTAGACAAAAAAAGAGCTTTTATTATGTCATTTAACATTTTGAGCTGAAACCTTTGCTTTTATGACGGTCCTCAATCTTCGTGGCATACTCTCAACCAGCTTTTTATAAATGTCAGGTGATATGTTCGGCCTTTTTCTTTGGGCGATCTCGACGTGCACGTACCCTACGATCCAATACATCCCAAAGATGCTCGATAGGGTTCAGATCAGCACTCTGGCCAATCCAACTTTTCCACACCCATGTCCCCAAACCACACTGTTACGACCCGAGCAGTATGGCATGGCGCGTTGTCTTGCTGATACAGGTATGGGCCTTCCTCGAAGTACTGCCTTAAATTACCCAGGGGCTCACATCTGGTGAGTATGGGCTTGGCACACCCAGGGTCCTGAGCTGGATATCATCATTCTTCTCTTTCTTAGTGATTCCTCTCTCTCAGGGTAAGTCGGACATTTTTTTTGGCTGGTGCAGCATAAGCCTCAAGCTTCCTTGCACTATATGGCTAATAACATTAATAATGTTGGAAGTGCATAATTGTACAGGTTGTCTTGGTATTGCACGGCATTCGTGGTTTTGTCGATAACGACTATTGGACCTAAGCCAAACCATGAAAGGAGCCCCATGACACTGCCTCCACCAAACTTCATTGTTGGGAGGATAATCAGGAAGGGACTGTTCCCCTGGCATTCGCTACACCCAATGAACGGCCATCAGACTGGTAGAGTACGAACCTCGACTCGTCTGTACATAGGATTGCTTTCCACTACTCTACGGACCAGGATTCACACTCCTTACACCATGTTAATTGGCGTCTAGCATTTGTTGAGGTGATCAATGGCTTGAACAGCTGCACGACCATTGTAACCCATATCATGGAGTGTCCTCCGTATTTTACTAGTACTAACATTAGTCCCAATACTCTCACAGAGGGTTTTTGTGACTTGAGACAATAGTAAATTACGATTTGGGCGCACAGTTCTTCGCAGAATTCTCTTGTCCCGTTCTGTTAGTTTTCGGGGTTTACCAGGTCGGTTTTTTTGGCAGATTCAGTCCAATTATCCTGCCATTTGCATACGAAGTCACTAACCATTGACTTTGGTATCCCCAGAGTGACTGCGACGTCTCGTACAGAACGCTTGCTTATGTGGCATCCTACTATCATTCCATGTTGTAAGTCTGTTGAACGTGTCATCTTGCAATTGTCTGTTCGAAGCTCAGTTGCATATTTATAACAGGTTCTGTGACGTGTTGTATGCATAGGACCTGCTTCCCCATCCATGGGGGTGTCCGGATATTAAAGGCAGGGCAGTGTATATAATTTATATATATATATATATATATATATAAACAGTAGAACCCGGATAAAAAGTTTTCCAAGGGACTGGCAGTTTAGAACTTCTTACGCGGGAAAACTTCTTAGAAGGGAAAGTGACCTAAGGGTATGAAATATTAACTGCACAAATAAAAATGGAAAGATACACATATATAAGTTAAAGATGATTTTTAAGTACTATTTTAGAATTTATAAATATTTTACTCTGCCTATGGGAAACATTTTTAAACTGAAGATTTTTACTTGCTTAACGTTCTGCTATTGGTAAACTCATTATCAAGTTGGAAGAATGAGCTCCTTTGGAGTTTCAACATACCTTAAAAGGTTACAATTACAATAAGACAGAGCAACAATCCACTAAGTAATTCAGAACTCTTCACACCCATCAGAACTTAACGCTTAACGTGGTCTACGTATCCAATTATGGATAGCGATGAGAACAATTGCAATATGTCACTTCTTGTATCAAAATGTTTATACTAAAAAGGCTTTAGCGCCGAAAGCCTCAGACTACGGAAAATTCACTAATCGAACAAGTTAGTGTCTACCATCATTTTAGTTCGTAGTAAACCACCGAAGTAGATGAAATGGCTGTTATATCTTATATTGTGAATGCCTTGCAACGAGTTATTATTATTATTATTAACCATATGGTACATGTTGGTACCATTAACCATATGGTACAAGGAAGCCTGAGGTTTATGCTGCACCAGCCAAAAAAATTCCGGAGTTACCCTGAGAGAGAGAGAGAGAGAGAGAGAGAGAGAGAGAGAGAGAGAGAGAGAGAGAGAGAGGAATCACCAAGAAAAAGAAGAATGATGATATCCAGCTCAGAACCCTGGGTGTCTTGAACTACCTCAAATAAGCAAAGCTTCGACAATGGATTCTCGAATAGGCAACACTTCGCCAATAGATTCTCAGCAGTTATTCTACCACCACGCCGAGAATAAGTAACATTGGCGAAGTGTTGCCTATGCGCGAATCCATTGGCGAAGCTTTGCTTATTGGAAGTAGTGCAATATCAGGGCAACTCGTGAAGGCATTCGCAATATGAGATATAACAAAAACGATGCTATTTCACCTAATTCGGTGGTTTACTATGAACTAAAATGATGCTTGGCACTAACTTGTTCGATTATCAAACGTGTAGAAAGGAATCACCAAGAAAAAGAAGAATGATAATATCCAGCTCAGGACCCAGGGTGTCTTGAACTACCTCAAATAAGCAACGCTTCGACAATGGATTCGCGAATAGGCAACACTTCGCCAATGGATTCTCGGCAGATACTACCACCTCGCCGAGAATAAGTAACATGAGTCTTCTCCATTGGCGAAGCGTTGCTTATTGGAGGTAGTGCAATATCAGGGCAACTCGTTGTAAAGGCATTCACAATATGAGCTATAACAAAAACGATGCCATTTCACCTACTTCGGTGGTTTACTACGAACTAAAATGATGCTTGGCACTAACTTGTCAGATTACCAAACGTTTATATTGTTTAATATTTTTTAATATTAAAAATAAAGATTTTCTATATTTAAAAAACGTATTAAGTAGGAAAACATCATTATAATAATACAATATGTATTCTTTATCACGAACATTTTATGCGGGAAAACTTTTTACCCGAGAAACTTCTTAGGCGGGAAAATAATACATTACAACATATAGAGTTGAAATTGGGACTTAAGAAACCAAAACTAGTACAGGAGAAAACTTCTTATGCGGGAATTTCTTATCCGGGTTCTACCGTATATATACAGGCAGTTCTCGCTTTACGAGTTTTTTCCCCCAAGTATCAAGTAACAACAAAATCGAAATATGAACATTAATTGCAAAAAATGAATGTTAAACATTCATAAATACCGCATTCCAAACCACGTGCATAGCTATACAATAGTGTGCCCCGCTTTGCGATATTAATCAGGCCGACCGGGCTAGCCGGGTGGGTAAAGTGCCTCCCTGGCAACCCAAAGGTCGCGGGTTCGATTCCCGCCTCGGGCTTGGAGCAAAGTACTGCAAAAACCTTGGGAGGTGCATTATGGCCACAGAAGCCTATGCGCCAACTACCAAAAAAAAAAAAGATATTAATCAGTTCCAGAGACACCATCGTATCGTTAAAATATCGTAATGTGAACCCAATAACACATGGCTTTTTGGTAATTCGTTTCAAGACGTTGAAATTTTCGCTGTACAACTAAGCTATTTATCTCTCTAAAATATTATTTTTAAGGCCACGAGCATGACATTAAGGCCATATAAAAGGTCGTGAGCGTGGTTTGAAAATTGTATTAGTTACCAATTCAAATCATTAAAATGCACTACACTTTCATCGTTATCATATGTTCCGTTATTGCAAGCAATTATAAACGGGTAGTAAACTCCATGTTATTGCAATTGTGAAAATACCGATAGCTGGAATTGTGTGGGTTTTTACGCTATTATGGTGAAATGTGTTCCCCTTCACTGCAATCTTCAATCATATAAAACAAAATAAATAAATTTTCAGAATATTCTCTTTCTTCCTTTTTGTTTTTAAGCTTCGTAAACTTGTTACTCCGCGCGAATCGTGTTAGTTGCAATTTGTGTGTGCCGTTAAAAAATGCTTATGCATGCAATCGTGAAATTTATAATTAAAAGAAAAGATTATCTTGGAAACAAACGCCTCTTGAAACATTTCTGAAGAAGACGACTCCTTGTGCAAGAAACCAACGAGTACCGAACCTATAATGAGTGATCAACGAGTGTGTATTTAGTCGATGATGATAATTAAGAATAAACAATCTTTAACATTTGTAATATTAAAGATTTTATCTGTATTCTAGTAATATCTTTATTATTATAAATGCTTGATTTTACAGGCTACATTTTCATTTCTTTGGATAAATCAATCATTGTTTAAACATAAACTAATTAGCCAACTAATTTCATTGTTAGAACGTAATCCTTATTTTTAACATTATGCCTATGGGAAATAAATTCCCGCTTTACGAGCGCGCTAGGAATGAATTAACTCGTAAAGTCGAGAACTACCTGGGTATATATATTTGTTGAATCGTTGAAACGAATTCCCCATATCTATGAGGTTAAAACAATTCGTTGAAAAATCGCAAATTGACAAGTTTTGCCTGAATTAAAAAGAAAAATGTAAACTTACAACTGGCAGCAGTTCTAAACAAATTGAAAGTTTAAGGCCTCTTTTCACTAATGAACTGCATTGGTTACATGACCAAGGAGTCGTGTGACCTCAAGGAGTGAACCAAGTTATTAAACTGGTGCAGTTGCACTACTAGCAAACATACCTATTAACAGAGAACATCCCTTATAAGAACACTGCCATCTTTCAGATGCAGTGTTCATACATATTATGGCAGTGCTTAAACTGGGCAGGAATGCCATCCCACTGGTTGATGATGAAACTTATTGCACTGGCAAGTTTTACATCATGTATCATCACATGTTCGCTGCAGCACAGCAGATCCCTGACAGCCAGAACTCAATGAGCTCTGTCTCTAGCCCTCTCTTTCAACTCATAAGCAGCCTCTGTCAAATCATCCAATGTCCCAATTCTCCTTCTCAATCTCTTTCCCACCTGCCCTTCAATTACATCCCTTGACCCTTTTGTGAGTATGTCATGTTTTTGATGTACAAACTCTATGGAACACATGTATATTATATATTTTAAGCATTTCTGATAATATATTCATTTATGCATAAATTATCGAAAAATATTTATCTGTATCTGTATCCATATCTTATCTGTATTTACAAGTAATCGTAAGCAATTTATAATAGATGGGGAAGGAAATTAACTTTGAAAATCTGAATAAAAACTTATACTTTTGGCATCAGTTGTCTAATGTGGGCATATAAGAGCCAAAATTGAATAAATTCTTTGCAATTCTGATCAACAAGTTGATGAAACTGAATCATGTGATAAAATAATAGATGTAGAGGATATAAAATAAAATAAAGTAATGAGCTTATTTAATTATATTTTTTTCTTATTTATATTTTTTCATGATTTTTCTTTCAATTTCTTGATTCCATTTTTTTTTTTTTTAATTCCAATTTGATTTTTGACAATAATTTCATTCTACTGTTGAACAACCAAGTCAAAATAAGAACTAATTAATATTTAAAAAGTTTTATGTTCAAAGTGTTCATTTTTACAAAATATTCAAAATTCCACAAACTTGCACAGAGCACACTGGCATAGAAACATTACCTGTAGCTCACCAGTATTAAAAAATTCAATGCCTTACTTATATACATTTCAAGAACTCACAGCATGAATCCATGTGCATCCAGAAACTTGCACATGGAAGGGTTAACAATCTTCCCCACACCCTAGTACAAGTCTAATTCAATTCTTCTTTCTTTTCTTTATAGCTTTTATCGTGCTACTATTTTCTTCTACCCTCTCCAATACCTTCCCCTTCATTTTTAATATCTTCCTTCCTTAGTGCACCTGTCTCATGCTCAAAATATGACACTACATAAAAACAATTAACTAACCACCTCCTTAATTTGGTTTCCATTCTCACTGCTCCTTGAGTACTATCTTGTCCATTGCAGTTCTAGTAATAATTTCCTAATTACTTCTCACTTGTTAGCAAATTACCAGATACCTGTATATATACACTTTTAATATCCTCTTATTCAAAATTAGGTTTATTGAAGTGCAATGGCACAGCTGCTCCAGGGCCCCAGTTTCATGGTAGGTCTCAGAACAATGCAGTTACTGTTGGTCCAGAGACTCCTGACAGCCTTGTTTTTAGGGGGCCCTAGATCACCTAATCTGTGCCTAAATCTCTTATCATTCATTTTAATAATTACAGTATTTTCTTTTCATTCCTTCCACCACTGTAATATGAATATTTATTCTTCTTCCATATTTTTCATAGCTTTTAAGTCTTCCCAACAAAATTTGCAACACCATTTTTGTATCAGATATTGGTACCATATCATCTGTAGTTAGTGGTAAAATTACCATACTGCCAGGTCCATCACCACCATAGAGGGAACTGTTTGAGTATCTTCTGGGGGTGGTGGTCATAAGGTGTAGTTTTGCCTGTTGGTGAATCTCATTATATGTACAGCTTTATCCCTTATCTTTACACCTTCCTTCTCCTTGATAAGTTTATTTTTTTAAAATTAAGTACTGGTTGACCATTAATAATTCTTTGTTCAAGTACATTTGGAATTAAACCCATGTATCATAAAAAACTGCCTAATCTATGTAACACATGGATTAGGCAGCAAACTCAAGTAAAGGACATTCTTATCAAAACTAAAGAACTAAAATGGTCTTGGGCAGGACACATAGCTGGAAGACATGATGACAGATGGACTAACAAAATAACAGAATGGTACCCAAGAGGAGCTAAGAGAAAACCTGGAAGACAACAAACGAGATGGATAATGAAATTCATGAGTTTTTGAGTAGTAAGTGGATGGCCAGTGCTCAAAACAGAAGGAACTGGAAAGTTGCTGGAGAGGCCTTCATCCTGCAGTGGATTGAAAATGGCTGATGATGATGATCATCATCATCATAAAAAGTGAACAAGCAGGTGGGGCTAGAATGGCAGGTTTTAGCTCCAGTAGCTCCCAACAACTTTGGGCTTATAAAACTGTTTTTAGAGTTTTAAGATGCACATTTTGGGGCTTCTCTTTGGGCAGCAGTGCCCCTACTGGTACTGTCTAGCATTTGAGAATTTCATGGTATGGTAGTTATACCATTATTGTGAATCTGAAATTCATATTATGATTAAACATTAAGTACTATAGCTATTGTGAGATAAACTGGAATATTTGGCCCACTTAACAAAAATTACTGTCAGATCTTCTTTGATATTAGAAATTAAAGTTTCTAATGTCAGTGTTGTACAGTTATTGCAGAAAGTGCAGCAGCATCTCTCTATTCTCAACAGATGTGAGTAGTCTTCTTTTTCTTTGACATCAGAAATTTGTTTTTGCTTTTTAAACTTCTATATCTATGACATCTGGCTTTCATAAGCATATTCATTGATTTGGATTGCCCCCCTCCCCCCTCCCCACCTTGAAAGTCGATTTGGCCATTGAAGCAACTTCTAGAAGCAAATCTCTCATAAACTTCAGTAGTTCATTTTAAAATGGTTCAATATTACAGATGTTCTATATCATGGTTAGTTGGAATTTTATTATCAAAATTTTTGCAAATAATAAATATACAAAATTAAAAAGTAATCACATAAGAAATATAGAAATGCCTGGAAAACAGATATAAAACATATACTGGAAACATTCAATATCACATCCTAGTCACACACACACAACACTGGTGACCTTCTGGCATGCAAGATGGTTTCTGTGAAACTAATCTATGTTTAGAATACCTAGATAAATAAATATTTTTTAATATTTAAACTAAAAAATATATAATTGCAGTGGCCCACTTAGCACATTTATTGAATGGCTATCTTAGACATATGGAAGTGGATTGTAAATTCATTTAGACAGAAGACAAATATTATAAGAACTAATATTTAAAGACCATTGCTATGGGAATATTAATGAGTGTGTATCAGTGGAATCAGTATCTTGCACTTTTTTTTATGGTTTTACATCAAATCAAAGTGTATGGTTGATCAAAGTGTGGTGAACCTCTTGCTGGCATTACTAAGAATTTTCATGGGGAGGTGGGTTTGAGAAAGTATAGGAAAAACAGTAATTACTCATATGATAATAAGTAATTTTTCTGGGTGGATGGAGGGGAAAATTATGTGCTGCATACTGTTAACTTTATGCACTGAGAGATCCAATGAGAATAAATAGTGCATAATTTTTTCTTATTAATTAAAAAAAATCTTCATTATGTTTACTATTAGTAGTGGCAAAATGATACAAGGAATCCAGATTAGCTTGCATATATCTTCTTTCTTGTCTGAGTTCTTTTTGATGCAAGAAACAATACCAATATTATTTTTAGAAACAAAAATAATACTGATATTGTTTCTTATAACTTGAAAGCATTGCCTTTTGTTACAGAATAATTGTTTTACAAAAGCTCTGTTCATTCAACTTTAGCAAATGTTTATGAAGTATCATGAAACCCAAATGACACTCTATTATCATCTATGATCTAATCCCTCCTTAAATTTACACAAACTTGCTGGCTTCACAGTTTTGTACAAATTTATTTCAATAACTAATTATACTTTGGTTGAAAGCATACTGAAAGCAAATAAATACTTGTATTTGTTTTTCATATAATTATACTGTACCAACAAATGTAT
The DNA here is from genome assembly GCF_048544385.1 of Mastigoproctus giganteus. NCBI lineage: Eukaryota > Metazoa > Arthropoda > Arachnida > Uropygi > Thelyphonidae > Mastigoproctus > Mastigoproctus giganteus. The sequence goes on along the minus strand of NC_143587.1, from coordinate 33,903,271 downwards.
TTTAAATATTTGACCCTAGGACGAAATACAAAAGTAGTAGTGCAAGTTTTTAGCATAAATTTTACAACATAAACAAATATATCCAAACCCTATTCCAAGAAATAAACCAGTATATCTGTATGTCTTGCAGCTTTCAAACTTGTGTGGGTGGCAGAAAAATCTGAGTGGATTGCAAAATTAATAGCATTTTCATCCTTTATGCAAGTTATTGATATGACTACAAATAAGAAGTTTAATATATAAATCATGTTAATAGTTTAGCTTTCAAATAAGTTACTTTTAAATTACTTCAGAGTGTTTTCCTTAATTTTATTCAAAATAAATTCATCAATATTAATTTCTCATTTTTCACATTTTAAAATTGTTACTGAATAATATATTTTAAAATGTGAAGTTTTCATACAAGTGTCAACAGGTTGACACTAGCATGAAAACTTAGCTCACTGAGGTTATTTTAACCCCATATCAATTAATAATCAACAAGTTCTTGTTATTTTCCTGGAAGATTGACTATTGATACCTAAATACCTTGTCTAGTATTGTGTACTTATTAGCAGGGGCGGCTCCTTGGTAGGCACTGAGGAACTGCAGCACCCCCAGCTTTTTAAATCTAAATATACAGCCAACGGAGTTATATGAAATTTTGTGAAGAACAGTGCAATGCAATGAATATTTTTATTAACAGCTCCCGCATATAGTATACTCATCCTCTATTTCCAATAATCATTTCAATAATAAATGAATAAAAACACGAAATCATTTTCAACTTTGAAGTTTAACCATAGGTGGAACTGTGCTATACAGTTCCACATTTTGGCCCCAGTTGTTGAGTCAATGCCTAGCTGGCAGGTTGCCAATATGCATTTTTTAGAGGTGATAAAACAAGTCAAAGGAACTGCAGAGCGAGCAGTGCCGATTTGAACAGTGAACCAAACTTGAATGAAAAAGTTATTAATCTGTTTTCAACAAATAAAAACAGAAGAATGGATTTTATTTTTAAATATAATTTCGAGATTACTCAAGTCTGTTAATGGTAAGTGTTCAGTTAATATTTTGTAGTATTTTTTACTTGCTTATTATTATTACCTTCTATGTCTACATGTCTTATAACCAAGGCAATTTAATGTAACTTTAAGAAGCAGCACCCCCCCCATACATCAGAGTCACGAGCCACCACTGGTTATTTAGGATATTTAATAATGGCCTGACAAAACTAACATTATTTCATGAGACAGCATTACTGAAAATATAAGGTGTAACCAAAAAGTTTGAGGACTGACTTTATCTTGAAATTATGGAGTCATAGAGAGTTTCAACTTGTCACAAAATGCTCAGACACATCTAGACATAGTAATGCATGAATCTACTACTTATCAGCAGTCAGTCTGAATTAGCATGTTTTGAATAATATAAAGGTAGGTCAATGGTGATCCTTGACAAAGAAGAATATTGTAGTAAAGCCTTGGAACTTTTGAATGATAGAGCGACATACAGGGTTACTTGTAGGAATCCATTGGTGGGTTTGGAATGGCAGGTAAACCAGACTCTACAAGTTTGGCTGAAGGCTGAAAAGATTTCCAAAGATGTGTATTGGACATTGCATGCAACAAGATGCCAATTACCTAGGTTCTACGGCCTTCCAACGATTCATAAGGCGGGGGTTCTGCTTAGGCCGATTGTGTCATTTATAGGCAGTCCTACACATGCTTTGTCCAGGTTCCTAGCTAGACTGATTTCTCCTATTGTTGGACGTTCCGATTTTACCATCAGAAATAGTATAGAAGAGGGCAAGGCCATGGTATCATTCGATGTGATATCCTTGTTCACGTGCATTCTTATTGACCAGGGGTGCAATGTGCACACATGGCATTGGAGAAGGATGATACCCTAAGCAATAGGACTCCATTAAGTGTGGAGGACATTTGTAGTGCGGTGGAGCTATGTCTCTTAAGCACCACCATGGTGTTTCAAAACACAATGTACAAGCAGGTTCATGGCGCAGCAATGGGTTCCCCTATTAGTGCTAGCATAGCAAATTTAGCTATGGAGGAGCTCGAAGCCAGGATTTTTGATGAGTCGGTTCTCCCCGTGCGTGCATGGAAACAATACATTTACAATTATTTGGAGGGGGAGAGAGGATGAGGTGCTTAGTTTCCTTAATAGCTTCTCCCCATTTATTCAGTTTACCTCAGAAGTGGAAGTAGAGGGTACCCTCCCTTTCCTTGATGTGTTGGTACATAGGGGAAGGCCCTAGGCTGAAAACCAGTTTATATAGCAAATCCATCTGCCAGGGCCAATATACACATTACAATATGGCACAAACCAACCATCATAAGAATAGTGTTATTAGGGCATTGTTGGATAGGGCTGGGTCCCATTGCCGCACCCCCGAGGATAGAAAAGAAGAAATTAAACGTGTCAAAGCATATCTCAGAAAATGTGGCTATCCCCAGAAGATCATAGATAAATATATCCGAGGAGGGGAGCACAGACGAAGAGAACTATTTACACCAGTTGCCACCGCATACATCCCCTACTATCTGGGCCTAACTGAGCGTATAGCTCGGGTATTGCGCGATTGCCAGACATGCTGTGTGTAGCTTCCAGGGCAGAGGTTGCACAGCCAACCGGGCTAGCCGGGTGGGTAAAGTGCCTGCCTGGCAACCCAAAGGTCGCGGGTCGATTCCCGCCTCAGGCTTGGATCAAAGTACTGCAAAAACCTTGGGAGGTGCATTATGGCCACAGAAGCCTATGCGCCAACAGCTACTAAAAAAAAAAAAAAAAAGAGGTTGCGCATAATTGTGTCACAGATCAAGGACCCCATACCAAGGGAATTTACAAGTGGGGTCATGTATGAGATCAGGTGCCCGGATTGTGGGGAATGTTACGTTGGTGAAACAAAACGTCGGTTCAAAGATCATCTGGGGGAACATATGAACGCGATAAAGACCGCGGATTATGGGAAGTCTGCTGTGGTAGAACATTTTTGGGAGGAGCACCATCAAATCTTCCCAGATGAAGCTGTTATTGTCGACCGGGCACATAGATTTTGGGACCGCAAATGGCTCGAGAGCTTGCGGATTTGTTCCTCTGAGAGCAATACCATTAATAGAGACAGGGGAATCCGCATTCATCCCCTCTTCGAGGCGGTGGTTCTTGGACGGGATGAGCGGTTCCACCTGGCACGCTCCTGAGCCATTTCCAATTCCAGTGCACATGAGGAGAATACTGCCCATGCTCCTGTAGAACCATGTGCTGAGAACCGTGAGCCTGCTGATATTTAAGGATGTGCCATACGATAAACCTCACTGTTGAAAAATGTGGCGGATGTCTCTGAAAGCTACAGTGTTTTAGTGCTTTTATCATTCTGTGTTTTATCTACATTGTTTTATTGTAAATAATTCTTTGTAGTTTAAAATTTCATATTTCATTGTACAGACAGTTACCTTTTTATCAGTTTTATCTGGTGGAATTTTATCATTCTATTTATTTCATTTATCTACATCATTATTTTAATATAACATAACATTATTTATATTTTTAATAACGGTTGGTGTATTATTGTGCAGTTATTATGAATATGTTTTGAATAGAAGGGGTTTAATGTGTTTCATTATATTTTAAAATCAATCTCTGTGAAATATGAAGATCATGCTCATCATACTTTTGGACTCACATGGTGCTGATAATTACAAATTTGTTCTGCATGGATAGATACTGAACTGGGAACACTACAAAATTGTGCTGCAGAACAGTGCAGTACCGATTGGAGAAAAGTGGGCTTCAGAGATATGGCACTTTCAGCATGACAAGCCCCTGGGCACTCAGTGCTTTCCATTCATGAAATTAGAATATCTTGCAAAGTACTCTGTCACTGTGATCCTCCATCTGCCATACTCACTGGATTTGGCTCCTTCTGATTTTCTCCCCCCAGCTTAAAGTTCCCTTGAAAGGTCACTAGTTTGTAATGATTGAGAAAATTATTCAGCATTTAAAATACAACACTAACTATTAACAAATATAAAAGAAGCCTATCAGTTATGCTTTCAGAATGTGCAGAAGCATTTGGATCAGTGGATATAGTGTCAAGGAAACTACTTCAAAGGCAATCTATGCAAATAGCCAGTGAGCTTCATCACTTCCCAAACATTAGTTCAGTCCCCAAATTTTTTGATTGCACCTCATACAATCTCCGGCTATGCCTCGTATGTGATATTGAAGATGTTTAATTTGATTATATCACTGAAATCCATACTCTAGAATTAGTTGCTGTTGCAGGTCATAGTATGGCTAACAGAAAGCACCATATCATGTGGTGAGATATTGAAAAACCAGTGGCACAGAAGACCCACAGACTTTGCATTTCTGAGGGGAAGGTATCCTGAGGAGTCTGAATAGCTTTATAAATATCATAGAATATAAAACATCTAAAAAACATTATGTAGTTGTTGTGAAATATAAAAGGTTCTGATCAAAAGTAAGAATTGCATTTTTCCCAAGGTGGACTGACTTTCATTCGTTTTGCATGTGGGGACTTGATTTTTCCATTGTGCCACTGTAACAAGTTAAAAGTATGCCATATTAAATAATGGTATATGATATTACTATTATTATTATTAATAGCCATGTAGTGCAAGAAAGCCCGAGGCTTATGCTGCACCAGCTAAAAAAACAATTCTGAGTTACCCTGAGAGAGAGAGAGAGAGAGAGAGAGAGAGAGAGAGAGAGAGAGAGAGAGAGAGAGAGAGAGAGGGGGGGATAGAAGGAAATCACCAAGAAAGAGAAGAATGATGATATCCAGTTCAAGACCCTGGGTGTGCCAAGCCCATACTCACCAGATGTGAGCCCCCTGGGGTTGAATATATACAATGTATGATAAAAAAAAGTTTCAGGACTGAATTTTCATTTAACCAAATATAATATTTAAAGATAGAATTTTTCATAAAATTACCTTGGCTATTTACACTTTTTTAATAAGTAATATAATTGCAAAAATGCTTCCTCAAAACTCTTTTTTGAAACTTCTGCTCACCAGAAAATTTCCATTCCCTTTAATGAGTTATTTGGTTTGAAAATAAATAAATAAATTAGAATAAACATAATACATAAAATATTAATAAATAACAAAGAGTGGGTGAATAAGAAGGATGCTGAAAGATAGTTTCTGTTGCATTTGGAAAGGTATCCAGAAATTATTATTATTATTCGCTATGAGCAGGCACACCATTGTGGAGTAATTTTTGATTATTTCTTGTCCACAGATTGAGTCCTTCTTTTTCTTCTGATTGCATTTCTCAAGTGCTTAATGATTTCTAAGTACACAGTATTAACATACTCTCAGTATGACCTTGTGGTATAAATTCATGTAATTCAAGCATAATTTTGTCTTGAGGCCTGTCAATCCGAATTTTTTTTTCTCTTTATAGGAGACAGGAATGAACTTTATTCAGAGGATTGATATTTTGTCTGTGGGTTATAAATATAACACCACATTTCATCTCTTCACTACTGTTTTTAGAAATTCTAGATCACAATCAGAAATTTCTGCCAGTTCTTTTGACAGTTCAGCTCTTGTTTCTATCTAATCTGCTTTTTGGCCAAGTTTGCTACCATGTTATATTTTAAATATTGCAACTACCACACAATATTCTAACTTTGAGAAACTATTATACAATTTTATTTAATGAATGGCCCAAATAATGCTTCTGTCACAGGAACAAGTTTCTTTTTTGTTTCCTCTTTTTGCAAGGTCTCCCACACCTTGCATCATGCTCAACAGGGCTGTGCAAATGGGGGGGTGCACTGTATGTGCCACACCAGGACCCCCAATCTAGGGTGGGCCCAATCAAGGGAGCCATCAAAGTCTCAACATAAATAGACAAAGCCACTTCACCCCTTTTGCATCTAATCTCCCAAATACCTTTGCAGGGGCCTGATGCTCAATGATATTACAACCATCTTTGAAGCATTTCTTTCATTGAAATATCCTATCCTTATGATAAAGCTTTTTTTTTTATGTATGCTTCAACAATCATTTCCATAGCATTAGCATTAGCATTAGTAGAGGCATTTGATGCAAGAAAGCAAGCTTATGCAGCATCAGCCAAAAAAAAAAAAAAAAAAAAAAAGTAACATAAATAAATAAAAATAACCACTTCCACTTCACCCCTCTATTCGTTCGAAATACCTGCCCAGCTGAGCCTTAAACTTATTTAGGCTATCAACTTCCACGACAAGGGATGGAAGTCTGTTCCACCCACCAACCACCCGCTGGCTAAAGGCAAATTTCCGCACATCTATCCTACATCTGTCTTTCCTCAATTTGAATTTATGCCCTCTCAGGTGATTTTTCTGAGCTAGAGGAAGAATCTCATCAGCATTGAGCATGCTCAAACCATTCAAGGCTTTGTACACCTCTATCAGATCACCCCGCTGGTGCCTAGTTTCCAGACACTGTAATTTGCAAAACTTAAGCCTTTCTTCGTAAGAGAACCCCTTTGTCCCATTCACCAATCTAGTTGCCCTTCTCTGTACTCGTTCCAGCAGCTCTACATCCTTCCTGAAATGAGGCCTCCAGGCCTGTATACAGTACTCTAGGTGTGGCCTGACCATTGCCTTATACAAGGGAATAATCACCTCCTTATCCCTGCTAGAAAAATTCCTATATATCATTGACAATACACCATGAGCTACTCTTGCAGCTCGTCTGCACTGCTCAGAGAACTTCATATCTGCCTGCACCACCACCCCCAGGTCCCTTTCATTCTCTACCACTGTCAGTGTAGTACCACAGAGTTGATACGTTGCTCTGGGGTTGCTGTTTCCCATATGTAGTACTTTACATTTGTCAATGTTAAACTTCATTTGCCACCTCGAAGCCCATCTGCTCAACCTTTCCAAATCCTGTTGCAGCAGCATAGTGTCAGTAGTGTCCTTGACAACCCTGCCAACCTTCGTATCGTCTGCAAACTTGGACATTAAGCCTGATATACCATCATCAATATCATTTATAAATACAGAAAACAATAAAGGCCCCAATACTGAACCCTGAGGGACTCCACTAATAACATTAGTCCACGATGAGCAGTGTCCATTGATTACCACTCTCTGTCTTCTCCCCCTCAACCACCCCTTTATCCATAGCAGCAACTTGCCTCCAATGCCACACTGCTCCAATTTGTGCAGCAGTCTTCCATGTGCAACAGTATCAAAAGCCTTTCTAAGATCCAAGTATATAATATCAAAGTTATTCCCTGCATCCAGTTCTTTTGTGACTGCATCATAGTATCCAATCAAATTGGTCAGGCAAGACTTCCCCTTAACAAAACCATGCTGTGTCCTAGCTATAACTGAAGTCTTGTCTAGATGATCCTGCAGTGCTTCTTTCACCAGTGCCTCCATTAATTTTCCGGGAACAGAAGTTAAACTCACAGGTCTATAATTACTTGTGTCAGCCTTTGATCCCCCTTTGTGAATTGGGGTCACATTTGCACATCTCCAGTCAATGGGTACCTCCCCTGAGTCCAAGGAAGCTCTCATAATTATGGCTAAGGGTTTGCTTACCTCCTTTGCTGCCTCCTTTAATATAACTGGATAGATCCCATCCACCCCAGGTGCCTTTCTTGTGTTTATCTTCAACAATTTCTCCTCCACTTTGCTCTCAGTTATTACAAGATTCTCTAGCTTACTGCTAGAGTTGAATACACCTCTGGCATTCCCCTCGCTGAATAACTCCTCATGTGTGAATGTCGATGCAAAATATTCATTTAGTTTGTTAGCTACCCGAGCAGGGTCATCAACAGTTGACCCATCGATCTCAAGTGGACCAATCTGATTCATCCCCTTCCTTCTAGAGTTTACATAAGTAAAGAACTCTTTGCTGTTTTTCTTCGCATCCCTTGCCAAGGATCTCTCGTAATCTGCCTTGGCCTGCCTAACCTCCTTTGTAACTTGGTTACAGATCAACTTGTATCTATCATAGGCGTCCGTGTCACGTGTTAATTTGTATGTATCCCATGCATTTTTCTTCTCTGCCATATGCCTCATTAGTTCATCTGACAACCATTTAGGCCTAAACCTTGAACAATATTTCTTAGTTGGTATGTAAAGCCTAGTAGCTTCCACGATAAGTTCTTTGAATGCTTCCCATTTTGAATTTGCTGTTGGCAATATCATCAGTTGATCCCACTGTATAGAATTTAAATACTGTCTCAGTCCATTGTAGTCGCCTTTACGAAAGCAATACCCCTTCCCTTTACCCCTAATGGTAGTTACCTCTTTGAGTAACTCCCACTTCAGCACACTGTGATCACTGCCACCAAGTGGTTCATTTATCTGCAGATTCTTAATGCATGAAGAATCACTACTGATAATCAAATCAAGAGTATTACTCCCTCTAGTTGCCTCCCGAACATGCTGATGTAGAAAACAATCATCCAATAAATCCACAAAAGCCTTGCTACTGTGTGAGTGACCAGCCCCCAAATTCCAGTCAATATCTGGGAAATTAAAATCCCCCATTATAAGACTCTCTGATTTACTGGCCCACTCTATTTCTCCGAACAGTTTCTTATTATACTCATCAGAGTCATTAGGCCTATAGCACACTCCTACTCTCAATTTTGATCTCCCAATGCTTATGTCACACCAAACTGACTCGACACTGCACTGTCCAGCGATGTCGACTGGCTTCACTTCCTTGGATTTTATGTGTTTTTTAACTAATAGCATAACCCCTCCTCCCTTCCTATCCTGTCTATCCTTTCTGTAGACATTGTACTCCCCAAATTCCAGTTCTGCATTTCTTATATCTGTGTGACACCACGTCTCTGAAATCCGCACAATATCTGCCTTTGATGTTTTGAGCAATACCTCAAATTCATCAAATTTATTTACTAAACTCCTAGCATTGGTGTACACACAAGTATACATGCACCTGTTCTTTTTCTTAGCTACCCTAACACAACCCATGTGTTTACTTGTACCCCAATGATTCCCAGCAGTCTCTGAAATATCCTGCATCTTATTTTCCAGGCTGCGGCTCATTCCAATAGAAGCAGTGCAAGAATCACTTTCACCTCTGCCAGTGGCTACTGTTAATCTATTAGTCCTTGTATCCCCCCAATCTAGCAGTTTTCCGACCCACCTAACATTGCCTCGATAGCATCAGCAAACATTCTTGCACCCTTTCTATTTAAGTGTATCCCATCCCTGTAGAAGCAGTCTCTCCTGTTAACAAGTACAGACCAGGCTGAAAAAAATTCTACCCCTTGAGCCCTGCACAATCTTTCCAGGGCCGAATTGATTGACAGGGCTCTCATCATATACTCCCTCCTATCGTGTCTGGGCAGAATTGCAGACACTTTCAATTTCAACCCTAATTCACGGCTTTTTTTCATCAGTGACCTGTACTTGTCAAGTAATTCCGCCGGTCTCCTACTCTTAATGTCATTAGTGCCAATGTGTACAACTATATCACCTTTTGTGCCCTTAAAAGATGATATCCGCTCTACAACGTCATCAACTTTTGCCCCTGGCAGACATACCCTGGTCCTATTCCACCTATCCTTTTTACAAAGCATGTTTCCCGTTTCCCTGACAATAGAGTCACCAACAACTACTAGTTCCTTTGGGACCAGCGCATTCTGCCTTGGGGGTTGCCGCTGTGTTCCGCGATGACCAAGTGCAAGCTCTGGCATTGGTGTGGGCAGCTGAGAGCTTGATGGGCCCCTCACTTGTAATCCTTCGAGGGCATCCACCCTATCCCTCAAGCTCTAATAGCTCTTCAAGCCCTTTAATAGCTTTTGAGATGCAAATCATTTCTATAACCTTGCTGATTTCTTCAACAAAAAGCAAAATTTTATAGCTCTTCGGTTAAAAAGTGACATTCTAAAAAACAATATAAAATAACTTATCCTCAAAAACAGATAAAAATAAACCTTTAAGGATGTGCAACCGAAATTCCACCTGCTGTAAAAAAAACTTTAGACATTTTAGGTTCCAAAATAAAATAATAGTTTTTTATTAAACACTTTTAATCTTTTTTGATGCTTTTTATCTTTTGTATACAAGAGACAGGGGCTCTTAAAAGTTTTGCTTGAAATGAATAGCTTGTGAACTTTTAAATGATAATCTGGCAACAAATCATAATATATTTAAATAGAATTTTTAAATAATATCATCAGGGTATTTCCTAGGGAATATGGCACCCAGGTGCCAATCGCAATTTGGTGCCCCCTTTAAAATTTTCTTCATATGTGTATGTAAGTTTCATGTTTTCAGGCACCCCTTAAATGTTGGTGCCCGAGTGCAGTGCAACTCTTGTACCGTTGGGATGGCCCGCCCCCAGATGTCATCTCCGTACTTCATCTGTATTGAAAATGTCTTCAGGATTATAAGTGCTGAACACAGTTTTCCAAGAGGTTTTCAACCAGATGTCAGCTGCAGCATCATAGGAATCCTGTTTTTCTCTGTGAAGTTTTTTGTAAACAATATCATGCTTTAACTTCCATCTTGTCAGCCTTCTGTCCATCGCCTTAAACTCTGTTAAGTTTTTCACTGACGTAGCCTAGTGGTCAGGAGCGAGAGTGCATAGCACGCGTTCCTTGAGTGGACCGGGGTTCAAGCCCATGACTACTAAATATGATAAATATTTGTATTGACGATTTATTGTAAACTCTACCGACTTGGTTGTTGGGCCGGAGTATAAACAGAAAATGTTTACTAATGAAAGGTCTGTACACAGGATGCTGAATTTCATATGCTGTGATTAGTGTTTCTGTGCACAAGGAAGTGCCACCACTGTGGCCAGAGAAAATTATGAGTAAACTGAATTTGACCAGGATCTTGAATTCTGTTTTTATAATCTTAATTATTTTTGGCACCAGCAGTTTAAAATTAGGTTATTATGGGTTAAAATTTATGAAAAATGATTTTTAACTCATTATTGTTTTCTTTGGTTAATGGATTCCATCAATAAAAACTTTATTGGGGTTGCCATGACTAAGATCGTGACATTCCACTCCTGCCAGTACAATTTTTCACCCCAGGGAATTGCATCTGGTAAGTATGGGCTTTGCACACCCAGGGTCCTGAGCTGGATATCATCATTCTTCTCTTTCTTGATGATTCCTCTCTCTCTCTCTCTCTCTCTCTCTCTCTCTGGGTAACTCGGGAATTTTCTTTGGCTGGTGCAGCATAAGCTTCAGGCTTCCTTGCACTATATGGCTAATAATGAAAAATAATAAGCTCTGACCACAAGATATGTACAATTTTTATGTTTTATGGTTAAAAAAAAAAAAAAGGTATATATGAAAGAGAGGCAAGATGTAAAATCAATATAGATTCTTTTTTCATTTCAGAAATAAAATAAAAATCTCTTAAAATGTATGTCTCACTTGGATAATCCCTGTGATTTATTTGTGCTCTGTATGGCTGTCATAGCCAGAATAGTTTACAACTTCTTCATTGTAATTATCACATTGCAGCAAATAAATCAGCAAAACAGTTATAGTTCTACTTTTTGTTTATATATCCACTAAATGGATATGTTTATCTTTATACTTTTTTAAATATATATTTTTTAATATAGATATGTTTATTTTTACATTTTTTGTATTTTTATACTTTTTTGTGTATATACAGGGTGTCTCAAAAATACACGGCATAACTTCAGGAATGAGTTCCTCATATGTAGACAATAAAAATATTTTATATCAACATAGTTCCGGAAATGCTTGGTTCCTGAGTTGTTAACCGGAATGTCTTATCTCCCGCAGGTGATTTCCTTCATCACAAGGTACTGACAGAATCTGGTGGTTTTCCATTCCGACCATGTACTCAAATCAGGAGCAAGCGGATATGCACTTTATGTATGGTTTGGTGGACGGCAATGCCCTGGAGGCTTGTCGTTTGTACCACGAAAGGTTCCCAGAAAGAAGACAGGAAAACGTTTGAAAGTATCCATCACCACCTTTGTGAACATGGGACTTTTACACATCGTGCTGCCGACAGAGGATGACCAAGATCTATGACTCCTGAAGTAGAGGGGTGGACCAACTGCCTGGCCTCCATGCTCACCTTATTTAAACCCACTAGATTTCTTCTTGTGGGCCATTTAAAGTCATTGGTGTATTCGACTCTGGTTGCTGATGTGGAAACTCTCCGCAGTCGAATTGTAGCAGGTTGTGAGACAATACGAAACATGCCAGGAATTTGGCATCGTCTTCGCGAGTCCATGAAACGTTGATGTAAGGCCTGTATTCAGGCAGAAGGTGGACATTTTGAACAATTACTATAAGGTGATGTCAACAGTTAAGTGTCATAGACAGTTAACTGACCTTCAAAACTCGGAAACCGATCATTTCTGGAACTATGTTGATATAAAATATTTTTATTGTCTACATATGAGGAACTCATTCCTGAAGTTATGCTGTGTATTTTTGGGACACCCTGTATTTGTATGGATGTTTATTTTTATTATTTTTTTTGTTTGTTTGTTCAAAATTGAAATTACTGATTTTCTATATGGAAAATCAATAATAATAATAAATCTGCAGTTATAACAAATTGAGAATGTATATAATAATAATCACTGGTAGATCCAGAAAAAAAAAGTGACAGGAGGGGCACCATTTTGTGCCTTTTTTGTGCACAAATAAGGCACAAAATAATGTCCCCCATCACAAAACAAATACAACACTCAAACATAATGTGACTGGCAGACACAGGCACACAGCTAAACTTTGAATTACTTTGAAGTAAACATTATGCACGACCAAACTGCATGACCCTTGTGAGGGCTTAAGCTGTAGCTAAACAAGCTACAGCTTAAGCCCTCACATTACAAGGGGCTGCACTCCATCTTAAAAAATCCTTTTTTTAATATTGTCACAGGTAAGAGAGAAAGGCCTCATACATGTTATAAGCTTAAGGTCACAACAAGTTTAAATCTGGCTCTGCTCTTGAACTAGAACGGCAGTCATATCAGCATCAGTGTTGCCAACTGTAGTCAGTTGAAAATAGCTAAAATCATACTTTAACAATGGAAAAAAATTTTTTTTGTAGCTAAAGGGAATTTAAACGGTTGTTGTATATTCTCCAAAAAACAAGGGGGGGGAGGGCACATGCCCAGGTACCAATACCCTGAATTGGAACTGCCTATGCAGTGTATAATAATAAATTGCATGTTTATAAAGTAGCCCCAGAGGCTTGCACTGGTGAGTATAGGCTTGGTGCAACCAGAGTCAGATATCATCATTCTTCTCTTTCTTGGTGATTCCCTTCTACTTCTGACTCTTGTTCTCTCTCTCTCTCTCTCTCTCTCTCTCTCTCTCTCTCTCTCTCTCTCTCTCTCTCTCTCTCTCTCTCTCTCTCTCTCTCTCTCTCAGGGTCAGTAGTGTAGGAATGCCTTGACATTGGGCAGGTGCCAAGGGTTGCAGTATCAGAAACAGCATCACTGACAGACCACATCAGTTCTGTGCCAAGCTATTTTGACACCCAAGGCTAGCTCGGGTGTCGAAATGGCCGACATAATGTTGAAATAACTGATGAAATAGCACCCCTAAATGGTGTCCCATCAAGATGAGAGCTGGGGTGTGAAAATCAATTTTTGCCAAATGGAATGTTTTTAGAGGGCAATTCAAGCCTGCATGCATCCTTAAATCTCAGTATTGACTATTTGCTGTCCAGAACATAACTTTGAAGGGACCAATCAGGTGACCACTTCATCAGCGCATGCTTGAATGTATCTTCTTCTTCTTCAGGTTCTGTATTCAATATGAATGTTGTAGACCAACATTTTCCAGCCAATTCTGTCTCTTGCTTTATGAACTAGTTCTTGTGTCGTAAGACCCCCTGTCCATTCTTTAATGCTATCAAGCCACTCTTTTCTTTGTCTTCCTTTTGCTCTTTTGCCTTTAATCTTCCCTTATAGGATTAGTCTCTGCAGGTCATATTGTGGGCCTCTTATAATATGCCTGAGATAGGCAGTCTTTCTCTTTGCAATTGTAGTTAGCAGTGTCCTTGTGATCCTTGCCCTCTTAAGGACCCGCTCATTGGTGACCCGATCTGTCCATGGAATTTTGAGCATTCTTCTGAGCATCCACATCTCAAAGGCTTCCAGTTTTCTGATTTCCACATGACCCAGGTCTAGCATCCATATAGGAGAGTGCTCCATGTGTAGCATTTGGCCACTTGATATCTTTTTTGGAAATCCAGTTTCGAGTCACAGAGGAAGTTCTTAAGATTCTTAAATACCTCTTTGGCCATACCAATTCTGCTTCTGATTTCTGTGTGTTGGTCATTATTATTTGTAAAGATCTTCCCTAGATATTTAAAGCTACTCACTTGTTCGATGGAGGAGTTGCCACAGCATATTTTGATTCCAGGCAAGGTGTTTTTGCTTATGAACATAGTTTTGATCTTTTTGGCATTAATTGTTAAGCCTATCTGCTCGCTGGCTGTTACCACTTTTTGTTGAGGAGTGTTTGTAGCTTTTCCTCTGATGTTGCAATGAGGACAGTATCGTCTGCATATCGCAGATTACTGATAACTGAACCATTAACAGTAATTCCTTCTTTAGAATCTTGTATTAAATCTAATCTATAATGGTTTCAGCATAGAGGTTGTACAGCATAGGAGACAACACACATCCTTTCCTCACTCCGTTCTGGATTTGTACCCAGTCTGTGTTTTCTCCCTCTACAGTGATTGCCACTTCTTGCTCAAGGTATAGTAACCATAGTATCCTTAGTTCCTTGGGATTGATGTTTAGATTGTTTTCAAGAGCTGGAAGAGGATATCATGTTTCAAGCAATTGAATGCTTTGTTAAAGTCAGAGAAGCAGACAAATAGGTTCTGCTGGTGTTCAATTGCTCTTTCTGCCAATATATTCAGAGCAAATATTGCTTCTCTTGTGCCAACCCCCTTTTTAAAACCCATCTGGTCTTTCCCAATTTGTTCTTGAATCTTACCTTCAATTCTGTGTAGGATCATCTTCAAGAGGACTTTCATGGAGAGGCTTATTGTGCAGTGGCCTGCACAATTTGCTGCTCTTGCCATTTTTGGTATGGGAATAAAGAAGGATCTCAGAAAGTCGAGAGTTAGTTTCCCTCCATTTGTTGTTTGTTGTTTTCCTCTTGTTCTGAGGTATTCGAGCATTTCGGCTGGGATGTTATCAATGCCAGTTGCTTTGTTATTTTTCATTGACTTAATCGCTTGCTCCAGTTCTCCCATCAAAAAGTCTTGATGTTCGCCTTCTGTTTGGATGTTGCCATTTCTTAGTTGTCTGTCGTCCTCGCAGTACAGTTCCCTTAGATATTCTTGCCATCTATTCTTTTTTTGTTGCTTGTCCACAATTCAATGTTGTTTTTATCCAGAATGTAGTCTCTTGCATGGTCTTTCCTGATGCTGCATAGTTCCTTCACTTCTTTGTGGACTAGATGTTCCTTATGCTCATTTTGCAGATATTCAATCCTTTTATCTGTCCTCCATCCATGTCTGTTTAGTCATCTTTATTTCCGTTTTAATCAAACTGTCATTCATCTTATATTTTTCTACATCTTTGTTCTTAAAGTTTTTCCTGTGCTCCATTAAATCTAGAATTTCACTGTCATCCATTGTTGTTCGAGAGAATCTCAGTTATTGGTTGATTCAACCACTACTCATCTCAGTTGCCCAAATTATTCGCTGTGTGATTCCTTTCACCTCAAAGGTGGTACCTGTGCATATGTCTGTTCCAATATTCCCTGTCAGCGACTTGGTAATTTGGAATCTCCTCTTTTCGATCTTCTTTGGCTTAAATTCTCTCTACCTCATTCTGTCAAATTCATCTGTTATTTCTACTGCTCTTCCAACTCCACTAATCACTTGGAGCTCTTTGACTTCCTCTCTTTGCAACTTGACTTTCTCCAGTCCAACTTTCCTAACAGTGAGGTAACTTTCCTTGGTGATTTTAATGTTCACAACTCCAGCTGGCTTCTGTTCTCTAGTCACACAGACCCAGCTGGTCAAGATGCTGAGGCTTTTGCAATTACTAATGACCTCGCACAGATTGTTCATTTACCTACAAGAATACCAGACAATCCTAACCATACAGCCAGCACACTTGATCTTTTTCTCACAAACAACCCTTCTAAGTACACGGTTGAAGTGAGTGGTCCTTTAGCCATCTCAGATCACAACTTGGTTATTGTTCCTTCTCCAATGGAGCTTTTATCTAATGGCTATTCCCAACCTCTTGTTGTTTGGCATTACAAGAATGCAAAATGGGGTGACCTGCGAGATTTCTTTTCCTTGGTCGGATTACTGTTTCGAAACTTCTGATGTCAACATTTGCTCAGATCGTGTCAGCGAAATTATTCTTGTAGAAATGGAATCCTTTATTTCACACTCCACATTAAAATCTTGTCCTTTATCTAAACCTTGGTTTTCCAATAAATGTGCTAAGGCTGTTCGAGAGAAGAATATTGCATATTGTAATTGGCTTGGTTTCAATTCTTCAGTTTTATTTTCTGCCTACACCAAAGCTTGCAACAATTGTAAAGCAGTTATTAATCAGTTCAAACTAGATTTTGAACTGGCTAACAGTAGAAAACTTGTTAGTTTTGTTTCTGGCCCCAGTGGTAGCCGAGCATTCGGTCTCTTGCCAAAGCTATTGGCCTCAACTTTTGCCCATCTCTGCTCCCACCTATGTCAAAACCAGATGGTTCTATTGTTACTTCAGCCAAGGATAAAGTTGACCTGCTAGCATCCCATTTTTCTTCCAACTCATGTATTAATGATCTTGGTAAAACACCTCCCAACATTCCCAACACACTCTATTTAATGCCTCCTGTGGTCTTCCATCAGAAGGATTTTGATGAATCTTAATGCTAAGAAAGCTCCAAATCCTGATTGTATTTCTCCACTTGTTCTCAAAACCTGT
This sequence comes from Mastigoproctus giganteus, assembly GCF_048544385.1. Classification (NCBI taxonomy): domain Eukaryota; kingdom Metazoa; phylum Arthropoda; class Arachnida; order Uropygi; family Thelyphonidae; genus Mastigoproctus; species Mastigoproctus giganteus. Next base: position 33,886,347 of record NC_143587.1, on the reverse strand, counting down.
GCTCCTCAACTTACTTCTGTTGTTTGCTGGTTTTTTCATTTTCGTATTCCAAAGGTGTTTTGACTTCTGCTTGGAATTTGCTCATATCCAGCCAGTTCCTAAAATGGGTGACAAATCCCTCCCATCCAATTATCGTCCCATTGTAATTACTTCTACTCTTTCTAAAGTAATGGAGAAATCAATTAACTGCCAAATCTTCAACTACCTAGAAACCTTTCGTCTGATCAACAATCTCCAGTATGGATTCCATCAGTGTCGATCTACTGGTGATATTCTGGCTTATGTTACCCATTTATGGACAAATTCAATGGAAAAGTTCGGTGAAATGCAAGTAGTTGCTCTTGAAATCTCAAAGGCTTTTGATCATGTTTGGCATAAAGCTCTTCTAAACAAGCTTTCATCTTATGGGTTTGCCAACTGTTTTTTGTAATTAGTTATCCAGTTTTCTCTCTGACTGCTCACTGAAGGTGATGGTAGACCGCTCTCTGTCTTCTAACTTCTCCACTAAAGCTGGTTTCCCCCAAGGTTCAGTTCTTTCCCCCACTCTTTTCCTCTTGTATATTAATGATCTTCTTCCATTGATTGGAAATCTTATCTATAGTTTTTCTGATGATAGCACATTGCATTCCACTTTCCAGTTTGAGAAACCTTGCCCTGCTCAATCGGCTTCAACTTCTCGAATATCCACTACCAATTCCTTAAATGCCGATTTTCAGATAATTCTCCGGTGGGGCAAAGACAACTTAGTTGATTTCAATCCTTCTAAAACTCAGTCCTGTCTTATATCTCATAAAAAGGATTCTTCTGCTCCTATGCTTACCTCTGGTGATACTCCGATTTCTAGGCAAGATGATATATCTCTCTTGGCGCAAGCACATTACAAATATTGCTTTCTCTGCATCTAAAAAACTGGGTTTTCTCTTTCGCTCTCGGCGTTACATTTTTTCAAACCGCTGTTCACTCTGTACAAATCACAAAACCGCCCTACCGTGGAATATTGTTTCCACATCTGTGGTGGTGCCCCCAAAACCTCTCTCAGGCTTCTAGATTCCATTCAGAAGAGGGCAGTTATGTTAATTAATGACTCATCTCTAACAGAGTCTCTCCACTCTCTGTCTCATGGACATACTGTTTCTGCTGCATGCCTTTTCTACAGATACTTTCATGGGCCCTGTTCTTCTGAATTGGCTTCCATAATTCCTGCTCTCTCTTTCAAAAGAGTCGCAAACACATGCCGCCACCACCCAACATCCATTTACTGTCCAACTTCAAATTCACAGAACCAATTTTTCATCTTCCTCGTTTATTCTGCCATTTTCTGGAACAACCTTTCTTCATACGTATTCCCTAAAAATTACAGTCTGCAGAAGTTCAAGTCTAATGTCAACAAATATCTTCTTTCGTCTTCTTCACCTCCAACCTAAGCACAGTACTAATCTACAGGTTCTAATAGCTCTCGTGTTTGGGGGTTTCATAAAAAAAAAAAAAAAAAATCTGTCATTATCTTCTTGAATAAACTCAGATTCTGGATCTCTATCTAGTAGATCGCTTGCATAGCAGTTACGCCAGTGGTTTTCAACCTTTTTTTTAATAACGGCACCGCTAAGTAATTTATTTTGTTTTGCGGCACCCCTACTCAGTTTTATGCCTGTTAGATCCGATTCTCTCTCAAATATACAGGGTGATTCACTACCAGTGCGACAAACTTGCAGGAGGTGTAGGGGGCACAAAGATGAATCGGAATCACATAACATTGCAGGGTCCAAAATGCCTTCGTCATGTGGTAGAGGACGTTGAACAGCGATCCTGCTGGAAGTCAGCATTTGCGAACCGTTTCTGTTGAAGAAACCAAGTAGCAAAAGTTCTCCCGCAGTGGATAATCCGCAGGCTCCAATGATTGGATGCGTTGCAGATGGTATGAACTCATTTGGTTTGTTGGCAGTATCCTCCATATTGGAAAGTGTATTGGGAAATACCCAATCGTTGGCCTATCGCTCGAGTACTCGTACTCGGATTGCCTTCTGCAAGACGTAGGACATTCTCCTCATTGTCTGGCGTCCTCGTCGTTCGCTCTCTATTCATCATACCTCTCGTGAAACAACCAGTCTCACGTAACATTCTGTGCACACGTGCGAAAATCATATGATGAGGAACACGCCTGTGCGGGAAACGTTCCTGGTACAAGCGCAGAGTGGCGCGCCTGTTACAGTCCGCAGCTCCATACGCAAGGTGCATGTCGGCCAGTTCAACGTTTGAATACTCGTCCATCCTACTGCCTCGGGAACTGGTTCGCAAATGCTGACTTCCAGCGGGATCGCTGTTCACGCGACCTCCCGTTCAACATCCTCTACCGCATGATGAAAGCATTTCGGACCCTGCAATGCTATGTGATTCCGATTCGTCTTTGTGCCCCCTACACGTCCTGCAAGTTTGTCGCACTGGTAGTGAATCACCCTGTATATATATATATATATATATATATATATTTTTTTTTTTTTATGTGAACCCCAAACACGAGAGGTATTAGAACCTATAGTACTTAGTACCGTGCTTGGGTTAGGGTTGAAGGAGAAGTATGGGGGGGGGGATGCCGGAAACTTTGCTCTAGAGACTAAACATGGGTTTCACCACTTCAAGCCTCCAATAAGCAAAGTGGTGGTATTTCACCGGTTGATGAAAGCCATATATATATAATATTAAAAAATATATATGTTATATGATAGTTATTACAATAATATAATTAGTATTAGTAATGGCCGCATGGCGCAAGAAAGCCTATGGCTTATGCTGCACCTGCCAAAAAAAAATAATAATAATAAATAAATATATAATTAATAAAAGAAAAGGAAATTAAACCTATCATCCTATGCGCTTCCCTGACCTGAAGGTACTATCCAGATGACCTTTGAATTTCCCCAAACTGTCAGCCTCTACCACCCATGTAGGCAACTTATTCCAATAATTTATAACTTGCAGGCTAAAATAAAACTTCCTGCAGTCCAATCTAAATATTTCCCCCCCATAACTTGAATTTATGCCCCATAGTTCTAGCATCATTTATAATCTTGAAGATTTCGGCCTCATTCCTTTTACTGATGCCTCTCAGAGCCTTAAACAATTCAATCAAATCTCTTAAGGTGTCTAGTTTCCAAACTCTGCAACCCACATATTCGAAGGCCTTCTTCATAAGGACGCCTTTTTGCCGATCTCACCAGGCGAGTTACCCGTATTTGCATCCTTTCGGGGTGCAAAGTAATTATAAAAATTACATTTCATAATACAAATTATATATATACACAGTATATAATTTTATTTTTTATATAGAGGTACTCAGTAAACATCAAGTATAGATCACTAGAAAATTATTAAAAAGATACTGTATACCTTTTTATAATGAAATAAACATATAAATTTTTAAAAAAATAAGTTTAAGTAACTTAAACCCAAATTACGTGGTACCCCTAGAATGTTGTTGCGGCACCCTGGTTGAAAACCCCTGAGTTACGCAATTCACGCATTGGGTACGTTTTACGACACAGTACTGAATAAGCTAGAAGTTATAATGTGTGTGTGTGTGGTGTTTTTGTGATTGCTATGTAAATAGGTAATATTGTGATTTATAATTTAAATATAAATAAAACAACAAAAGACCAATTAATTTTAGACAAGTAATCCATTCGCTATATGGAAAATCTTCTTCGTTCTACGGAAACTATTTTAAATGTAATTACCAAGGGGAATTCAAAAAATTTGCTATAAAGAAGATCGTTAAATAGAGGTCGGACTGTATTTAATATTATTTATTATGATTTTACCAATTATCGAAAAAAGGCGCGTAGCCACAAATTTCCCAAGGGCGCCAAAACCTAGCTACGCCTCTGCTCAGGGTAATTCAGAACTTTTTTTTTTGACTGGTGTCCTTGCACCGTGTGGCTAATAATAATAAAAGTATTATTTATTTATTATTATTTTTTTAATGTCCAATTTGTGGTCTGTACAGCTCTCAAGCTGCCTTCTATCTAGTTTTTATAGTAGAAGTTAGACATTGGGCAATTTTATAATTATACAGCGAGCTTATACAGCATCAACCAAAAAAAAAAAAAAAACGATGGAAGTCTGTTCCAGCAATCAACTACCTGCTGGCTAAAGGAAAACTTCCGCACATCTATAATATAACTGTCTTTCCTCGATTTGAATCTATGCCCCCTCAGGTTCTTAGTCTCAGCAAGCGGAAGTATCCCGTCAGCATTGCGCCTGCTCAAACCGTTCAAAGCCTTCTCACCAATCTTGTTGCCCTTCTCTGTACTCGTTCTAGCAACTCTACATCCATCCTAAAATGAGGCCTCCAGTCTGTGTTGGTCCTTAAGTTTTGCAGACCAGTGCATATATCATTCACAAACCTCCATGACCTCCCTGTCTGTACTGCTCAGAGAACTTCATATCTGACTGCACAATACCCCCAGGTCTTTTTCATTCTTGAGATTTTTCATAATTTCTACCTCGTTAATTGATACATCTTCCTCCGCCGGCAATTAAAATGACCTTATTTAGGAAAATAAAAGTAGTATTTTATACAAGACATGCAAGCAAGGTCTGGAATCTAATTCTAGATTTAGAATTCATCAATTCAAGAAACGAGCTGCCATAAGTAATGCAACGGAGTGCATGAAAAAACTGGTTACTTAGCTGTTAAACTACTGACACTAATCTATACCAGCGTTGCTGTTTACATCATACGACATGTTGCGGGTAGCAGTTAATATACAGCTCTGGCCTTTTTCTTGGAACCCGCTAAGAGAATATAATAGAAAAACTTGGTTTCGATAATGAGATTAACTGCACTACAACACACGTTGCTATCACAAACGGTAATAAGTTTGACTTTGCGTGCGTAACGCTATAGGTTTCACAAATTCGTGACGACTAGCAATGCACTGCGAACATCAGTAGAGGCAAGTATCAGATAACAGCTTAAACTACGTGCGGACGAAATGCTGGCAGGAGGTACGGGGGGGGAGCGGTGGTATATGGGGAGTATCCCAAAAAGCTGGTAGGCCCACATTTACGATTTAGATTAGTAGGCAGTGTTATGTTGTATTATTACTTTTGTTATTATTATTATTATTAGCCATATGGTGCAAGGAAGCCTGAGGCTTATGCTACTCCAGCCAAAACAAAAAAAATTTCTGAATTACCCTGAGAGAGAGAATCACCAAGAAAGAGAAGAATGATGATATAAAATAAATAATAAATTTTCTGTTTTATACTCCGGGACGACCAAACGGTCAGAGGAGTTCACAAGATAGATAGAATACAAGAAACAGCACCGTATTCAGTAGTCACGGGCTTGAACCCCGCTCACTCAAGGCACGTGTACTTATGCACCCGCGCGCCTGACCACTAAGCTACGGCGGCCTATTCAGCTCAGGACCCTGGGTGTGTCAAGCCCATACTCACCAGATGTGAGCCCCTGGGGATTACATTGTCAAAAATATATTAAAATTACAGTAGGACGTGAATCATCTGGAGAAAGCACGTATACTGCTGGATTAATAAAATTTTAAAATTTTTGAATTTTCCTTCTATGAATATAAAATGTTAAGGATATGTTAAGAAAACCGTTGCTTTATTTTTTAATTGTGAATATTTTATTCTATAAAAATTATTGATAAGGAAAGCTGATAAGTATTATTGTGAAGTTTCGTATAAACGAAAGAGGGCGCGCGATGTAATTTTTTAATCGAAACTAGTATTTAAAATTAAGCATTTGTAACGAAATAAATTCATATGTGAGTGATCTTCCCAGTTCGTGGTAATAATTTGCAGTTTGTTTAGATCTTTCTTCCTCTTCTGTATGAGCTTTTCGATTACAACATGCTACTTTTACAGCGTTTTATTTTTGCAATGGATTTTGCAAATCTGCGTACCTTACTGCTGTTCGGGCAATGTAAGTTAGTATTGTAATTTATTTGCATAGCCGTATTAAGTTGTATTTCTGTTCTGATAGTAGAAGAAAATTATATTTTATTATTCCAAAAGAATTTTGAAATAGCCACACTAAAATAATATTATATAATCAGTGGAAATAATAATATTAAATCGGTGGGTATATATGTGCAGCTGTAAAACTTCGAGGAATCGAAGTTAATGTGGAAGTTATGTGTAATTGCTATATGCGTTGCTGAAATAATTTTAGGTGACTTTTTTGTATAATCTACAGCTGATATTGCCTGTTATGTGATGCCAAGAATCTTGATATTTATCTATCACATGAAAAGTTTCTTATTTCTAAATGTCATTGTTTCACTAAGTATATAACTAAATATTATTTTATTGTTATTGTTTCCTTTTCTGTTATACCCATAGCCTCCTTAAGCTGTGGTGGGTATTATATTTCTTTGCTTTTATATATTCCAGTAGCAGTAAATATTAATACAGTATATAAATTGAAGATATATTGAGCGAAGCTGCCAAGCGTCTTGTTCAGTGGCAATGTTTCCATAATTTCACTTTCACCAGAATTGGCCCTAGGAAGTTTTTTTTTTTTTTTTTTTTGATTTGGTAGTTATTGGCGCATCGGCTTCTGTGGCCATATTGCACCTCCCAAGGTTTTTGCAGTACTTTGATCCAAGCCCGAGGCGGGAATCGAACCCGCGACCTTTGGGTTGCCGGGTAGGTACTTTACCCACTCGGCTAGCCCGGTCGGCCCCTAGGAAGTGTGGGGGTCCTATTTAGGGTGGCTTTGCGAGGCCTTCTAGTATGGGCATATTTTATTTTATTATTATTAATGTACGGGTTAGTGCAGTCGCATCATTTTATACGTGGCAAACTATCCAAAGTAAGTAAATGGCATCGTTTTAATTATATCTCATTTGTAGTAGTAGTAGTAGTGGCATGTGATGCAAGAAAGCAAGTGTATGAGCTTATGCATCAGCCAAAAAAAAAAAAAAAAAAAAAAATCGCACCATTCCCTCCAAATGCCTGTCCAGTTCCTCCTTAAATTTATTCAACCTATCAACTTCCACAACGACAGATGGAAGTTTGTTCCAGCAATTAACCACCCGCTGGCTAAAGGCAAATTTCCGTACATCTATTCTACATCTGTCTTTTCTTAATTTGAATTTATGCTCCCTTAGGTTCGTAATCTGAACAAGTGGAAGGATCCCATCAGAATTCAGCGTGCTCAACCCATTCAAGGCCTTATATACCTCAACCAGATCACCGCGCAGGTGCCTAGTCTCCAGCCACTGCAATTTGCAGAACTTAAGCCTCTCTTGGTAAGAGGATCCCTTCATTCCCCTCACCAATCTTGTTGCCCTTCTCTGTACACGCCCAAGTAAATCTACATCCTTCCTAAAATGAGGCCTCCAGACCTGTACGCAGTACTCAAGGCGTGGCCTGACCATTGCCTTATACAGAGGGACAATCACCTCCTTCTCCCTGCTAGCAAAATCCCTATATATCATTGACAAAACCCCATGACCTGCCCTGGCAGCCTGTCTGCATTGCTCAGAAAATTTCATATCTGACTGCACAATCGTTGTGAAGACCTTCACAACGATTTGCCATGATATTGCACTACCTCGAATAAGTAACGCTTCACCAATGGAGAAGACTAAAATAATAATAATAAATAAATACAAAATTGAAAGAATTGAATTTAAAAAAAGGCGCAGTCCCTTCCAAGGTGCGGAGTTCGATTGGATCCAGTAGGCCTGAGGCTGGTCCTGCTTTTCACTGCATTAATCGTTGCAGTCATGGGATCGCCTTGTTACTGAAAAGTTTCTAATGCCTCTTTTCTTCCCAATTTAAAATAAATGTGATAACAAATATTTCGACAATCTTTTGCAGTTTATTTGTAAGGGTATCATAAATTACGTATTTTTATATTTTTAACATGCTCTGCTTTCATATCTGTACAGCTATAGCCTCGTGATATCTTATCTATCATTATTATTATTAATGATGTTAATCGGTTTTCCATTTATTTTTTATTATTTTTCATAAACTTCTTTGATGACAAAAAAAGTAGCCTATGCCGTTTTTTTTTTTTTGAGTATGTAGAATATCTATTAAAAGAAAAGTCAAAAAAGGCCTTACACAACAGTTTAACATGGATATCCATATATCAATGATTTTATTATATTTTTGAAAATCCTTAAAGGAAAAGGTCGCTGCGCTTTATTTATTTATTTTGATTTAAGTTATAGAAGCAGGTCAGGTTTCTTGCCCATCCATTCACTGGATCGCAATTTATGCTAAGCTACCAGGAGATTTGAATGCTACGTGACAATATCTGGGCGCTAATGGAATGCTTTAAAGTCTGGAGTCATAAATGTTCAAATTGTAAACCGCTGATGCATACAAAAAAGATCGTAAGCGTTGAATGGCGTTTGGCCTCGGCATAACGAGTTATGTTTTTTGTTGTTCGGTTTAGCATGATTCATTTTTCAGTGCCTCAGTAACATTTGGCCTGAAACAAATTAGTGAGATTTTTAAATTACTGTAGACTTTAATTATTCTGGTTGCTGATTAACCGGGGTGTCTACCGCCCACATCTTAAGGCAACCTGAGTCGGATAACAAAAAGAAATACATAACATCATGGGCGCCGGCAGGATGTTTTGCAAGATGGTGCATGTGGGAATAAATTTTTTGTTCGCCAAATTTTAAATACATGCAATATCTTATGGTTAATGAAAATATTAAAAATTGTGTATTACTTGAAATCCAAAGGTGGATTTCTTGCACCATGCTGCCGGCGCCCATGCATGACATAAATCAGTTTTGTTTTTTTTTACATTTTGTTCCTTTATTACAGTTAATTTTAGCATTCTTTTCAACATTTATTTATTTATTATTATTATTTTTTAAATTTGTATCCATGAGCTTCCATTATATTAAAACGGAAAATATTGTTATTTCTATTGAACAAACACTTCGGCTGATCAATAAATCTGAAAATGGTGCTGAAGTGTGAACTTTTTGCATCTCTTCTCATGGAACAAGAAGGCGCCTCCGTAGCCTTCTTGATGGGCAGGAGCATCTAATCAAGAAGCAGGATGCTCCTGCTTCTTGATTAGACCGGGGTTCGAGCCCGTGTCCACCAAATACGGAGGATGCGGAAAAGTCAGGGAATGACCACCGATATCCCCGGAGCAATATGGCCTTAGTTGCTAATGCTCCAAAACAACAAAAACATGGAACAAGGAGATGCCGCTCTCGCTGACAAGATAGTGCTTTGAAATTTCCGTAGTACTGTTCTCAGGCAGGTAAATCAAGAGAAAAAAGCGAACTTCATTGTTTTCATTTTTCAAAAAAATTATACGTTCGTATTAAATCTATGTTAATATTCCATCTACTCCGGATAATCGGGAGTCTATTGTATATGGTTCCAGACTTTTAATAAGCTTTACGTAATGCAGCCATATTCGATTACCATTGATATCTAGAAAGCAACTTTCATATGCAGGGTAATCCATAATTAGGATTTTAATTTTGAAACTCTATTGTTATTAGAGATAGTGATTAATTATCAGTGTTTCTCTTTTCTTTTTTTTTTTTTTTTTTCTTTTTTGTCTGAAAGCTTGCTTTCAGTTTTAAGGTGAGCTGTTTGGGACAAGAGGGGCCAATTTGAAGGTCTTTTAAAGTTGTAAACTTCGACTTCATTTTGTGCTCTGTTTAAACTGAAAATCAGAATGGTAAAGTTGATAAAATAATTACTAAGAATTCAGTTTATGGTATTCATGAAATTCTTTTCAGGAAACACCTGTAAGATTAAAGAAATTTGTAAAACGAAAAATATTCGGATGTGTTACGTAACATTATTTGGTCTGAGGAGGCTGTGTTCCATTTTGTTTATTTTGTTAAATAGACCTGTCTGCTGTCAGAAAATGATCTAAAAGTGACAGTGGAACGCCGCCAGAGCCGGCCAGAATTTCTTGTTTGGTGTGGAATGGTCTCATCCAAACTTATTTTACCCTGCATCCTCCACGTTCCGGTGAATGAACAGAGATATTTGGAAATGCTTCAAAACTTTGCTCTCCCAAAAATTCAGTAGTGGGATGACATAAATGAAACTATTTTGTGCACTTTAGCAGCTGCAGCAATTATCGATTGAAATTCGTACTGGATTTGATTATTCACTTTCCACAGAGATGGATTCGGGTAACTAGACTAACAGTAGTCAGCCAATTTTTGATGTAATCCCATGCGATTTATTTTTTGTAGGAATGAGCTAAAGAAGTTCCCACTCACTGATTTTTGGGAATTAAAAACTTTTGTTTTTAGTATTCTTACTGATTTCCCAAAGAGTTTTTTTAAGTTTTTGGTAGAAAATATTGTATTTCGAATGCAGGTGCTGAAATTTCACGTTCACCAATTAAAAACGGCCAGTGAGAGAAAAAAAAAAAAAATATCGAAAGAAAAAAAAAAGTGGAAATTTTATTTACAATAACAATATTTAAATACTTTTTAAATTATAATGGATCACCTTGTGTATTAACATGGTGCAAGGTGAAGTAATACACAATTTTTAATATTTTCATGAATTTATTGAAATATAAGGTATGTATTCGAAAATTTGGTGAACAAAAAATTTAGTCCCACATGCACCACCTGCCGGCGCCCATATGTATTAGCTATTTAGGTTTAGCACTCTTAAGTTTTATTTTCTATCTATTATCCAAAAGCTGAGATATTCATTTACATTTATTGCTTCATTTAAGCGCTAAACTGTTTTCTCTTCTTTTCCTTAATGACATTTAATACATGTTTACACATCCGGTTACCGATTTAGTAACCAAAAGACAATTAACCGGAAACGATTACAAAGCCATTACGTGAAGCAAGCGGCTACCAAGTCGATTTCTTATTGATTCTGTGACGAGTAGCAGGTGCATATTTAACAGTTCCATTAGCGAAATTATCAGGAAGTATTCGAACTTATACACGTCATTACATTCCTGTTATTTGTCTTCAGAGGATTTTTATTTTATCAAAAAATGGGAAAACAAATGGTGCCATTATACAGTTTCGATAAGAGTTTTCTTAAAAAAGCTAATTTAAATTTAATAGGCTATTGCTAGAGGCGATATTAACGAAGATGGAAGTCGTTTTTTTTTTTTGTTTTTAGTGTTTCTTTTGACTTTTGATTGTTTTTCAATTTTTATAATTATGAAAACTAAAAGAAAAAAAAAAAAAAAAAAGGCATATTAGCGTGTTCTGTCACGCTAATTTGGCCCTAATATTTTTTATCCGATACTCAGATACTCTTTGGCAAAAATATGGATGATTTATTCGGCTTATGTATTGTTTCTGTAAAATAGTCATTCTAAACGGGGGCCACGGTGGGGGGCATGGAAACTGAACAGATTAAACATTTTTAGAGGGAGGAAAAGGTCTTTGCTGCTAGGATAATTTTTTCCTTCTCCCAATTTTAAGTAGGGGTCACTCTGGGACACCATTTTTCCCTTGTTTACTTTCTTTCTCATAACGAGCATGGAGAAAAACATGTTGGTGCTAAGGCCGATATATTTTTTCTGGCAGTATGTTTGACAAACTTAATTTATTAAACGAGACCTTACAGGTAAACACAGTAAACTCATAGATAGTAAGAAAGGCATGGTTTCTTTCCTTAAAAAGCTTGAAGTCTATTGGAACAATATCGGACGTCGGGAATTTTTACAATTTACAAACCTGAATACGATCGCAGAGGCACTGAAGGACGATGACATTACTGTTTATGTGAAACATCTAAAGCAAATACACACAGATCTGCAGGAAAGATTTATTGACCTGTTAAACCTCAATATCCCGTATTGGATTTTAGATCCATTTGAGGAACAACCCACCGATGTTAAGGCAGAAATTCAAGAGAGTTTAATTGACCTTCAAGATGATATATTTTCACGCCATAAGTTCAATAAAATTAAAAAAGATTTGTGGGTCAAGAGTGATCTGCCGAATAGATTTCAAAAACTATGGGAAAAGGCCCAAATATTTTTCATTGGCTTTCCCCCAACATATTTGGTTGAATGCGGATCATTGACAAAATCCAGGATCACAACACGAGGTGACTTTCGACTATCACTATCCAATTTGGAGCCGGACAAAAAAAAAAAAAACTTGTACAGGAACATCAAGCTCAAGGATCTCATTAAAATTTTCATTTAATAAAAATCTTTTTTAATTTTTTGTAATATGTATGTTCGTGTTTTCTTCTTTTCTACATGTTCAATAAAAACGATTTCCTATTTGTCTGTTTGTTCTGGAATCTGTTACAAGCTACAGTGCACATATCCATTAAATTTTCCGTAAAAATCCAATATTCACGGGTAATATTAATGACTTTTTGCTTCTTATTAGTTAACTTTTCAATATCTTGAACAGAACTTCCTTGATTACATCAAAGTGATTACATCAAATAAGCTTTTTTTGAAAAATTGGAACGTATTGTAGTCAGTGGGAGAAAAGTATGGAAGAAACTTACCGACCAAACTTGACTGCTTCAGAGGGGGCGCATAGAATTTGAGAAGAGCCCTGAGGGTCATGGCAAAAAAAGATTGAGAATGGCTGCTGTAAATGATGTCCAGTCACAGGAAATTAACGTGGTTTGAACATTGTTCAGTTTTAATAATATTGTACACTGTTTGGCTATTAGGATCATGGAGATATTTGGGGCATGTGTAATAATCATTGCGTCTCATGGAGTGTGATGTATGTAGAAAAGTGCAATAAAGCTGTGTGACCCCAACTGGTGTTCAGATCAGTTCGTATGCAATGGATATCATGGACTTCCGAAGAGGTGTGACTGTTGGTATGTGTTTAATGTGTTACGGCAGAGATGAAGACTCACTTGTCGAATGTTCAAAGAGGAAGGCCGCCGTAGTATTGTGGTCAGGCGCGCGGGTGCATAAGTAGACGTGCCTTGAGTGACCGGGGTTCAAGCCCGTGACTACTGAATACGGTGCTGTTTCTTGTATTCTATCTATCTTGTGAACTCCTCTGACCGTTTGGTCGTCCCGGAGTATAAACAGAAAATTTATTTATTTATTTATTTAATGGTTGATTGTGGATTTTTTTGGCGCATCAGCATCTATGGCCATAGTGCGCTAAAAGAGCAATGTCATTCCAGTCTTTGACGAATGGAAAAATGCCGAAAAATATGCATAAATATACGCAACTGCGGCCGAAAATGTAACAGAGCGTAATACTCCATACCTGGAGCGGATTATCAAGTGTAATAATCTCCAAACGACCATTAAACCTCATTTAATACAGAAACGTTATAAGGCATCAGTATTTCCATTATGCGAAGAATCGTACAAAGAATATACATTAGAAATAAGAGAACATCACGGAAGCCGCTAATCTCAAACATCAACTGTAAAATACGGTTGCGTTGGTTCCAGGAATGCAAAGGTTGGACACACAAAGACTAGAGGCAAGTCGTATAATCCGATCGTCTCGATTTGTGGTATTCAGTACTAATGGAAGAGTGCACTTACGGAAGAAGTCATACGTGGTCCGAGAACATCCTCTTGTGTGCCAACAATGCAGGCTGTCGGAGAAGGAGGTGTTATATTGTGGAGCATGATTTCATGATGTATTTGTATCCTCCTGATCCCAATGTGGTCACTGAACTCTACAGCTTATCTGAACATCTTTGCGGATTAGCTAAACCCGGTAATGTTAACCCCTTTGTATAAGAGTACAGTCACTCCTCGACTTACGTAAGGGTTGCGTTTTGCGGAAACCTACGTAAATCGGAATTTCCCTAAATGCTTATGCAGCACTCGCAAATTTGATTGAAACAAAAAAGAAATGTTCGACGAACATGTAAATAGAATTATTTATTCAATTGTTTTATCTCATGCGCAGGAAAAAAATTACAAAAGTGTACAAAATTACAAAAATTATAAAATTACAAAAAGAGAGAGGAGACAGGCATAACGTCAGCAAGTTTTACCATTCGAGCATCGTTGCCAGAATCAACGTCTCCAACTGATAAGTACGCCGCTGCGGAGGTTGAGGGCTGTGGAAATTTAGAAGGGGTTTTTTTCCAACCCATCACAAAATTTCTCTGCAGTTGCAGAATTGGCACTGGCGACTTCACCGCATACTTTGACGTTTTGGAAACCAGCGCGATGCTTGAACCTATTAAACCACCCGTTGCTTGCCACGAACTTGGCTAGGGGTTCGCCGTACTTATCCTTAATATTGTCATAAATACTTCTTGCTTTTGCTTGAATGGCCATTGGACTCAGGGGGTACTTGCTTCTGAATCTGATTTTCCATTCATATTATTAACAGCTGTTCCATCTTCGATATAGCACCTGAACGCTGTTAATCTTAAACACGTCGATCCTTTAACATGTTCTTTTATACGCGCACTGTCCCTTAAAATAGTATTCACTGTTGAAGCAGTGAGACCTAATTCCGTGCAATAGATGACAAACTTTGTCCTGCTTCGTACTTCTTGGTTAATCATCTTCATTTCTAATGCGTTTAATGTGCTACGGCAGAGAGGATGACTCTGCCGTAGCACATTGATTTAGAAATAATCATTTCTAAATCAATTTTGTTTCGTTTCCTGGCACTGCCAGCACTTGCACTTTCGGTTGGTCGCTTTCCCTTCACCATTGTAATAAGTAAAAAGAAATGAAGAGAAGATTCTGGAAATTTATTTGTTTTTTATATGATTGGAGATTTCAGTGAAGGGGAAACACATTTCACCATAATAGTGTAAAAACCCACACAATTGCAGTTATCGGGATTATCGCAAATGCAATAAGATCAAGTTTACTACCCGTTTATAATTAGATGCACTAACAGAAAAGTCTAGTAAACTGGAAAGTGCATATTGTTTTTTGGTCCTGACCTCCAGAAACGTTCTTTAGAAAAATATCACAAAGGCGTTCAAAATTTATTCTTATAACGGAACATATGATAACGATGAAAGGATAGTGCAATTTCCATTATGAAAATGACCTTTTAGAGAGATAAATAGCTTAGTTATATAGCGAAAATTTCAACTTCCGAGGTCTTGGAACGAATTACCAAAAAAAACAATGTGTTATTGGGTTCACATTACGATATTTTCACGATACCTCCATTTATTCCTACGGGATGCAAAATACGTTTCCACGATTTTTTTTAAGTTTGAACCAGCCGGCAAAAACTTACGTAAAGTCGAATTTCCGTAAGTCGAGTATTACGTAAGCCGAGGAGTGCCTGTACTTCCAGGATGAGAATGCAACTATCCACTCTGCTAAATGTGTGAAAAATTGGTTTGAGTAACACGAGAAAGACTTCAGGTTTCTTCTTTGGACAGCCCAATCCTCTCATGACAATCCATTGGGCATCTGTGGAATGAACTGGAAAGATGGGTTCGTCAGAGCAGTCCTCTGCCCACGTCATTCCAGGAACTAAAGATAGTTTTGTTATATCAATGGCCCAGTATTCCTTGTGTTACATCAATAGGCCAATATCACGCTTCTCAGTACCTCGTTGGGCTCCATGCCACGTCGTGTCGGAGCAGTGATTCGGGCCAACTGCAATCCAACACGCTCTCCGGCCCTGGTCACAAGGTGGATTTATGTAATAAAATGGAGTTGATCTATAAAGTCGCTTTATTATTATTGTTTATTGTTTTCGTTTTCCAGAGAAATAAGCTAAGCCGTTTTCAATGAGGCGCCTCCGTATCCAGGTGGGCAGAAGCAGCAGTGCGTAGCACACGCTTCTTGATTAGACCGGGGTTCGAGCCCATGATCATCAAATACGGAGGATGCGGAAAGGTCAGGGAATGACCACCGCATATCCCCGGAGCAATATGGCCTTAGTTGCTAATGCTCCTAAAAACCAAATAAACAAACAAACAAACAACCCTATTGTGGCAAGATAACTTTCCAAGCTCAAATTGAGCTTGGAAAGTTATCTTGCCACAATAGGGCTGCATCTGAGCCCTTCCAAATCAGCACAACTGACGATAACCAAGAAGAAAGTCAAAAATGATATCCAAATCTTTGTTAGTGGGGAACCGATGCAAAAGGTGACCTCTCATACTGATCTTGGCCTCACCTGGGACGTTGGGCTCACATTTCAGCCTCACTTTGCCAGGATGAGGCAGAAGACGTACGCTGCTCTTTGGGCAGTGCGTCAAGAGCTCGTTGGTGTGCATCAGCTAGCGCTGCTTGTTCGGCACATCCTGAGGTGTATTACGCCGATTCTTCTCTATGCTTCAGAAATTTGGTCATCTGCCCCTGCCTCATACCTTCAGAAGTATCTCAGTTTAGAGTACTGGTTGCTTTGATGGATGAACAGGGTGGTAGGCTACCCCCTAACTATCTCCAGATCTATCCTACAAGCAAATCTGGGCACCACTCCCTGGAGACATATCATCATGACAAAAAATGTCCTCACGCTTGCACGGCTTATAACGAGGCGAATTGATGCTCCATCGGTATCCACATTAATCTCTGGCCCTAGGAGGGCAAGAGGGGAGCACCCTGACTCCTGTCTCCCTCTACGTCTTACGCTGTCAAGCATTGATTCCCCGAGGAACATGTTTCCAGCCAATTGTCTTCGGATCTTCAATAAATTTAGGATCCACCCTGATAGGTTCTGTGAAGACAAGCCCTACAGGAAGGAAATCCTCGAAAACTGCTACCAGATTATGAGCTTATAATACTCACCTACTCCTGGACAGACTGTCTTTTTTTTTTTTTTTTTTTTTTTAAACTTGCCTATTTGTATATGACAAAGACTTTGTCTTCATGCAATCATATATTTTGTATATTGCTGTATATTTTGTACATTACTGTATATTTAATCTTGTAAAAGTCTCAGGTCGAGCACGCATGTACTCTTGTTTATTGTACATTGTGTTCCTCGCACCTTAGTCTGTAAATATTCACACCCTTCTGGCACAGAGCCGTCCCGGGGTGACCCAAGGTTTCTTGGGAAATAAACTGATTTTAATAATAATAATAATAACAACCGTTTCAATGGTCATTCGAGATCCTCGTCAACATGAACATTTCAGCAGTGAATGATTTCAACTCTATCTCGAATGTTTAATTAATAAACATCCCATACGAGAGTAATTAAAAGCAGTGTCTGCTGATATTGATCTTGGTTTATGGCCGCTTAGCGAAAGCGTATTTCACTAGCATGCTGCAAAGGGTAAAGTAGAATTTTAGTATTCTTTCCTCTTACGAACATTATTTGCAGAAAAGAAGTTATTGTGTTTAACATCTGTCCCTGCTGCGCGCGTTAGACATTTGACTGTCTTACTCAGAAAATAGGTCACATGAATTATGTACGAACACAACCATCCGTTACATCATTTGTTAGCTTTGACGTTGTTTTGCCGCTGTCTTTATGGTCTTTTTAATCTTCTTCTCTTTTTCCCTTCCCCCTTCCTCCCTCTGGGGTCCGAATAAAGTGGTTTAAACATAAATGAGACATAAATTTAATCGTGAAACTTGTTTTTAAATGAAAACAATTCGGTCGATAATTTATAATCATTATTTTTATTTATTTAATTTTTTTTTTTTTTAATTTGATGCTCAGAATTTAGGTCGGATGAAATTTAGTTTTTAAAGGTTAGCGAATTCAATTTCGTGTTAAACGAAAAGCGAAAAAAATTCCTTGCAGCTGTTACTGTTTATCTGTCAATGTGTTTATTCCACTGTGGGTGTTAAGCTCCACAGTAATGAAGGCTGTGAGGCGTCAGTACATTGTAAATTTTATGTATTCTGTGGTCGGTTTGTGTGTTTACTGAACGAAGAAGCCGAGTGTCCTGGAGAAATTTGTTACAGGATGTATTTTCTTAATTATAAGAGCAGAAATATGCCGTATATATACGTTGTAGTATTTGTTCATAGTTACACTTTCTATGCGTTTGAATCCGTATGCCCCACAGAAAATGCGCTGCATTATTTATTGAGCACCATTGGATGCTTTAATAGTGCATTTTTTAACACTGTTCTCTCAACTGTTATATGCCTCATATATAGGCAGTTATACGTAGTACATTCAAAAAGTTCCCGAAATCGCACGCTGACATTTAAATGGTTTGCGCTACGGCCGTAAGGTTTCTTGGGGCGTTGACGTTGACTTTGGTGCTCACGCATGCCAAGTGGGAACTGGCTGAACCCTTTCATTCATGTGTAACAGCTGACTGATTGCTGAATGTCGCACTTTTAACAGCACGCTAACATCAAGTTCTTTAAACTTGGGAAAAGTGCTACAGAAACGCTGCGGTTAAATCGGTTTAAAAACGGACAGAAAACACCGAAAGACGAACCTCGCAGCAGACGCCCTTTGGCGTTACGAAAGTGAAGGAACTATTATGAAATAATAGGCCAATGACTGTTGTTGAGGAAGTTGGACTGTCTGTAGGCTCAATACACACAACCCTGACTCAAGATTTAGAGATTCGTTGCGTGTGCAAGGTTTGTTCCACGCTTGCTGTCGAACGACTGCAGGACTGCAGGAAAGCCATCGCAAGTGATTTGTTCGAAAAAATCTATGTAGGATCCGAGCTTTCTAAGAAACGTTGTCACTGGGGATGGATGAGATTTGGGTGGTTGCCTACGACCCCGAGACCAATGTGGAATCACCCGAATGGCACACAAAAAAACGCCCTCAGGGCCCAAGGAGTATCGTGCAACAAAATCCAGCGTCAAAGTTATACTGATCGTTTTTTTTTTGTTTTTTTTTTTTGTTTTTTTTTTCACAATGAGAGCATAGTGCACTACGAATTTGTGACTTGGAGGAGATACATTACTGCTGCTTACTACTTTGAGGTTTTGACATGTTTGCGTGAGAATGTGAGGTGAAGACGACCTCAAAAATAGAAGGATGGGTGGATTGATTCTGCATCATGACAATGCGCCCAGTCACACGGCAACAGCGGTTCTTGGCTGCGAAAAAAAAACCTCAGTCATGCAGCAGCCTCCCTACTCTCTCGACCTTGCACAGTCTGACTTCTGATTGTTCTAAACGGAAAATAGGTCTTCAGGGTCGTCAGTCGTTTCGTTGCAATGAATGACATCAAAGAAAATGCCGAAGCGGCTCTGCGTGCACTAAAAAAAACAATAACACGATTTTAAGGAACAATTCAAAGCTTGGGAAGACCAATGGAGCAAATTGGTGTGTGCGCAGAAGGAAGATACTGTGAAGGTGATTAAGTTAGTTAGCCCAACTAAGTTGACTCAAACTTTTATAGTAAAATTCCGGGAACTTTTTTAATGTACCTCGTATATTAGAGTCTATTTGGAACTTATTTTTTTGAGAAAGGGATCATTAATTAATATTTTGGAATGAGTCGAGTTTTCGAGAAATCTTCCTTTGAGTTTTTTTTGATGAATTTTTTTGATGAATTTTTTTGAGAGAAATTTTAAATGTTCAAGGAGTTTCAGAATTATTTTAACTAATGTAAAAAGTCACATTTTTTATAATAATTCGTTTCACAACCGTAACATGGCCAGAATTTATCGTTCCAAACCTATGTTTAACTATTAGTTTCAGGTAGAATAAATAAATTGTTTTCAGTTGGGGAGGGGAGATCAGATGCCTTTTTAATTTTGTTTTCAATGTTAACTGCTAACTATCGAAATCAGGTAACTCTACCTGCGGGGTGGTTTATCAATTCTAGAAGACGCGAATTGATGTCTTGCAAAGAGATCCAAGTGCCTAATTCTGTGCCCAGAAACGCTCTCCCGATCTTAGTAGAATGTTCTGGTTTCACAGGAGGTAGTCTTACTGGGGGAAGGGGGGATTTAATTATAAGGGAAAGCAGAAAGATATTCTGTTATAAAGACAGATTTAACAGAATCACAGTATGTCTGTCAATTGTGAAAATTGATGATGTGACTAACCAGCGATCAGTTCTTAAGAGTACGAGAGAGTGTGGGAAATCCATGTGGCCATCCATGTTTTAAAACAAACTGCTGATTTAGTCAAGAAAGATAAGGTCATTCTGGATGTCGCAAGAAGGAACAAAATATTCTTGTGTCTGAAATTCTGCCTACACGCAGTAGGAGGGAATATATGAAGAAAGACTTGTGTATTAAGTCTATACTTGTATTAAGTCTATACAATGCTTATGAAGAGAGCGAGGAATTTTTCATCGTGGCCTGCCTTAGTTAATTCTAGGTGTAGTGGAGTCATTGGAGGAATGATGCAGGTTAGTACTTGTGTCCGACCTGTAAATACCATATGCACATAAATTAACATTGAAATAGGGGCAGAAACCATCAGCAGGCACTGTGAGCCTTCCCCCCCCAAATTTTACTCGAAGCATAGCCTACAAAGTTTTAGTAAATGAGTGTTTGGTCAAGAGCTTTGTACCCGCTAATCATGCAGTGATTCTCAAAAGGTGCTCCGCAAGAGGTGGCTAGGTGTGCCGCGAATATTGTGAAAGTATATTTTAAAAATTGGAAGAAACACTAGGATTTTCTTCACTAACATTAAATGTAAAAAAGAGAGGCTCCAATGCATTTTTTTTTTTTTTCATTGAAGATGAAATGAGGGTATGTTTATCTCATGTACGTCCTGACATTGAAAAGGTTGCCAAAAATGCTTAATTTATTAAAATAAGGTCAGTAATAGTTTTCTATAGTTTAAGTTATTTTTATTCATAGTTTAAAATATATTAATATATTTTTAATTTTTTACACGAAGTGCGCCAGAAAATGTTTGTTTTACAGTGCTCCGCGAACCAAAAATGTTTGAGAACCACTGCTCTAATGTTTCAATAACACTAAAAATTTTTACCAACACGTGAGTTGGCTCCTCATTTAAAATACTTCGAAATTAATTTTATATTAATCTACAGTTTTTATTTATTTTATTTTTATTATTTATTTTTATTTATCTATTTTTTTACTACTCCTAAATTTGCCTTTTAAGCAAGCGTCGCGGTCGATATACTTTGCCCTCTGTTCATGATGTAATGTTAGGTTTGATATTATTGATTCTGATAACATTAAAAATATATGATCTTGTTTTCTTACAAATGCTAATTTAAGTGAATTCGTAATTTTCATCGCAAGATGAAACGAAACCAGTGTCCATAGGTTGGTTTTATCAAAAAAAAAAAACATAATAATAAATAAATAATAATAATAATAATAATAAAAATAATAAATAAATAAAATAATATTGATGGTGTATAAGTCTTTATTCCAAATGTCATTAGAAAACTCAGGAATGTTGGCTTTTGTCACCTTCTGTAGAAGTTGAACGATTGCTGTTGTATATTGGAATACAGACAACATTGCATAGTGTTCCAGGAAAAACTTATCGATCTTTTCATCGCAGAAATCTTCACAACTGTGATATACAGTATATATATATATATATATATATTTTTTTTTTTTTTTTTTTTCGTCTGTGTTAGTAACCTGTAATAGAGTGGTCACCCCAGTCACTGAATGGACACACCAATCGATGGTCTTTTATTGTACGAGCGTGCGCATGTAGTGCTAAGTTTGAAAATGGCTTCTGTAATCTTTCAAAAGCGTTCCATTGTATTCGAGAATCTTTAATTATTGCGGGAGCAGCTTCTCAAACATGCAGCATGAAACAATTATTTCAAAATGCAGTAAGTCTATTTGACCTGTACAATAGTTACCGGAAGAAAGCATGCTGTATTAGTCATTGTAGAAAAATAGTTATTAAAACATAGACAAATTTCGAGAATATCATATAATGGGAACGTACAGGAGAATTTATGTTTTTATTTCAGCACATGGAATGATTTTTCCCTGCACAATATAATGTGATTGCGTCTCGTAAAACTCTGAGAGCGTGTTCTACTTAATATTGGGATTGGGAAAATTGGAAAACAGTTCATATCACATAGGTCCGGAAACGTTTCTGTTCCGAGTTACAGCTCGTTTTCTCTCTTTCTCCCTCTCCTTTTTTTTGTTTTTTTTTTTTTATAGAGTAAAGACGCCTGCCAGTTAAATTTCTTTATTCAAGTAATAAAGACACCGTAATTGACCGATGAGAACTTTCCTTTACGTTTACATCAGAGCAGGTGTTCCAGTGGCCTTCATACATTGTGGAATACGTTCAAAAATTCCCGAAGTGTTCAGAATTGTTTGACTACCGGCTACTGTGCATTCTCGAAGAATTTGGGGTGTCCCCGTAGGAAGAAATCCAGCGGATTTATATCGATAGAGTGTGCAGCGGTGCAGTTCGTCCACCTCTACTAATCCAATGGCCAGGTTACTTATTATCGAGAAATTCTTCTTCAATTAGGCTAAAATATGCCGGGCTCCATCATGCATGAACCACATTTGACTGCTTGTTGCCAGCGGATCTTCCATCAATGCAGGTAGTTTCTTCTCCTGGAGAATACAGGTGTTCCTTCTCCTGCCTGTAATTTTGGCCATTAAGCATAGGGCGCTGCAAAAGGCGAAATTATGTGATCATATGGAGATTTTATCTTGTCCATTGGTGTTGTGAAAATTCATACCGCCATCTCTTATGAAATTCATTCATAAGAAGTAGACAGGGAAGAAAAGATTTAGTACACTACTGCAGAAACCATTGACTAAACGCGATTCGTGATTGAAATTCATCTTCCGAGAGGGCTTGCACTCGCTACTTGTGATATGGGTTGAGTTGCTGCTTACGAAGAATATTCCATACAGTCGAATTTGCAACACCTAATGCTGTTAGTTCACTTCATGATTGTTATTTCAAACACGATCAAGAAGCCTGGAAAGTGCTTCTTCATTGTGTCCGCCACCTGTTTCTCTAAAGCAGGTGTTCTCGAAGACGCCAATGGTTGGTTGCAAAATCCTTGTAAGGGTAACAAAGAGAAGGATTTACTAAGAGAGTTGTGTACAGGAATATCGCAGAAGTGTGTGTTAAGTACCAAAGGCTATGAGGCGTCAGTATATATATATCTGTAAATTGCGTTTATTCTGTGGTCGAGTTGCCTGTTTACTGACGAAAAATCCAAGTTTCCGAGAGGAAAAACTGTGCAACCCTTTCTAGAGACTTTACTCGTCCACCTTTTTTAAAAAAAAAGTCCATAAAAATTCCTCGCATTTGACGAGATTTCAACTCACGCTTTTTCCACTGGTGATTACTTTACTGTGCTACCGCGATATTATTTTATACAAGTTGGTATTAATTATGTTAAGCATAAGCATTCCTAGGCTAAGTATGAAATAACGTTGAAAAAAGCCGTGAGCTGGGACTAAATTTGAAAGTGTGGAATTTTGCCAAGTCATAACTGGAAGGAGTTTATGATGAGAGCTTTGTCAATCAGTTCGACCCTGGAGAGATTATACAAGGCTCATTGGGTAGAAGAATTTTTCTCAGCATGTCCAATGCTTTTTAACAGACGGGACTGTTTTCACAGGGATGGGACATACACTGGTGTGTAAAACTTAAGGACCAACACTATTTCTAAAGGATACAACCACAAAATCTTTACTTAAGGCACTCTTTACTGACGAGAGTAGATTCAGTCTCAGCAGCGATTCTGGACGTCAGCTAATCTTGCGAGAGGTTGTCACACGGTATCACCCCACAAACATCACTGAAAGGGATCGATATGACGGTTGAGGTGTTCTCGTCTGGGGAGGCGTTATCTTGGATGGACGTACACAACTCCAGATACTGGAAGGCGGTACTGTACTGAGATAATCCTTCCCCATGTGCGTCTGTTCCGAGGTGCCATTGGCCCTGAGTTCGTGTTTATGGATGATATCGTCACACCCCATTGCACTGCAGCTGTTGATATGCTTTTGGAAAGTGAGGACATTGTTCGTATGGATTGGACTGCCCGACTCCGCCGATCTAAGTCCCATCGAACACAAAAAGGGGGCGCTCTGGGGACACGCCTAGCAGCACGTCCACACCCACCAAAAGATGTTCACTAGCTGAAGATGGCGCTGACAGAGAAATGGACGATGTTACCGCAAGAACTTAACAACATTGTTCTAAGTATGGACAGGCGGTACAAAGCCTGCATCGACATTAGGGGTGGCCATATCCTACTGAGGACCACCTCTTCCCTTTGTTCCATCTTTGGCAGTGATGCATCTGTATCATGGCAGTCAGCGCTATCTTGCCATTTTTTAATAAAGTCCCTCTGTACTGTTTTGTTTTCGTTGTTGCGTCGGTGTTGTTTCCTTCATCATTTCCGTATCTCACGAGGTTCCTTTGGTATGCTTTTCCCATATCCAGGCCACTCCTATGAGAAGTTACAGGTGAAAACCTGACTGGTCCTTAAATTTTGGGAGGGATACACAGACTAATAATTTAGTGACGGCCATAAGCAGAGGTGGAGTTAAAAGAGTTCAACAATTACAAATATGTAGCTAGAGCCTTTTTACTTCTCAGCTCCGAAATTTGGGCAATTGAAAAGTTGTATGCGCCTAAAATGGTTCGCTAAATAAAAAGAGTCATTCTTCATTTGACCAATAGTAGGTCTACCATTATTTGATTAGGTCTTTCTAAAAAGCAGTACTCACGATTGATGTACAACCCTGCCTCGCGACACTCGTGCGAATAATAGGAACGATGAAAAATTCAGTCTACAAGTATATAACGCAACAAACAAAAATCTAAGTTATAGTCATGTTTATTGAATACTTAGGAATCGGTACGATAATGATGTTAACAGTGACTTTTTGGGATCTTTTAAAAACTCCAAAATTATATAATACAAGAACATTACCGTGTTTAGCAGTTATGCGAATTAGAACCACGTCAATTCTACTCTGATGCTCTTCTTTCTGACAAATGGGACTTATTTTTCTTAAGCCATGCAATGAGCCGAACACAAGCAGGTAATTTCAGATATTGTTCCTGTATTCAACTAGAGAAGCCCAACAATAGTTATCTTTCATACTCGAATTTTCAAGTACCTGGTAATTTTGTCGGTTGAAAGTTCCAGACAGCGTCTTTGCGTAAGGAAAACACCAGAGGAACACTTTGTCATGATTCTGCAAACTAAGCGAACAATGGGAAATAACAGAAAAAAAGTCATGCGACAATAGTATATATTGTGTTTGCGAATTACTTGTGTTCTTTGGTCGGTTTGCCTGTTTGCGGGATGAAAAACCCTAATTTCCGGGAGGGAAAACCCTACAACTCCGCCCGAGACCGACTAACTCGGCCACCGCTTGAAAAATCCTTTATAAGTTCTTACCATCACCGACGGAAAATGCAACTATGGATTTCCAAACGGGAGGCAAGCCGTTTACCCACTACAGTGCCACGGAGAGAGTTATTACAGTGGAACACAATAAAAAATATATATATGTACGATCAGTGAAGATTGTACATATATATATATTTTTTTTATATTGTGTTGCTGGTTACCTACCTCTGTTAAGAAGTAACCAACTGATTGTGCTTAACCAGCGAATGCATATTTAACTTTGAATGAAAATTGGGCGTAAATACGTATTCACTGGTTAAGCACAATCAGCTGGATTACAGTACTTCTTAACCTCTGTTAAACTCTAATAAACTTAATCTGGCTGAAGGTGACTAAATTTTAAAATTAACTAAATTTAAAAATAAATTAAGTAAAATTTTTTTTTAAAAATATATAAATTTACAAAAACTTTAAATATAAAGTTTACATTTTTAAATATATTAAAGTTAATATTAATAAGTTTTAACAGGATTATCTTACCATATTTCTCAATCATCATACACTATACCCTCAAAGTATTCGAACACCACTTATCAATAAAATGGATTTCTACATTCGGGAATTACTTCTAAAGGCCTTTTTTAAGTCTTCAGCCGTAATTTATACTCAATATCTCAAGTACAAAGTGACTTCTTAGGAATTTATAATTCTTGGAATTGCAACAATAAAATTTACTATACATTTTTGGGACAGATTTGCTACTGTGTTATTCTTGATAATACATTTAATATCCAAAAAATTAGAAACCTTTGATCAGTATCCAGTAGGGCCACCTTTTGCTAGAATTACAGCCCATACTCGTCGTGGCATGGATTCCACTATATGTCTGAGGGAGTCTAGCTCAAGATTTGACTATTGTTTCATTAGGATATTTGTCAGCTATTGTATTGTGGTCGTTAGAGGAATGCGGAGCGGAACTGCCGTTTTCCAACGTATCCCAGACATTCTCAATTGGATTCAGATCTGGAGAATTAGGCGGCCAGGGTAGATATTGGAAATCTTGGGACTGTTCCTCGAACCATTCAGATACAATATTTGCATGGTGGACAGTTTCGTTGTCGTCTTGAAAGAATACATCGCAATCCTGGTGAAAATAAAGTTGATCCGATACGACAGAAAGATATTAATACCACGACCTTCTGATTTTATAATCGCATCGAACATACCCCATACCATGCCTCATTCCAGCCGCTTGAGTGGTAGACACGAGACAGCTAGGATGCATGGCTTCGTGTGATTTACGCTACATTTTCACCTTATTATTGGTGCAAGAAAGTGTAAATCGAGACTCGTCAGACCACATGACCTTTTTCCACTGTTCCACAGTTCAGTCTTGTGGTTGCTGCACTCCAGCCAAATCTTTCGATTTTTCTTTTTTTTCTTTTTTTTTTTTTTTTTTTTTTACAGAAAGATGTGACTTTCGTATAGGGCAGGCACACAACTACCAAATCCCAGATCCTTGAAATCCCGTTGCATAGTTCTGTTGGAAATGGATGTATCTCCATTTACAACGTGGCTGAGTTAGTGGGGATCAGGTGAGGGTAGCATTGTTTTTTTTCTCTAGGAAACTTGGTTTTTTTTCTTCCAGCAAACAGCAAATCGATCACAGAACACACTCAGTTTACAGACATACGAGTATTATATACGGCACAATATGGCCTAAGTTACTGATACGCTTAAAACCCTACCACTACTGCTGCTGCTTCTTTGCATCATTTTTCACTACCAATATGAAACCGCAAGAATTATTTTATAACGTGAGCGAGTTTATTAGAAGGTCTGGTGATTGTCTATTGGTATACCGGAACAAGATTAATAACCCATTGATAAACTAACTTTTCGTTGTCGAAACAATTAAATCTACCGTAAAATACACTTGGCATAGACGGATAACCTTTCTTTCCCCAGATCCCGTGTATTCTTGTTCCACCCTTAGACCTGGTCATGTTTTTCCATAGGCAGTTGCCTACATTGCCAAATAAGGTTCACGTTTTCCACGAGTTCGCCCAGCCAAACTGAGAGAGAGAGAGAGAGAGAGAGAGAGAGAGAGAGAGAGAGAGAGAGAGAGAGAGAGAGAGAGAGAGAGAGAGAGAGAGAGCTTATTGAGGTTGGAATGTGTACCTTTCATGATTTTGTCATCCTACAGGTGCACATACTAGCCTATTACCTAAGGCAATTCAGAACTCACCTTTAGAAACTCTGAGAGATCTAAATTTTTATAAACATGGATTCAGAAACGCTCTCTTGGTTAGTCAATTTCTTAAAATTTTTTTAATCAAATATGACGCACTTAGACAATCTTTTGTAATATACCCTGAGGCTACGCGTCAGTCCTGTATACCAGTTATTTTAGGTGACCGGAAAAGTAAAAATTTAATAGATTTAGGTCAACAGAGCTAGGAGACCACTTAAATGGATCTCAAGTAACCAATCCATCACAGGAAGAAATTTTAATTTAGCGAACTCTTGGCCGCCTTCCATAATGCATTGGTGCTCCATCATGCTAGTACATCTCATCTTCAGTCATACAGTAAGTGGCACTTCTTCCAAAAGGAGTGTAAGCGAGTTCTGCATGATATTTATGCGAATCGGGAATAGATATCAGAAGATATCGTGGATGTGGCATTGGTAGACTAAGAATAATAAAATTTCAAGAAACTTAATTCACTAAGAAGTTGTTTTCGGACCAGATTTTACTTTATTTTATTTTGTTATCTCTAAACACGCTCTCAAAGTTGGATAGCAGAGCTTTAAATCACCATGAATGAACAAGAAAGAAAACACGTTTAATATAAGTTCTACTGGGAATCGGGGCACTTCTTAATTTTGTGGCTTCAAGTGCTTGAATTGGAGCCCCGCCCTAATCGTGTTAAATTCTGGTATCTTATTTTGTAGTGTTCTTTTTCTGTACATATTTTTAAAGTAACAGATTCCTCTGGACCTTTCGGGTTCCAAAGTTCAAAAGTTTATGTAAGAATTTTATTTTTATATTGAATGTCTCTCCTCTTCAATTTGTGTTCAATTATTTCGCGTTCGAATGTGACGTAGGGAACGTGCTCAATAGTGAATACAGTTCTACTGGGCCAAGATTTTAAAAAATGTCAATATTGGGGTTTCTGACGTACGTTTCTCCGCTCTGCCTCTTTGGTTTGCTCCTTATACCACTACACAAGAGGCGTGTTACACGGGGATGTTTATAACTGGAAAACTGATGGAGAATAGAATAAATGCAGGGCTAATGTCACAGTAACAAAGAAAAAGATGAGGAGTTAGTGAG
Organism: Mastigoproctus giganteus; assembly: GCF_048544385.1. Taxonomy (NCBI): domain Eukaryota; kingdom Metazoa; phylum Arthropoda; class Arachnida; order Uropygi; family Thelyphonidae; genus Mastigoproctus; species Mastigoproctus giganteus. Next base: position 33,857,873 of record NC_143587.1, on the reverse strand, counting down.
ATCGTTACAGAGAACATAGGAAGATTAATGTGCAACAACATGCAGTGTCATTTGCAGGCCTGATTTTATTACAGCAACGGGAGGAGTAAGGAGCTGTTTCTGGGGTTTTAGGAACATCAGCGACTAAGGCCATATTGCTCCGTGTATATTATCTGTATATTGCGTGTGTTCTGAGGTCGATTTTTTGTTTACTGGACGAAAAACCCGAGTTTCTTATAGAAAAACCATGCTATCTTCGCCTGAGACCGATTAACTCAGCCACGTGAAAAAGGCGAAGGTAGTATAATGCAAGGAAGCCACAGGCCAAATGCCTGTGGCTTCCTTGCATTATACTACTAATACTACCAAAAATAAATAAATAAATTTATTTATATTTGGTAGTATTAGTAGTATAATGGCCAAAAATAAATAAATAAATACAGAATAATAATAAAATAAAAAGTAGATAAAAAAAAATACAAATTATGTGCTTCCCTCCTCACGTAGATAACTGACCAGTAGACCTTTGAATTTCCTCAAACTGAAGCCTTAACCTGCAAAGGCAACTTGTTCCAGTAGTCAACTCGACTTTATTATTATTATTTTTTTTTGTGGACTTTTTTTAAGAATATTGTGTGCAGAACGCGTTTAATTTTACAAAAGTAAAGACCCAACGAATCGAAGAAGTTGCTACAAAAATGCGACTTTGCTAAAATACAATAACCCCTGCTGGCCCTCTCTATTCATCTTGGTCCAAATTTATCCATAAATAAGCAGGTGCTGTACTTTTAGACGTATGTCTCACATTTTTCAGGAATTAACAATTTGGTGTTGCCATGGGCTCTTGTAACTCATGCGTGTTCCGTTCTCCATCCTTCGAAATCTCCATATGATCCTATATATAAACGCGGAATAATCCCATCATTTTTATTTCACAGCCAAACAGCAGTAATCCAGATAAATGCGCATCCCGTGTCGAATCGATTTTTATGTCAGATAACCGATGGTATGTTGCTCAGAAAGAACTTAAATTATATTTTATCTTTTAAAAGTGTCATTAATCTTGTTCAGTTTTACAAAATGTGTATTGACCATTTATTTTTGACTCGATAGGTGTGGTGTGGTTGTCTGTGGCCATTATCCTGACATCCTTTCAGAGAAATACTTTGTAATTGCAGATGAAATTTTCGACGTCGAAAAAATAAACGGGTTGCATGCGAAGCATGATAAATCGCTTGAGGTAAAAAGTGTTCTTCTTTAACAAAATTCTTCCGAATTTGCAATTTAAATTTCTCGTATGATAAAAAAGTACACGTGAAGTGGATAACAGGAAGGGCTGTGTAGTATCCTGTTTCTGTAATTCGAAATAGCTTAGTAACGACAAGGAGTGCCCTATGTACGGATGGATAACGTTTTAAATTTAGTGCGAATTATGACACTCGTGTTCAAAAGTTAAGTAGCGATTGAAATTTTATCAGAAATAGTATTTTGAGTGAAATAAATAAAATTCGTAGTATATAATTGCAGATTGGGCAATAGGCTCCAGTCTTAGTTTATTATGCGAATTATATATATATAATCTTTATTGTATACAAAAGTGGTGTATATACAATACACCCTTCACAGCAGCAATGCCAGGGGTTTTACATTGGCTAGAGTCTTGGGGGGACGGGGCCCACATCGACGTTCGAGCTCATCTCCCAGAACCAACAATAGAATCAGTGTCAGATTATTTACAGAATATTATGCTTTTGACAGTATTTACAATGTATTAATAAGGATATTCATATTTATATTAGGTATCTATATTTATATTCATAAGGATATTCATATATTCTTGACTTTAATCACAACACATTCATAAAGACATCGTACTTTGAACATTATTTACAATATATTGGGCATTATTATGCTGCCCATATCAATGTGCAGTTTGCCTGGCCAAGGTCAGGGGCTCTTAAGGATCTGTCTTCGGTGGGTACCTCCGATCTTTCGCAAACCTGCAGAGGTCGCCGTCAATTGATTGGATTGTGAGGAGCATCTCCCTGGGTAGAAAACGGTCACTAAGGGCTAGTCCAGTGGTTTTCAACCGGGGTGCCGCAACAACATTCCAGGGGTGCCACGTAATTTGGGTTTAAATTACTTAAACTTATTATTTTTTTAATTTATATGTTTATTTCATTATAAAAAGGTGTACAGTATCTTTTTAATTTTGTGGTGATCTATAATTGATGTTTATTTAGTACCTCTATATAAAGAATAAAATTATTATATACATACTGTATATAATAATACAACTGGACTAGTCTGTTGTAGTGGGCTGTGAGCATGGGAGCTGACCTCAGTCCGGGTAGAGGGATTCTCCCGCGGCACAGTTCCCAGGTGCTTGGCTCCTAGACCATTCCGGTTGTCATTTTGGCAGTGAGAACAAGGCGTTTTTCCAATACAAGATCTGGAAATCGGGCAAAATTTAGTGAGATAGCCATCGCAGTTGTCCTTTGCTGGGGTGGACGACGATGTTTATGCGTGATCCAACGAAGGAGCTAGTACATATTCGGCGCTTGATGTTGGTATACTCTTCTTTTCCCCTTATGTTACTGTTTAAAAATTTAAACTTGGGTCATTATTAAGTTAATTGTAAGGATCTGACTTTCCTGATTCAAAATCCATGGTATATGGGGGTGGGTGATGGAAATGCTCATAAGCCACTCAAAGTGTATGAACAATACAGGCAGCCGGAATAATTAGCAAGCTACTTACTAAGGCGTGTACTGTTTATTATATTTGCCGATGTTATTGAAATCCGAAACTGGGGGGGGGAGTTAATGTACGCATTGTTTTTTTAATAGAAGTTGTAAGGTAAATATAGTTATCTCCTTCTCAATTAATTACTAAGATTATAACTGTATAGTTTTACGTTCTCTAAATTTGACCGTTTAGTTTAATTACAGCTGGTGGTGTAATATTTATTACTCTCCTCCCGTATATTTTTAATTTTCATTTTCTCTCTACATGTATCCCTTTAAATAAATAAATAAATTTTCTGTTTATACTCCGGGACGACCAAGCGGTCAGAGGAGTTTTACAAGATACACAGAATACAAGAAACAGCACCGTATTCAGCAGTCACGGGCTTGAACCCCGGTCACTCAAGGCACGCGACACCGTGGTCACGAGTTTTACCAAACAATACACGCACGGCGTGTACTGTTTTTTCATACTTTCTTTTTCATACAAATTGTATGAAAAAAAAAAAAAAAATGATTTCTGGATTTCTGTTTGTCCGATTTTAATGATTGGAATAGCTCCACAAATATTTTTAAAGGCTCAAATATACAGATGTCTATAAATTATCACTTGATTATGAAGCTCGATTAATATTTTATTGTAATAGGTATCCTAAAATGGTTTGCAGCAGTTAAAGCAACTGCAGTTAAAGTTTTTTCTCATCCGATTGGCAGGCTTGATCTCAGCAAGCACTGCCGCAGTACAGCATTAAAAGGGCGACAGTGCAGGAGAAAGCAATGTGCATGTTGTGGCTATAGGATACCAAATCACCTGTGATTATATCTTTACAAACAGGAATTCCAGAAAGATCCAGCTCCAGAATAATCAATGAGGCGATGGTTTAAACGATTTCAAGAAACTGGCAGTATGCTGCACCAGAGGAGCAAGTAGGCCTAGTGTATCTGCAGATATTAAAGATTCGGAAATTCAGGAAGTGTTTACCCGAAGTCCTATAAAATCTGTTCGCCGGGAAAGCCAGCAGCTGCAAATACCACAAGCATAAAGTTACACAGAATTATGCAAAATTACCTGGTTCGCAAGAGACTGAAACTTTATGCTTACAAAATGCAAATCGTCCATGAAATTAAGCCTAGTGACAAACCGCAACGAGAGGAATTTGATGTTCACATTCTCAACCGTAAGATGAAGGTGAGCATTATCTGTAAAATGTCATTTTCAGTGATGAAGCCACATTCCACCTGTCTGGGAAAGTTAACAGGTACAATTGTCTCATATGGGCAGCTGAATTTTCCACTTAGTTCGTGAACACGAGCGTGATAGTCCCAAGGTAAACGTACTGTGCGCACTGGCCTTCAGCCAGGTGATTGGTGCCATTTTTTTCCCAAGAAAACTGTGGAAACTCTGCAAATTACCTAGATATGCTCGAATTGTATGCTGTACCTCAACTGGAAGATATGCAGCTGCATGTGTTCTATCACCACACTGGAGCCTGCATGTATGCAATTTTGTCAATAAAATATTTTCTAACCGATGGATCTGCCGGGATGGTTCCATTCCATGCCCTCCTCGTTTCCAGGATATCATACCTGTGGATTTCTTTGTATGGGGCTACGTAAAGGACAAGATGAATGCAAAAAAGAAAAAAAAATAAACAAAGTTAACAACGTCACAGAGTTACGACTGGATTGAACATTGGATTGTTCCAAACAAGCTCCATCTTATGGATTGCCGACTGTTTTTTTTGTAATTAGATATCCAGTTTTCCTTCTCACTGTGAGTGATAGAGACGGCTCTGTCTAATGATAGTGTTCCCTAAGGTTAGGAAAGGGCGATCTTCTTTCTCCTACTCATTTCTTCTTGTATTGTTAACGTATTCTTCTTCCACTGACTGGAAATCCTATCCATAGTTTTGCTGATAATAGCATACTACATTCTATCTTCCATTTGAGAAACCTTACCCTGCATAAACGGCTTCCACTTCACGAATATCCACTATCAGTTCCCTAAATGTCGATCTCCAGGCAGTTTTCCAATGAGAATTATCTAGCGATCAGCATATCCTTCTACAACTTAGTATTGTCTTATTTCTTGCAAAAAAGTCTCCTTATGTACCTATGCTTATCATCGATGACACTCGGATTTCTAGAAAACATTACATGTCCTATTGGCAATTGTTGCATTTCTTTTCTATAGATACTTCCATGAGCACTGTTCTTCTGAATTGGCATCCGTAATTTCACAGCTCTCTGAATCAGTGTGAACACGTGCCTCAACCGGTTTGGATTTGGACAGTTAGCTTTTCCTTTCGTCATTTATTCCTTCTACTTCTGTTCTCTGGAACAGCCTTTCTTCACACACATGCATTTTTTTCCCAAAAATTGCAATCTACAGAAATTCAAGTCTAATATCGACGAATATCTTCTGTCTCCTCGAGCCTTCACCGATGCACGGTTATCCAGTACTATAGGCTGTAATGCCTTTCCTGTTTGGCCTTTTTATAAAAAATAAAATCGTGGATTTACTAATGATTGGGAAATCAAGATACGGTACAGCCCAACAGGGTACATCGCTAGCCGTAGCCTAGTGGTCAGGCGCGCGGGTGCATAAGTACACGTGCCTTGAGTGACCGGGGTTCAAACCCGTGACTGCTGAATACGGTGCTGTTTCTTGTATTCTGTCTATCTTGTGAACTCCTCTGACCGTTTGGTCGTCCCGGAGTATAAACAGAAAATTTATTTATTTTTATCTGCAGATAAAAAAAATAAATAATAATAATAAATAAAAATAAAGTCCAAGCGGTAGTTCACAAAGCAATATTGATTGTTTCCTTATTCATTTTTTTCTTTTCTTTTTCTTTTTTTTTTATGAGCTGTGGGCATTATTGGCACCAATTTTTGAAAAAAGGGACCACAATCAATTCAGTCCTTTACGAATCAAACGAATAAGGTCTGGTAATATAGCAATGTTGCTTCAACAGGACCATGCAACTTCACTGAAGCCTTGTAACATTAGCAAGAATTTTTTCACTGGTATTTGAAATTGTTCCGTATCCTCCCTATACATCATATTTGGCTCCAGGCGACTTTCTTTCCTTCTTTTTTTGTTCCAACAACTTAAAAGAAAGTCTCCGATGATGTAGCAGATACGACATAGATGTACAATTACAATATCCCAATGAGATGGTTAGTCTGTCAGCCGCAAAGGAAGAAAAAAAAACGCTATTTCTTCTCTAAAGTTAAAGACTTGCAGTGCAACTCTTTCCCAGTGGTAACCAGAGAGCCTCTGTGTGAAAGAACAGGAGTACACTGAATTCGGCTGCAAGCTTAACCAGGCCTTTCGACTAACTTTACATCAACGCTAATGAATGCTCAGTGCTAAAAACACTTAGGTGATTAATAGAACGTCTTAAAGTACCGTATATGAATTCGACTAAATGGGGATGATGGCTTAATTGTCGGTACTCACCTCAGTTGATCTGCTATGTTACATGATGTTAAGGTGGAATAGGATTAAAACTAATTTAGAATATAAAATAAAAATTAAAAATTCTTTTAAAAATAATAAATAATGACGAAAACATTAAAAGATCTGAGGTTAAGATCTGCCCAGGGAAGAAGTGCACTTCCAGGTTGTCATATATGTGAAATATTAACATGAAAGCTAGATGAGGCCAATAGTCGTAACGAGAGAATTTCTTATAAACGTCTTCGGTTGGCAATGATGGGTAAAAGGAGAACTATTTATTTAGAGTCCTGATTTCCCTTGATGCATTTCGAAACACGTGGGAACCTCACGTGTGTCAGGTTCCAGACCGGTAAAAGATGCTAAAAACACTTCTTTGTACCACCATTTATTTATTATTATTATTATTTTTTCTCGAAACCATGGTTCACAGTTGTGGGATAATAAAAAGTTATTTATTAAAATCAAAAATTCGTGAAAATTCTGAAAAGAATAATGCTACTGTAATTATAACTTTATGAAACTTGAATACGCTCGAATTCCAAACTATAAAAAAATCATATTATAAATTCATTCAGAGAGACTTGTTTGCACTCCTCGTTTTTTTTACTGGCGTACAAAAGTTTTCTAAATTAAAAAGAGTTTGGAGGTGGAGAATTTGCAGGGATATTTTTTTTTTTATATTAAACTATTTACCTGGTTTAAGAGAACTTCCAAATGATGTATGTGGAAAAACGTTATTAAGGAGACCCAATTTTTTTTCCTTCTCATATCTTTTGACGAAATGGTTTTCAACCGGGTAAAGCAGGATTTTTTTTTCAATTATTATTATTTTTTAAATAGTGGCGCCAGCTCATTACCCCCAAAGTAGGCCAAATTACCCCTCCACGGAGGTAATTACTCCCAGGTCGAGAACGACGGGTATAATGTTTCATAATGATGCTTCCCATTGGATGTTTTTCGACACCATATCACTTTCATGCAGAAAAGACATTGAGCTTTTCTACCCTCCCAGTACTGTTAGAAGGTCCTGTTTTCGCGTTCGATTTTACATTTCTTTGTACTGAACATGGTGGCTCTTCCTTATTGCTGACGATTTTTTTCTCAAATACTATTGTAATAACAGTAACAAACGTTACTTGACGATTCATAGAAACTTTTGCGTTTGAACCATTCAGTGTGTTCAGTTTATATATAAGAAATACAGTATACACTCAGTGATCACTGAATTATGACCACCTACTACCGTGTTGGCCTCCGTAGCCGAGTGGTCAGGAGCGGGAGTGCAGTAACACACGATCTTTGAGTAGATCGGGTTCAAGCCCCTGACTGCTAAATACGGTCGATCTGCCAACCCGCACTGGACCAGCGTGGCAGATTATGGTCCATTTCCCTCAGCATGAATTGTTGAGGAGGCTTCCATCCTGCAGTGGGTTGATAAAGGCAGCAGTTTATCTTTTTTTTTTTACTACCGTGTTGGGCCACCGTTCACACGGATAACAGCTGCTATTCGCCTAGACATTGATTCCACTAGATGTTTGTGGACGTTCATAGGGATCTGCAGCCATGCTGCCTGCAAGGCTATTGTGTCGGAATAGATAACGGTTGCGTGTCCATACACCTCACTTCCCTTCCAAAATATCCCACGTTCAATTGGATTGAGGTGAGGTGAATTTGGAGGCTAATCAAGATGAGTGATATTTTCACTGTGTTCCTCAAACCACTCGTGCACAATGCAGACTCGATGACACGGCGCATTATCGTCTTGGAAGAGCCCGTTTCTGTCCGGGGGAAAAATGCTTGTTTGTTTGTTATTTGGATTTTAGGAGCATTAGCAACTAAGGCCATATTGCTCTGGGATATGTGGTGATCATTCTCTGACCTTTCCACACCCTCCGTATTTGGTGGTGACGGGCTCGAACCCCGGTCTAATCAAGAAGCGTGTGCTACGCACTGCTGCTCCTTCCCACCTGGCTACGGAGGCGCCTGGAAAAAATGCAACATGGTAGGGTGCACATGGTCTCCTAAAAGCTGTTGGTAGATCTTACCGGTCTTTCCCTGGCTCTGGGTGGGCTTCCAGGACCAGGAGTACCCAATCCTTTGCTCTCTCTCTCAACCTGCCTTAACTGGAGGGCGCCTCTTTCCTCGCCCTCCCTTCTTCCTCCTTCTACGTTTTTAATCCCCACCTTCAGCTATCTCTCTCACGCATACTTTTTTTGTTGTTGTTCTCCCTCAGGAAGCTCAGTCGACCCCTGATGGAGAGCAGCCAGAGTACTGAGGACAGCCTGGCTCACCTCACAGCGGTGGTGGTGGGCAACGTAAAGTCCCACTAGGGGCCGTGCGGCCAGGTAGCCAGAACACAACAACAGAACCAACACAAAACTACACAACACTTTTCTGGCTTCTACAGAGGTTCTGTATTCATCACAAGAGTACTGATGTTGCAGATGGGAGAACTACAGGTGATCCCTTACCCAAATATTATGCCTCTCTGCCACTATGGACCTTACCAATGAAACGCTGGCTCCTTCGCACCAGGGTCCCCTAGTTCTTGCCAGCAAAACATGGCCGTATTAAGCGACCACCGCCACCTGCCTGGTTGATTGACACCATGCATAATGGCTCCGTGGACTCGTGTTGCTTTCAACCACACACACTGAAGGCTTTCGTCGGCATGTTGCACCAAGGATTTGGACTCATTCCACACTTGTTTCCAGTCCTCTAGTGTCCAACCAGCGTGTTGTTGATACCACAGCATTCTCCGTCGACGATGATCAGCGGTGAGGAGAGGGTGTTTCTTGTGTGGTCTGCTGTGAAATCCCATATGTCTGAACGTGCGGCGTATCGTCATTTGGGATGTTGTATTGCGATGTCAACTGTCGCAGAGTGACCTGTCATTGAGTCCGTACAATGCGCTGCACCCTTCGCTTACTACGGGCATGCACCTTGCGTGAACCGTTACAGTTCTGTGAAGGTGGTTTTACACGTTCGACACCATTCTTTGTACACCTTAATCACAGATGTGCGGCGAGCAACAGACAAGACTTGCCATTTCCGATATGGAAGTAAATAAATAAATAAATTTTCTGTTTATACTCCGGGACGACCAAACGGTCATGTTTCAAAGAAACTTTAATTGATGTTTAATAAATAAATAAATTAATTAATTAATCCAGTTTATATAGTAAGAAAGAATACAAGAACATCACCGTATTGCGGTAGTCATAAGCTTGAAACATGGGCACTCAATCGCTTATACTTCTGTACTCTCATGCCTCACCACTTGGCACTGTGTCGGTTTACTTTCGGCATTAATTACATGTTGTATCCTCGTCGGTAGATCACAAAGCAATTTTTGATAACAGGAAATAGTATTTTGGTACGTCCTCCTTAACACAGCGGTCAATTCAATCGCTGATTTGGGGTACGTTGACCTGGCGCGAAGCTGATGTTCCATTTCTTCCAAAAGGTCTTCAATGTTGTTGAGGTCGGATTCTGGGGGGAAAGGGGGTAACACCGCTTATATTTGAGTTATTGGAGAAGAAACCTTATCCACCCTTGTGTATCATGTCCATAAACTGCGTATGTTTCTGCTTGATTTGCCTGTCCTGCAATTTTGTTGGATAGGCAAATCAAGCCTGTCCAGCAAAAAAGTTTCAGATTTTTCTTCCTGCTTTTTTGCCGAATGAAAAACCTGAGTTTCTGGCAGATAAAGAACTTGCTATCCTCTCCTGAGACCGACTACTCAGCCAGGGAGTGAAAAAAGCTCATTACTTCCTCGCATCATTTACAGGATTCGAAACTGGGCCTTTCCCAGTTTCGAATCCTGTAATGTTCGGGGGTCGACGGCGATTATAACCACCGTGCGCGAGGCCTTCTGAGCACCACATGCTGCGTCGTCAATTGTCCGCGTGGTTTTCATTGTTCTAGGAACGACGATTAATGGCTCAAGCACAAATCATGTGAAACAGCCCTAGACGGTGGTACCGTCTCCGGAAATTTTCACAGTTGGGACGACATTCTGGTAAATAACGTTTAAACACTGCCAACGGATCGTAACAACCGTATACCGTGATTTGTCATTCCATAGCCTAACTTTCCAATATTCTAGGCACTAATACAGTCGAATGGTCAAACGCTAGGGTACATTCGTACACATTTTACTGTGGCTTAAGCCCCCGTGACTGTTAAATATGATTGTTTTTATATTCACTCACCTGATGAATCCCTCCGATCCATCCTGATTTTAAACAGATTTATTTATTATTATGATGGGTTATGCACTATGTAAATCGACCATGTTCATTGAGTGCTGTGATCTTTGGTTTGTGTGCTGCAACTCTTCTTAGAAATCCGATGCGATTCGTCTCCCTAAGTATCTTCATTATACTAATATCAGTTTCTGCGGTCTCCCTGAAATTCTGGTTGACGGCATTCGTTGACTACTGAAGGGATCTATGTACCACTCTTCTGAGTTTCCTCTCCGATCTCTCTCCAGGAACGTTTCCCTGCTATAGTAACACCATGACATTTCGATTTGGATTACGCAGCCATTCTAGGATGTTGCAATTTTGCTGCAATTTCACGAACAGATTGATTGCTAATATGGCATCCTGTGATAACTCCCCTCCCTACCCATCGAAAGTCTCTAGGCTTAACGCCTCGACTGTATTTCGTTGATATTTTTACTTCTAGTGATTGGCATAATTCATTTTTCTCAAATCTCAAGGGTTTCGGGACACTTCTGTAAATATAATGCATAAACGCCTCATGATAAAATAGAATGTGATGGAGGATAGAAACACTTTTTCTTTTTGTGATCAAAGTATAAAAAATATATATTTTACATATTTATTTTGGAAAAGATTTTTTATCCCGCTGATCCACCCTCTGATTAGGTCCCTGGGTGGAAGTCTTTTATCTTAAAAAAAAAAAAAACACAAAAAAAACATTCTGTTCCTGGACATTTTTGCGTGATATATTTCTCCAATGAATGAATTAGGCGATAACGCTGTGACGTAGTGGAACATATATCACACGATGCATCCAAGTTTTTTGAAGATAAAAGGGATAAAACTTATAGAATACATGAAGCCACGTTGCCACAAACGAATTGCACCATACCGGTAAAGCTCTTCATTATGGAAGCTATTAAGTTATTCCTTAGTTAACTGAATATTATTGTGCGTTTGTGCGTGTTTAGTTATACCTCTAGCGTGACTACACCTTTTTTCAGAAAGGCGAGTTTTCATTGAAGCTTTAATCCTCTGACGGCCCTCGCAATATACAGGTTCACAAAAGTTCTTCAGAACAATGATTCCTTTCGCCATTTAAAGTCATATTAACGTCACTCTGTGTTTCTCTTTTATACTGATCATCCTTTTTGAAGTTTCGTGCGTTGTATTAAATACAATATTTTCTATTACTTTGATTTTTCTAACAAAGGAAAATTTGCGGCCAACCACAGTCCTTCAGTTGCAATTGTTTTTATTCAAAACAGCCTTTTAAACGAGATCCTTTGTATTATGCTAAACATCATGAGTTTTAATGAATATATGCTGAGTTGGTGTTTTACACTTTTTTTCTAGGGGTCTTTTCTTTTATTCTTCAATGTTTACAGCTATTGGAGCACAAACGATGTTTCAATGTTCAGCATGTGTGAATGTGGACGTCCTACGTGATAATAAGCAATCCTCCCTTCCCATTCCAACTTCTCGTATGATCATTAAAATTGAAACTTGTATGTTCACATAAATTAGTTTCTTTTATAGCCAACAGAGATGAGTTTATAGAAACTTCATGTATTGTGCATATCCAAAGTCCCCTGGAGATATTTGCTTGCGTGCTTCAAAGTGCCTATTCGTAGATCGAATTCCACTATTACCGTGATGTTGGAAATAGGTTAACGAGAATTTTTATTTATTTATTTATTTATTTAGAATTGCCACACAAAGCCCAAAAACTCAAAGAAAGACAGCCTCAGACGGATTGCAGGAGCAGCGGAGGGGGAAGAGGTCTTCGAGAAGTTGCAGAACGAAATGATTTTAAGGCGATTTTCTGATCTTCCGAAAACTTCGTTGGCTATGCAGTTTATCCTAGCAAAAGCAGTACATACTGCAAATCTTTAATATCTCGTGTAACCATTATAAGCTTCGATAATTATAGAAATCCTACAGGTTCTACTCTCAGCAAGATTTCTATGTGGACACAAAATATTTTAGACCACTCATCTCTCAAATTACCGGTTGGTTCATTCACAAATATTGGGCTTCTTGACGTGACTTTCAGCTGTTGCCCCAAGACACCCCAGAAGTGTTCAGTTTAAGGTGGGAAGTCTAGATTGACTACGATGGAACATTGTCATGCTGACAGAGGTAGGCTCTTCTTCATGTAATGTATACAATGCAGCGAGAACATAATTGTCCAAGATTTCAGTCACTTTCCAGGTGGGTTGTTTCCCAAGTAAACACACAATTTAATGGCAGCTGGTTGCTCGAACTTCAGATCCATGTCGGGTATTGTAAATATGTTTGCACTCCTTTAGAACTGAATTGAGCCTGGAACGCGAAAACATGATCATACTGACATCACAACCGGACACATCATGTAACAGAAGTTTAAACTTTTGTATGCAGCAGAGAGAGAGAGAGAGAGAATCAGTTTTATTAGTTTCTGAACAGCCTTGTATTATTATATTATGCGTAATCTCATTTTTTAACCTCCTACAGGAGAAAACAAGACGTTACTTAAACTAATCCATTATCTGTAGTTATTCATGTAGCCATTTTTCATATGGATGTTCACCTATAATTCTACTAAAATTTTTGTCAGGTTACTTGTATTGATTGGGGCTTTATTTGCTCACGTTTTCAACTCAGTTGAATTTCCTGTGTCTGAACTGGATTACGGAACTGTGAAGCGAATTTCTTAGATAATCATTCATGGAATTGTCTGTTTGACATTGTTTCGACAAACATCTGACGTAAGCTGTGTGTTTTGGAGAGACAAGTAACCATGGAAACCGACTGTGCGTGTAGTGTGTGTGTGGTTTGATGACACTTTAAACGAACAGGCTTGTTTACATGAGGTCAGTCCACATGCCCAGGATATTTTTGCGCAGTTGATAACAGTGGAGGTTTATTATAAAAAAAAAAAATATATATATATATATATATATATATATATATATATATATATAAACAAAAAATCATGCGTGCACGAAATCTTGTTTGCATCACTATTAACGAGATAATGAGATTCAGTTCCACGTTTGGATAATTTTGGTAATTAGAAGAAATAGCTGCTTTGGCATTTATGTATTCAAAGTTGGCATCATTCATATTTCAGAACACGCTTTCGTGTCCAGAATTTCACGATATTATTTTGTAACAGTTTTTTTTTTTTAGTTTGTTTAAAAATATATTTTTAATAAACGACTTTGGCTGCATTAATGTACTGTTGGTTTTGTAAAATCTAATTTGTCCTTCGTGGTCGACTCACCTTGAGCGCCGTGTCTGGCAGTTTAAAACCATTGTGGTTGTAGATACCAACTTTTCTACCCTACCACACCCACGTCAACTTAACATTACTTGCAGCTATTGCATAACACATCTGACCACAACTAGTAAGTTAAATCAGTGTTTCCCAACCTTTTATTAGATATGGACCACTTTTATATTTGAGGTAGAAACCACGGACCATAAAAATATTAAACTATACATGCAAACACACTGTCCAGTTAAAACGCTATGACCATCTACCTAATAGTGGATATGTCCTACCCTTGACATCCAGGATAATAGTCACCATGAAGGGAGTGTATCTGATCAACCACAATGGATTAGTAGATTTAGCATTCAGAATGCTGTCTATGGGGTATGAGGGCTTAGAGAGATTCCCAGAAAAACATCCCCCGTACCAAAACACTACTACCACCTGCCTGTTTCTGTTGGACCAGGAAATCGGAGTGATTCCTCTCCGCAGTTTGTCGCAGTACCTTCCATCTTTACCTCCTTTCAAAGTTGAGGAATGCGATAAGAATTGTTGATCAAGAGCTTATAAAGCTAATATGAGAGAGCACGATCTTTAATGACTGGGCTGCTGCCATAGTTAACACACCTCTCATGCAACACCAACTTCATTCAGTTGAAAATAGAAACAGAATCCTGGAGTTGTTAGACGCCATTAAAAAAGGAAAGCATCCTGAAATGGCAACCCCGAATTTGCCAGGGGTGAAATTACAGTTATCAGGGAGGACCTTAAAAATGCCATAAATCAGCTGCCAAAATATGGCCACTATAGGGCCGGATAAATTTACAGTTTTTATCATTAAAATAAGTAGTTCTTTCGTAATAGATGCGCCCCTCTCTCTCTCTCTCTCTCTCTCTCTCTCTCTCTCTCTCTATATATATATATATATATATATATATATATATATATATAAGCCAGTAGTATTTATATTTAAATAATGGCTTAAAGATTAACATCAAATAAGAAAATAAATAAATATTAAGCTATCATTAGAGGCAGTAAAATGCACATCCTCCACATGAAGCCCAGATATATGCGATAATTCAAAATAAAACAAAATATATATACAGTATATATATATTTTATTTATATATATATATATATATATACACTGTATATATATTTTTTATTTATATACAAATGTATATATATATATATATATATATACACTGTGTATGTATATATATATATATATCTGATAATTAAAATAAATATCATATTTATTTTAATTATCAGATATAATTAGGCATCATGTGGAGGATGTGCATTTGCTGCCTCTAATGATAGCTACATAGTCATATTTATTTATTTTTATTACTTTTGCCTAACTTTTACCTTACATAATATAAATTAATGGTAGTAGTGGGTTGATATGCTAAATAAGCAGCGCCTGTGCCGCCATCTATTCTTTTCCTTTGTATTATATAAGCTGGTTAAGCTTGCATTATGTCAGTGGTGTGGCTCTGATCAAGAGTGCTGTCTGTTCTATAGATTATTTCTCGCTGCATAAGGACCACCGCCATGCAAATCCTCTGCATTGGTTGATCTATCGGGGAATGGAGGGGTGGTTTGGTCCTTCGATATTTCTGCCTTTGCGATGATTTGTATGACGATTGAAATGCAGCGATTCCATGACCATTATTGGCCTCGTGGTCCTCTGTCGATATGGGGCATGATGGTCAGTCTATCATTTTGATATTTTAGTTTTTGGTAGTTTCATTAACCCTTTTTTGGGTGATATTTCACGTCTTTTGGAACTGGTACCTTCGAGGGGGGTACCGCTAAATTATTTATAATTGGCATTATTTTAAATTTACATCATTGTATTAATTGGGTTTAATGACTTAATTGACTAAATTATACAGGGATTATCGACTACCTTTTTGTTCTATTATCTTTACTTTCCCTTCCCTGTTTGTTTATTTTATATTTTTTTGCGTTTCGTTTCGCTCTGCATTATTGCCGTACTACTGGCTGATGTTTTTATTTTAAATATCATATTTATTTTAATTATCAGATATAATTAGGCATCATGTGGAGGATGTGCATTTGCTGCCTCTAATGATAGCTACATAGTCATATTTATTTATTTTTATTACTTTTGCCTAACTTTTACCTTACATAATATATATATATATATTGTGTATGCATATATCAAGAAATCCTCAAAAGTGGAGTACTTCCACAATAATGGGACAACTGTTTTGCTCAACCAGTCTTTAAATTTAAGAACCCTAAAGGAATCAAAGACTACAGCCTAATTGCAATAAGTTGTACCCTACAAACAATTTCTGAAAAGACGATTCTCTCAACTCTAAATCACATTTTGTTCCTCATAGACCGCTACATTTACATTCGGTTTTACCAGGAAGATCAACGACATTAATCTTAATGGATACTCTCTTACGTATACAAAACACATTAAATAACAAAGGGCAGCTAGACCATCTTTCTTGACATCTCTTCTGCGTAATAATATCTATACCAGCGCTCATAATCATATTAGAGAACTATTTTAATATTGGAGGAAACCTACTGCAAATAGTCTGTCGCATGCTGAATGAGAGAAAAATTACCACTTGTAAGTCCTGCTGTAAACATCAGACTTACAAGCCTCTTTCACAATCTCGAAGGGTATTCTGCAAGGTGGCGTGCTCTCTGCCACGACCCTCTACGAGGAAATCTGAGATAATTGTACATCAACATTGTTAGTGGTACAGCGTTGTAAACAGATTGGAGCTGCCGGGAAAGCTGGCTGGGACTGCATAGTACAATAAATAAATAAATAAGTAAAATAATAATAATAAAAAATAAACCGTTTTCGCCCCCGCTCTGAAACCTTTCTTAGCTAATAATGACAATTTTATGATATATGCAGACAACTTATAAATTTTTTTATCAATTCCGGCAGACAGCAAACTGCAGAAAAAACATGTCAGCAAGCCAATAGAATATTACAGTCTGGAGAACTATCTTGATTGCAACTTAACCCAAGCAAATCAGCCCAGCTCATGATCTCTACCAGAAAAGCAAAACTAACATCCCAATGGAGGAGTGCTTCAGTTTCGAAGGTAACCCTTTATTTGGATCTAGGGTTAATGTGGGATGAGGGTCTAACTTTTGTATCCCACTTCACCCACATGAAAATCAAAACTTATTCCGCTCTGTGAAACACCAGGCAGGAACTAGTATGAATCCGAAACCTGCTTCGCAAATTTTGTCCTCTTTTCCTAGTTGTCATCTTAAAGCCGTTTTCGGGCTTGAATACTGATTTCTCAGATGGCTCGGTGGAATCGCTGAGAATCCCTTTACCATTTCACGAACCACGCTATACTGGAACCTCAACGTCAAGTCCTGGAGGCTGCGAGTTATTACAAGGAATTTGTTGACACTTGCTTCCTCATTAGGAAGCTAGATGCATCAAAGGTCGATAACATAATTTCACACCTACAGCCTAATGCGAGGCTCTCTACTGGTCAAACCTAGCTCTCCGCTCCTCACTCAATAGGCTTGAGTGAGGAGCTTCGGCAAAGCGTTCTCACTGAAGCCTGTTGGGTGAGGGAAGCGTCCCAGCAAACACTCAGTATACAATGATCACTGAATTATGACCACTTACCTAATACTTCGTATGGCCTCCTTTTTGCCCTCGTACAGCAGCTATCCGACGTGACATTGATTCAACAAGATGTGGGAAGCGTTCGGGAGGTATGGCCAACCAAGCTGTGTGTGTGTAATGCGGTCAGCAATGCAAGTATGGAGGTGATTGGTGTACAGATGCCTTATATGACTTTCCATAATGTCCCACAAGTGCTGCATGGGATTGATATCGGCGGAGTTCGGAGGACAATCCATATGCTGTAAGTCAGAACTGTGTTCCTCAAACCATTCCTGCAAATCAAGTGCCCGATGTAGGGGCATTGTCATCTTGGAAGACACCATCGCCATTCGGGAAAAAGTGTGACATAGCGGGGTGTACACAGTCAGCAAACAGCTGACGATAGCGGAGACCAGTGATACGTTGTTCCACATGCACAAGGGGTCCAAGTTCCTGCCAGTGAAACGTGCCCCACACCATAAAACCATATCAAACGTGCAGGCCGCCTCCACCGGCCTGCACTTTTGATACCATGCACGGTGGATGAAGAGCCTCATGTTGTTGACGCCAAATCCGTACACGACCATCCACGGTGTGGAGTAAATAACGTGACTCATCCGACCAGCATACCTTCTTCCAGTCTTCTAACGTCCAACTTGCATGCTCTTTGCATCAGGCGAGTCTTTTACGCCGATGAACCTTGGTTAGGAGAGGATGCCGTAGGGGTCGTCTGCTGGTATAGCCCATGGTCATGCCACATATTATTTCGGATTGGCCCATGTTGTATTCGGTAGTCAACTCTTCAACAATACTGCGCCTGTTCGCCTGTACGAGTCGTCAGACCAGGCGCTCACCTCTAACATCAACCTTTCGCTGACCTTTGCAGTTGTTTGACCATTTTGTCGTTGTTTGACCATTTTGATGCCAGTCCTGGTACACTTTTTTTTTTTTTTTTGGGAAATCGAGGCACCAGCTCGTCGAGCACCCACAATCTGTCCTTTATTAAAGTCTGATAAATCCTTCCTTTTACCCATCACGCTCGGAATTTTACTACCTGCTGAACCATTGACACCTTATCTATGCTACGTAGGTCGACTAACTCCGCACTCTCGTACCTCACGTGGTCAACGGGTCGCATTCAGTTTTCATAGGGGTGGTCATAATTCAGTGATCACTCACTGTATTTAATACCGTGAAGATTAACGCCGAAAGGCTTTGTGAAGATGTGGCATTCCAAAGACAAGTCCTCCTATGCATGCAAGTACAACAGGCTTTGGGTATTTGCAGGGTACTTCAGGCTGTCCCCAAGGCTTAAACTCTAGGAATAACAGAGAGCAGGTCTCGCTCAAGTCTACGGTGTCCATATCGACAGAGACTATTGTATAATGTTAACTGTCTTGTATCTGTCATCAAGTTGATGCTAGCAATCCACCCAAGTTTTCCACGCTTGTTTCCATGTAAGTTTCTCTCATTCGTAAAGTTAAAGATGACAAATATATCGGCTGTCGTTGTTGTAAATAAGACGTTGTTAAATAAGACTCATTTAAATAAGACGTTGTTAAATAAGACTCATTTAAATAAGACGTTGTTAAATAAGACTCATTTAAATAAGACCCATGTAAATATTTCAGCAAGTGGGAATTTCAGCCTTGGGTATGTAGTTATCAATTTCCTAGCCCGTGGCTGTCCAGGAGTAAATCCTATAGGATTAATAAACTGATAGTAGTAGTAATAATAATAATCTACTGTCCACACGCATATCAGAAAACGTGATTCATCGGAAAAGATAACTTTTTCCGGTTTTCAGTGGTCCAATGACGCTGTTCGGATGCAAACTTTAGGCGTCGTTGGCGATGGGCGGCCGTAAGCGTGGGTACCTTGAACGAGCGCCTACTCTGGGAGCCCCCATACGAAGGAGGATTCTTCGGATCGTGCTCTTGGAAACACCGCTGATTGTTCTCTAGTTAAAGCCCATGGTCAGCTATTCTACCATTTTTCGTCTATCGGTTCGCACACGACAGGACAGCCTAAGTTCACCACGACTACGATGAGGCGTTGGCCCCCGCCGCTGCTGCTGTTTACTCTCCCTCCATTCTTGGAATACCTTAACTACATCACTCCGCAAACAGCCCACAAGACCCACAGTTTCCGTAATATTGCCACCATTCAACCGGTATCTGACAATCATCCCTTCGCCTAAGTCCTTCAGATCACGTTTCTTGTCGACGTCGATCATGAATTCGTTGCATGTGGTCGTATGGACCGCATGGCTTTATTATCAGGTCTGCGGATCACTTTCATAAGTTAATTGGACCACAGGTGGTCTCCGGGCTATAGGTTGGGAAACACTAAGTTAGAGCACGAATTACAAATTAACGAAAGGAGTATTACACTCCTTTCGTGAATGTTAGAACCAGTGTCCTGATATATAAGGTTTGCATATGTTGTAGCACACGCTACTTGATAAGTTTGCATATGTTGGATAAATTTTTGACAAAATACAGTATTATAATTAGGAAGTGACGTAAAGTGATGATTTTCCATAAAATTTTTCTCTCTAAATAACCACTCTTTGTACGACGTGGATTTTATAAAAAAGTTAGTTTATTTAGTCTTATTGACCAAATGTACTATACAGTTTTTTTTTTATTTTTAACATATAATTATACAACAGGCATGCGCCCAGTTAAAGTGTATAACAGAGCAGAAAAAAAGATAACAGAACAAAGATTGTACAAAATCAATGAAGCTTGAAGTAGGAACAGAGATTCCGGTAGAAGATTCTGTGGTAAAACATGGGGTTATGTCTGGAAAGAGTGGATAAATTTCGTCTGGAGCGATTCTATTTGCTGTATCAAGTATGCATAGTGTGGGTTCCATATAGGATAAGCAAACTCCAGTATAGGGAGTACAGTTGTTTTGAATAGGAGCACAGAGAACTGAGGATCTTGAAATCTGTACGTCTGCCGTTTAATGAAGCCAGTTTGTTTTTTCGCTTGGTTTAATATATTTCTAACATGTTTATCAAACCCACATGCAGCAGTAAAAGTAACTCCCAGATCTTTAACTTCGTCAACTCTGGAAATCGGCATCTCCTTGATGTAATATTGATTAACTAAAGCCTTAGTTTTCCTGGAAGCTGCAAAGGAAATTGCCTGAAGGTTAACTGCATCATCTTGACTGCTGATACGTGAATATAGTTTCACATCATCGGCAAACATTAGGATCTTAATACCACCTCTCTCAACAAATTGCGGTAGATCGTTGATAAAGATGGTGAATAAAAGAGGCCCAAGAGATAATCCATGTGGTACTCCTCTCGATGGAAAAAATTCCCTTGAGACTTCCTGTCTGATGATCACCCTATGTTTTCGATATGAAATATAACTCATCAACCAGGACAGTAAAGGGTCAAGTATTCCATAGCGGCTTAGTGTCTAGCAAGTTGATTGTGCGGGACACTGTCAAAAGCCTTAGTAAGGTCTGTGTAGGTCACATCAACCTGTTCTCCGCGATCGACGGTGTCTAGAACCTGCTGCCAGATAGTGAGAAGATTAGTGGTAGTTTATCGCCCCCTGGTGAAGCCATATTGGCAGTCGCAGATGAAGTGATGAAAATATTCCATTAATCGGTTGTGAATGACAGTGTTCAGAATTTTTGCCAGCGAGTTCAGAAGGCAGATGGGACGGTAATTCTCTAGTGAGTGGATTGCACTTCTCTTTAGGATAGGAATAACATTAACTGTTTTCAGGTGAGCGGGGTAAATACCAGTCTTAACGGAAAGATTGAATATATGTAATATTATATATTTAAGTTGTGGAAAGCATTTCTTCCACAAGATAAGTGGAATCGTATCTGGGCCAGCTGAAAAATTTTTTGTAAGTTTCCGAAGCGCTTGAATGTCAGAATTGAAAGTACCTTAAGCAACAAAGAGCAACTGGATATTGTGTTTCTCGACATTAAGGCGGCCTTTGACAATCTGTACATCCATGCATTATGTACCATACTGTGCAACTATTTCAAAATCTCTGGCAACATCTTAGTTCTCCTTAGGAAACTCCTTCAGTCCAGGATCCTATGGATCAGAAATCAAAACCATAATCACCGCATTCTCTGCTCCAGAGGGCTCCCCCAAGGGGGCGTTCTCTCTGCCGCCCTCTTCGCCGCATCTTTAGAACCCTTCCTATCAAACCGTACTAATTTTACCACCTACGCAGATGATATTAAGTTCTTCGTCATCACAAAATGCCCCCAGTCTCTCCAGTCTATTACTGTGAGCTCCAACCGACAGCTACATGAACTGGAAAACTACCTTCATGCGATTGGGCTCTCCATTAATAAAGAGAAAACTGCACAACTCTCTATCACCAAGAAGAAAAATACCAACGATGTGGACATCATTATTGCGAATTCTCCAGTTAAAAAAGTCACCCGACATAAAGATTTGGGTATCATCTGGGACAAAGACCTCACCTTCTTGCCTCACTTTAATGCCACTCGAACGAAAACATATTCGGCTTTATGGGCAGTAAAACAAGAGATCTCCAACTTCCATAACCCGGACCTTATCATCAAATACATTCTTCGTTCTATTTTCCCAATTCCATTATATGCCTCGACTATATGGTCCTCAGCACCCTCATCATACCAAGCCAGGTTCCTCTCCCTGGAATTCTGGATCTTGAAATGGCTAAATAGGGTTGCCGGGCTAACACCTACAATCTCAAAATCTGTTCTGGTCACCAATCTTAATACGCTTCCTTGGAGGTATCACATCATCTCTAGGAACCTTCTCACCCTCTCTCAGCTTCTATCCGGAAAACTGAGGTCACCCGATATTTGGGATATCATCGCCAGACCGTCCGACAGGAGAAGATGCCAGTCCAACACCTCCCCATACAGATCGAAGCTGCGTAGCATGTCCTCCTTGGACAACATGTTTCCACACAACTCCTTCCAAATATTTAACAGATTAGCCATAGACGCTGAGAAACTTTGCAAGGACAGAACCTACAGATCTTCCATTCTTGCAGACATGTATGCCTTAGTCATGCTCTAGGTGGACTCTCTGTGATACCGCAATATCCACGCTTCGATGTATCCGGATGCACTTTTATTTGTTGTAACTTTATGTTTTTGTACCTGTTGTAACTTTATGTTTTTGTATTTGTTGTAACTTTATGTTTTTGTATCTTCACCAGTGGCTGTTTAAGGCCGTATATTGTATCTGGCTCTGTATGCAATGCATATGTCTGTATTTTATGTTTTTTCTCTGTATATTACTCATGTCCTCTAGCTGCATAGCTGTAAAAGGACATTTCTTCGGAAATAAATTGATATTAATAATAATAATAATAATATCGGCTGTGTCCACCGAGAGATTATTCAGTGTATCATCCTTAATGACATGAAATTGATAAGTCAAAGCAGCAGTAGCTGCAGTTTTCTCGGAAAAGGAGGAGAAAAAGGTTCACAAAAAGATCTGCTTTAGTTTTGTCACAGGTTGTAGGCTTGCCATCGGAATCAGTGATCCTGGTTCTTGTTGAGCAGTTATTAGAATTTTTAGGCATGTTCCAAAATGGCTTCAGGTCTCCATTCACTGTGAAACTGCGTTGAACTGATTGAATATAACGAGCGTACTGATTTCTGATCATCCTTTTAATGTTGCTTCTATGTTCCTTGAACAGTGCCATATATATGCTTCATCATGTGTCGCCCTAAAGTGTTTTCTGCACTGCTCTTTGGCTCGCATAATCGCAATTATGTCTGTCGTGATCCAATGAGGGAATCTATTCCTGTAATTTTTACTGAGAGGTATGAACTCTTGAATGATAGAGGAGATTGTGCTAATAAGATGATCGGTGACTGCGTCAAGATCATTAATCCGTGAGAAGGAGAACCAATCAATGCAATCAAGTTCACGCCCTAATAATTGCCAGTCTGCTCTCCTAAAGTTCAGCTTGGCTGGGTCAAGAGTAGTGTATCTACTCTTCTGTGATATGTTTATTTGATAGCTTAAAGCCTTGTGATCAGACGGCAGAAATGAAATTGCTTCTAAAATAAGGATCTGCTTAGGTGCAAAAATGAGATCCAGCATTGCCTTGCCTCTAGTACAAGTATTGTTATGTTGTTGTTTGTTATTTGGTTTTTGGGAGCATTAGCAACTAAGGCCATATTGCTCCGGGATATGCGGTGGTCATTCCCTGACCTTTCCGCATCCTCCATATTTGGTGGTGACGGGCTCGAACCCCGGTCTAATCAAGAAGCGTGTGCTACGCATTGCTGCTCCTTCCCACCTGGCTACGGAGGCGCCAAGTATTGTTATACTGCTTGAGCCCAGTTCAGACATGATGTCATATAGCAGCCTAGTTGTAACGGATGATTCCTCAATGCCTAGTGGAGAGTATTGAAGTCTCCAAACAAGTAAATCTCATCCTACTGGTGAAAAAACGTTTAAAACTCACAGAGCGCTTCTTCTTATGGAGAGACTTGCCTCTCCATAAGAATATCGACCGGGGACGGACGGTAGATAGCTGCAGTGAGAACAGTTTTGTTATGAACCTTCAGTTGACAAAAGATTCCTTCAATATTGTGGAAAGTCCTGTGCATTGTTACTGCAAATTGGTTTGAGATAATAATCGCGACACCACCTCCCCTATATCCCCTGTCTCTTCTGAGGACAGTATAGCCTACTGCTGCCACTTCCGAATCCAGAATCCCATCGTGTAGCCATGTTTCTGTGAAGATATATACATCAAACTCCAGAGAACAAAGCAAGATTCTAAATTTGTCAATTTTTTTCACTAAACTCATCATCAGACCATAGTTAGGTAACGTTTCGGGAACCTTGCCAGAACTCATCATCAGACCATACATGATTGTACTTGTTAATAACGTAAAACAACGAGTTTACTGTATTAGCCTTCATGAGCGTCCTTAAAAATAAATTGTCTCAAGAACAGACCACCTTGTTATCTAAGCAAGTACAAATAATTTTGCTGTTATTTTTTTTTTAAATAAAATTAGCATCTTAACTCTCACCGTGCTAATGGATTCATATAAAAAAAATTTCTATCAGAAAAACCACTACCCATCTCCCCACCCATGGGGAACGTAAATAAAGCAACTTTGATGAGGTAGGATTTAAGTAGCTGGCGCATGTAGAAGTGCTTTGTTTAAACTTCCAATATGTGAATTGGAACACATGACTGGGCTGTTTTTTGGAACTGAAAAACATTGCGATGTTTGTGCGTCATCTGATTTGCGCAACAATACGCCGATTGTGACGTTTTCTCAATTGGACTTTCAATTAGCTCTATATTTGTTCATCATCGAATTGAGGGTATATAACACTACCCTCCTCCTCCTCAGAAGCGCTAATCCGACTTTATTTCCGTAATATTGGCAAAAATATACTGATAATTTTTTTCACCACAACCCCCCCTCCCCTTTCCGAATTTAAACAAAGTTATGTTAAAGACGCATGAGTCATAATGGCTCAGTTGGGGAGTTGTCTTGTTGGCAAAGCAGACTTTTGTGTGCGCGCGACCTTAACCTCTCTCACCTCGCTTAGAAATCCCGAGGTTAAACAAAAAAATACGTGATGGTAAAAAGGAAAAAAAAAAAAAAAAAAAAAGGAAAGTGAATGCACCTGTTTTCGTTGGACCAGCTACTAGCCTGTTCCGTTAGGTAATTCGCAGTAATAACAGACACCTTTTGTAATATTTTTTTTTTTTTGTTTTTTTACCCCACTTTCTAAATCTGTAAAGACATTGATGGCACGAGTTTTGGCCAAGCCGTTGCACAACGTTCCTGAACCAAAATATCTTTCACGGGATTTAAAAATAGCGCCATCCGAATTTAACCAGACATATTAAGGCTGGGTAGTGAATGACTGGCTTATTTTAGACAAACGAACTACTTCCTCGATCAAAGGTGGTCTTTCCATCTTAGCGATCCGACGATGTGAAAGCCGCTTGGCTGGTGCTGGCTGCTGCCATGGCTTTTCTGTGTTGTTTCCTGCTTCTTACCGCATTGATTTCCACCTAGTTTCTCCTCCCCCAAATGCTGGTAGAATGTATCTGGAAAACACTCCATCGAATATCAACCCACACCTCGCTATCGACACCTACCTAAGTAGCCTGTGGTTTTATGTCGACTCCTACAAGGATATTCTTCATCGTGTCATTCTGGAGGCACCGTATATCAGGATGAAGGAAGTCGATTTATCCATGCAAGGGTTTTCCGATATCCTTCGTAAATACAGGTATTACCCGTGTTAGCTTTTAAGTCTGGTAGAAACGTTCTGTATCGTGTTGTTTGTTGGTTTTCACTCCTGCATTATTAATGCAATAGGGCTGAGGGAAAACTATATACAATAGCTAACATAAATAATATATGTAGTGGCGTGCCCAGTGAGGTGACGCGTGTTGGGGGAGCCTTTGGGCACATGACTTTCTACCCATGTTTTCCGGTTAGGTAAATTTAATTTGCTGCACTACATGAGTATATAACGTGCTAGTTAAATTTTTAAAATACATTCTGTTCCTCCTGAGTCTGTATAGATCAGTCCTCTGAAGATTGCCTGTTGAGATTTCAAAACGAATAGTGATGTACACGAGGATATACATGTATATTATCTATATAATATAGATAATATAGATTATAGATAATATAGATAATCTATATAATATAGATTATCTATATTATATCTATATAATATAGATAATATACACCATAGTTTACCCATAAATTTGAACTACGTATGTAGTGTAAAGACATCGTTTTAATTATATCTCGTATTGTGAGTGCCTTCATAACGAGATAGCTGGCATTGCCCTACGTCAAATAAATAACGCTTCTCTAGTAGAGAAGACTACTGTTATTTATTTTCAGTGGATACCACCACCCAGACGATCGTTTCGAAGTTAGTTGGCTTCATCATCAGTGAGTGGGCAGATACCCTGGTAATTATGCCTTGTGCGTTTCGTCTTCTAATACATGTATATTATGTACAACTCATCCTTTGAAAATTATATGCTATCATGTATTAAAAAGAATGCTAATTTTTTTCTTCATCTTTGCTTTTTTATTTTCTTCGTGATTTAATAAAATAATTTGTAGCCAGTTTGCCTTTCAGGTTTAAGTTATATTCAGCGTCATAGCAAACATGGCTCAGGGTAGGGGGGGGGGGGAAGTAAAGTGTACCGGACTTCAAAGCCAAGTAAAAAATATCGTGTTTACTAACATGACAGGATTTAGTGCTCAACCGCATTTTCGTATTTACCGCAGGTACTAAGATTCCTTACGATGAGGCTGGTTATAAATATATGATGTGATATTCTTGCTTTAATGCTGCTTATTATGCACATCTGTATTTAGTGGTGCCCTCACGAGCAGCGATTACAGCTTAAATTACAACGTGCCATGTTTTCCACTTGCTTTTTGAATACATGTCAAATATGGTCCGCTCTGCCATTCAGATGACTCCCAGTTCTAGTTCGGGTAGTGATGAGGGCAAGTGTGAATGTGCTCGAATTCACTCGTTGATTCATTCATCCTCTTCCATCGTTGGCGAGTTGATTCCCTCATAAGTCAACAGCCCTCTATCTTTTTCTGTCCTTCTCAGCCAACCGCAATTTGAATACATCCATGTCAAATATGGTCCATTCAGATGACTTCCAGTTCGGGAAGTGATGATATGTCTGGATTCCAAACTCCTCGATAGTGGCAATCCACCGAGTCCTTGGGCTTTCTGGTTTTCTCTTCTTGCCAATTATCGCATTCGAGTGCTTACGAGATCGTAAGTTAGCTTTCCTGGGTCCTTGCGTTCCACGTCTCTATACCATTGTAGCTGCCTTCCTGTGATTGTGAACAACATTACCTCCTGTTATTAAGTTCCCATATGATGTATTCATATGTATTCTCCTGTCCATGGTGTCCGGTTTATCTTCCTTAGACAAATTACAAGTTCCGAAATGTCCAAAAGGTTTTCAGTAGGATCGAGATCTAGGGATAGACCTCTACGAATGCTAGCATTATCAGCCTGTACCACACCATTTCATTCCATCCCATCCCCTCAAGGAATGCATTAGCGGAAGCAAATAATCGCCTGGTCGTCAAGAGTTCACAAATACACTCGCGAAGTGACGTGTCTGTGCACAGAAATTAGAAGATCAAGTCCGCTCCATGAAAATATTTGCTCCTCACACCTCCTTCACCTTGAACAATGATGGTTACACACATGGATGGATCTACAGCTTCATGGGGTTGCCTCCTACACTATGTTGACCATTTATTGTGAACATAAATGTGTCGTATGTTGCTTGTTGAAATGTGAGACCTTCGAATTTCAGATATTTTTATTAGTTGTGCATGTTTCTTGCCAACTTTGATGAATCTCAGTCATCTGCAGTAATTTCTATTAGCTGTTGTGTGTCTGTATTCTTCCTGAGAGTTCGAGCCACATGCGTCTCTCTTGTTCTGCATTCTGCGTTAGTCTTCTGTCCACACACTTCCCGTTTTGTAGACGTTTTCTGTGTTTGTTGCCATGCGGAATACACCTAGGATATAGTGTCTTTTGATTATTTAATGATTTCTATGACCTCTTTCATGGAAATTTTTACAAGTTGGACTCTCCTTTTGAATTCCGCTAAGATCTGACGCTTTATAAGGCTAACAGTCACATTCCGAAGTGATTTCATTCAGTCTTTTGCATATTCTTACTGTAAGGGCTTAAATTTTTTCAATAAATTGGCAGGCGTTGTGGTTCTTTTGGCATGGAATAGCTTACATTATTTATATGTGAAAATACACACACTGGCCAAAAAAATACGAACCTTTGTATTAAGACAGTCACAGACAGAAGAAATGCAAATAAAACTGTGATGCGCGGTGATAACATGTCTCGTTGAGTACGAAGACTGAATAGGCTGTTCGACTGCAGTAATATGTAGCCAGAATGGGAAAAACGCGTGATCTATCAAGTTTGAGAAAGGTCTTATCGTGGGTGCGCGTTTAGCAGGAACCACGATTCGAGAAACGAAAGACATACACTGGATTCTCAAAAGCATCCATCTCAAAGGTTTTTAATGACTGGAAAGCAAGTGGTTCTTCTGCATCTCAAAAGCGTAAATGTGGCAGAAAAACAATACTTCAAGAGCGAAGCCATCGTACTCTAAGGAGGACTGAACGGAAAAATAGGCCATCTAGTGTGCAGCAAATAACATCTGAATTCAAGGGAGTACCTCAATTTTGTATGAGATCTGCTACACTCTGCAATGTTACACTTTTATCCCGAAGGTGATGACCACTTTGTGGATGACAGTGCAACAGCGTATCGTGCAAGAATGGTTCGGAGAATGTGACACGGATTCCACCATCTTAACTAGCTCCCACATTCACTTGATCTCAATCCTTTTGAAAATCTGTGGGATATGCTGGAGAGAGTCCTCTTCCTTCAGCTTTGTCGGAGCCACACGATATTTTGTATTTTGCTAGAAGAATGGTTACACTTAGGCCAAAATGCACTAAAACACCTTATAGAATCCAGGCATACACTTTCTGTTATTAGAAACAAAGGCAGCCGATTCGATACTCAATAAAGGTTCGTAATTTTTTGGCCACTGTGTGTATATATAGTAATAATTTAAGTTAGATCGGAATTTGGATATTTGACAACAACAAAAGGAATGGAAATAGTTTATCTACTATAACAATAGTTGATCTACTTCCTACTTCATTTAACATGCTTTTTAGTTTACATTTCGATGGAAATGGAAGTTTTGGGTAGAGTGATTGTTCTTTTTCACTCTATGCATACATGAATGTAAACAAATTTCAGTTCCTTTTGTTTTTTACCACTTTTGTGTGAATTTAAATTCAAGGAAGGAATGTTCTACTACGTCTATCGTAGTGGAATGCGTTCTTTATTCGCTAGTCTACTATATGTACTGCGTGTATTTTGTTTTTGTTTCGTTCAGCATTAGACACTAGTGGCAAGCAGCTGCCGACATGTGTTTTGCATATAACGAGCAATAGATATCAGTTTATTCAATACAAATACACAAGCAATATGGCCGAATGGTTAGGATAATGTAGGATATACTTTTTTTTAACTTTTTTTTTTTTTTCTTGTTATTGATTTCCCAAAGGTTCTAGATACACTAGTGACCAAACGCAGAAATCCTGTTCAGAATTGATGTCGCATTCGAGTCTCTCTTATAAATATTGCAAAAGAAAGCTTGACAAAGGAGTTGAAGAATAAGTAGGTGACAAATGCAATACAGCCATAATATTGATTTTGTCGCGGCTGGTCGGCGCAGCTACAAATCTTCCATCTCATACTTCCGACCTGCTAGGAAATCGCTATTGCGAAATGTGGTACAACTACTGCAGTGCACTTTCAGAAATATGGCAGTTTGTCCTTGGTTTTAGATATTATTTCTTAACTGTTAGGGTGTTTATTCTACTAATTGTTTTCTTGCGTAAACCCGAACAATGGTTGTTGTTTTAGCAGGGTTTTTAATCGCATCAACAACTTAGGCCATATTGCGCCGTATATACAGGGTGTCACAAAATTCACTCATAGGTAAAAATAAAATACATTTTAATCACGTTGATTATCGAGATGCTCACAATGATCTCCTTGTACATTCATACATAGATCTATTCACTTTCGTGGATTAGTAATTGTTAGTGCAATGTCTGTCCCCCCCTTTTTTTTCTAGAGTAAAATCGTCACCATAGGATTCTGAAAATTGTTTCAGCATATGCAAGTCGTTTTCACCTGTAACATTTTCCTCAAAAAAGTAAGGTTCCATCAACTTGCAGACAAGGATGGCACACCAAACTACAAACTTAGGTTAGTTCGTGAGTGGTCTTCGACCATCCAAATGGGGCTGGTATCATTCTAATATCGACAGTTATGCCGATTAACAGAACCATGCTAATAAAAGCAGGCCTCATCAATCGACATAATATCTGATAACAAGTGGGAGCTCACACGTAAGCTGTGTAATACCCACTCACAGAATTCCACCTGTCTGTTGGTGTCATCTCCATGTAATTCTCGAAGCAGTTGTACCTTGTAAGGATGGAATTTGTTTCGTTTCAAAATCTTTGCAGTAGACATTCGGCTGATAACAACTTCCTGGCCAAGTTTCCTCAAAGATTTTTGGGGCCTCCTGTTATAATGGTTCCAAGAGTAATAGCAGAGGTTTCATCACCTGTGGATGTGTCAGGACGATCACCACGTAGCTTATCAATAACACTACCAGTCGTCTTTAAATGGTCAAGTAGTTTCCCAACAAATCGCTGAGAGGGTTTGTTTTTATCTGGATGCCTTTAGTGAGATAACTCGCATGCTTCCCTCTGGCTCTTGCCCGTTACATGTAAGAACACCAGTTCTACCTTTTCTTGTGGTGTATAGTCACTCAATTTTCAATATCTACAAAAGAAAAATTAAAATTAAAATATAATAATCACAATATTTATTAATGATATCAATAATAACGTAATATACCCTATGAGTACGGACTTTTGTGACATCCTGTATTATATCTAAAATTACATATGTTCTGAGGTCGCTTTACTTGTTTTCTGGGCGAAAAATCTGAGTTTCGGAGAGAAAAACTATGCTACCCTCGCATGGTGCCAAATAACTCATCCATGCTGTGAAAAAGGGCGATAAAAATTTCTTGCGTCGTTGATGGGATTCAGTGATTATACCAACTGTGCTACCGCGAACAGTCTGTATACAGTACAAAATAATTGCATTATAGCCATAGCAGCTTATGCCCCATTAAACCACCATAACAACAAAATACTTGGACGATGGTTAACTGTGAGCTGCGGTATAGTATAGTGTGTTTAGGATCTAACGGCACCGGGGGTTCCCCCCATCTCCGCGTAGTATACATTGTTGTGTGATACAGAACACTCTAGAGGCCAGAGATTTAAAAGTGTATGGAGAGTGTAGTGTTGTGTACCGTTTTTGTCTGACCTTTTAGCCGTTGAGCCCTTGTGGGGCCCGTCGTTTTCCACACTGTGCTCCGGGGAGGCAGGTCAGGTACCCAATAATTTTTTATAATACCCTGGTAGTTCTGCCACCTAGTTTCTTGAGATTTCAGTGGCAAGGACCTAAAAAAATATCTATATCTATATTCCTTTCGGGTTTGGCCAGGAATATAGATATTTAAGTTATGTGATTTAAGACTATGTATAAATATAGTGCAAATGCATCAGGAATACATAGCTATATCTGAATAAATCAGATTATTAATAAAACGGCATCGTTTTAAGCTATATCTCATATTGTGAATACCTTCACAACGAGTTGCCATGATATTGCACTACTTCGAATAAGTAACGCTTCACCTAAGGAGAAGACTAATGTTACTTATTCTCAGATGGATACCACCACCCAGACGGCACCGTTTCAGGGCTATTTGGCCCTTCTTCGGTGGGTGGGTAGGTACCCGAGTGATGCAATGATGGCAAAACAGTTATGAAGTATAACTCCACAATATGAGAGATGCCTGATGGTGTATCATGTATTTAGACTCAAGCGTTTAGGGCATAAGCCTCAAGCTATGAAGGAGTCTAGACTATGTATAAATATAGTGCAAATGCATCAGGAATACATAGCTATATCTGAATAAATCAGATTATTAATAAAACGGCATCGTTTTAAGTTAAAATTAACGATTTAAGATTAAAATGATTAAAGTGATTTAAGATTAAAATTTTGAGTGTTGGCCTCGGTAAATTTTGACATGGGTTGGATGCTAGTTGTGAAGCTAGAGAGGGAGGGGAGACTGAAGGCTGGGGGAAAAGACAAATATGGGGCCAACAGAGAAGACCTGGCAACTGTAAATCAGTGTACAGTTGATCGTCGATAATCTGAAACATCGAGTTTTTGAACAAGTCAAGGAACTGGCAGACAGCGCCACCCATATTTGCTATGCATATAAGCACCCTCGTGGATAGCACAGTTGATAGGATCGCCGTCCTCCTCACACTGGGTGAAAAAGATCTGAGTTCGAATCCTGTCGATGACGAGAGTAATTTTTATGGGTCTTTTTCACAACGTGGAAAAAGACCCATAAAAATTATGAACCAATGTTTTTCAACCAATGTTTTCGTCTCGAAGACAAATTAAATTAACTCAAATAGTATACTAGGCCAGAAACTTTGATTTGTAAGCCTTCGAGTGTTGAGTACATTATCACACGGCTCGATTCTCATGATTAATGCCATATGGTCCACGTAAGTGACTATGTGAGTTCTGAGCAGTTATCTTGGTGACAAATGGAACGTAGGTCAATGAAGAGCACATCAGGGAAAACAGTTTGGGTTTTCTTTGTTGTGTTCTGCACCATTTTGCAGAACAACTGCCGTTATTGATATCGACCTAAAGTAATCATGCATTACAATTATGGTTCTCATGTAGAATAGCCAATAGTAGTCAAAGATGTTCACCATGAATTTTTAAATGTAACTGAAAGAGTTTGCACAGGACACTGAGTAAATGACAAATTCGTGTGTAGCTTAGTAATGGCTGGTTCAGAAGAATTTGGGTAATTATCAAAGAATAGCTTTCTAGAATGGTTTCAGGATGCAGAATGCAGAGGAAAATCTGTGTAACGTCGATAACTTGGGAGGCAAAATGATTCTGAGATCTTCTTTTATAACAATCTCAGACTAAAGGAAAGTAGTGCCATTCAAGAAGCCCGTTGTAGGTGTCGAGGAGATGTCCAAGAGTGAATACACTTAGGTTTTTAATGATGAATTGAGGGGTTTCATCATTAGCAGCCGTTACTGAAGGTGGAACGACACTCATTGCTTTGACGAATTGACCATTAGAAATACGAAGTGTTGATAGAGTTAAAATGGTTGAAGGACTGAGGTATATTCGGAATACTTTCCAAGGACATGATACGAGAACCTAGCTATATGAAGACACAAATCAATGTCAAGCTGATGGCGAAGATCAACCACTCACATGGTATACAAGCAGTAGTGTCTTACTTTTTTAAGAGAGTAATTTTCATTACTGTTTTTGCTGCAACAGACTTCAGTCAGTTTAAATTTTCCCTCGACCTTGAAAAAGTGATTATATCTTCATGACCATCAGAATTTCCACTTCTTATTAATCTCCTATCTCTTGGAGAAATAGGGGAATTAATAAGAAATTAAAACTGTGAACAATCCTGCCGCAGACTCACTACCTGTTCTTAGAGCCACTAGTTTTTCAAATTCTTGGTAGGCTTGTCGTTTTAAATGCAGTATAGTCTGGAATTGAAACAATCTATCTGGTGAGACAGTCTGCAGTTAATGCTAAGTTAAAATCGATGAGAATGTTCTATGTAATGGCTGAGGTGACTCAAATGCAACACTTGGTCAAAGGAACCTCGGAGGTCATAATCCTTTTTTCGGTGTGAAAGATTTTTTTACCTTCAAACTTCACAAAAAGGTATTTTGGAATGTTGTTGAAGGTAAAAAGAATTGGATCATGATCAGATTGAAGTAGCCGAATCGGACTGTGTTTGAATTTAAGGAAATCTTTTACAAAATCGAATCGGGAAGATTGGTTCCCTGGAAGGTTAGTGATTGATGTGCGTAGAGATCAAAGCAAGGAATCATGTCCGAGAGTCAGCACAATGCCAAAGGATATGAATAATGATTGAAGGGATAATGAATGATTGAGGCAGTGTTAGGTGGGTCGAAAAACTGCTAGATTGGGGGGATTCACAGACTAAAAGATTAACGGTAGCCGCAGGCAGAGGCGAAAGTGATTCTTGCACTGCTTCTATTGTAATGAGCAGCAGCCTAAAGAGCAAATTGCTGGGGACTTCAAGAGCTGCAAGGAGTCATCATGGAACAAGTTAAGAAGAAAATACATGGTCTCTGTAAGGGTAACTAAGAGTAAGAACAAGTGCATGTATACTTGCATGTACACTAATGCTAGAAGTATAGTAAATAAAATTGATGAATTTGAAGTGCTGATCAAGACATTAAAGGCAGATATTGTTGGGATAATGGAGACATAGATATACGCAATTCAGTATTGGAATTTGGCGAGTACAATGTGTACAGGAAGGACTATGCCGTTAGTTAAGAAACCCATAAATTTAAGGGAGTGCATCCAGTTCACACGGAGAACAGTGCAATGTTGAATCTGTTTGGTGTGACATAAACACTGGGAAAGGAAAAATGAGAGTAGGAGTATGTTATATGCCTAATGACTCTGACGAGTACAGTGAATAGTTGTGCAGACAAATAGAATGAGCCAGTAAATCAGAATGTCTTGTAATGGGAGATTTTAACTTTCCAGATGTTGACTGGAACTTGTGGTTTGGTCACTCGCACGGTAGCAAGACTTTTGTGGATTTACTGGAGGATTGTTTTCTACAGCAACATGTTCGGGGGACAACCAGAGGGAGTAATATCCCCTTGATCTGATTATCAGCAGTGATTATTCATGCATCAAGAATTTGCAGATAAAGGAACCACTAGGTGACAGTGAGTACTGACGTGGGATTTTCTTAAAGATGGAACTACCATCAAGGGTAAAGGGAAGGGTTTTTGTTGTCGTAAAGGTGACTACTAGGCTTTTCATATAAACTAGGAAATACTGTTCAAGCGTCTAAATGGATGTCGGATGAATTAATGAGGATAGTGGAAGAGAAGAAAACTGCATGGAATGCATATCAGGCGACACAGAAGCCTATGGCAGATATAAGCTAATCTGTAATCAAGTCACAAAGGTGGTTAGGCAAGCGAAGGCAGATTACGTGAAATCTTTGGCAAAGAATGCAAATAAAAACAGCAAAAAGTTCTTTACTTATGTAAACTCTAAAATTAGTAAAGTAATAAGAGGAGTCTACCTCAATATAGTGCGTAGAACACTTCCGTATGATACCCTCCAGAAATTAAAACGGAAAAAACGAAAAAATCGACAACTTACCGGTACATTAGAGTAAAATATAAATAAATAATCAATTTAACACAATTCAAATCAATTTAAAACAATTAAAAATCAAATTAAGCCAATTAAAAGAATCTAACGAAAATATTCAAAACGATTTTCCTTCCTGAAGCTGCCAACGCTTTTCGACCGTATGTCGTGATTACAGGAATGAAAATTACCGAATCGGGTTAAACCTGATAGAGATTAATTGTCTTCGCGCATGCGCGTAAAGGTCCACGCATCGGAGATCAAATATGGCCGCCGAACATTAACAGAATTCTCGTGTAATTTAATTTCAACGGTTTCTGCAATTAATAGTCGCGTATAATTACGTTGAACGTTAAGTATTTTGGCCTCGTTAAATAAAAAAGTATTTTTTCGTTAATGGCATGAAAGGCTAATTCTGACGCTGCTGAACGAGAAGCACGAACTGAGGCTTCATGTTGATTTACACGAATATTAAGAGAAAATCGGGTCGAACCTTGGTAAGACGAGTCGCAATCACCGCAAGAAATGTTGTATACCAGATCATTAATTTGTGTTGCGAACGCTGAAAGAACAGAGCGATTGTTCAGTATAGTGTGTAACTTCCGTATTGGCCTAGCTACAATTTTAAATTCGGTATCTTTAAAGAATCTATTAAGCTGTTTGTGCCACTGTTCAACATATGGGACAGAAATAAAGTATTTTTTGATATTACTATTGTTGATTGGTGTAGTATTTTGTATCCTATCCTTAGCTTGTACCCTAATTCGGTTTATTGTGGTAATGGAATAACCCCTGTTTAAGAATCTGCTAGTTAATATTTGTATTTCTGAGTCCAAAGCAGAATCAGTCGTTGAATATTTATAGGTATTAAGAAATTGATTAAAGATAATCGATCTTTTGTAGGTGAACGGGTGATAGCTATTATAATGTAGAAGCATACCGGTGTTTGTAGGTTTTCGATAGATGCTAAATTATATTTTATTCGAGTCCCGGGTAAGCGTGAAATTTAGAAAGTTTAATGACTTTGTATCCGTATCCTCCCTTTCCAATGTAAATTTGAGTCTAGAATGAATATTATTAAACGAATGTAAAATGTCTTGGATCGTATTACTATCGGTAATAACTAGAACATCGTCTAAATACCTCCTATAGTATTTGATACGGGTTCGAACCCGTATCACATACGGGTTCGAATAAAATACAATTTAGCATCTATCGAAAACCTACAAACACCGGTATGCTTCTACATTATAATAGCTATCACCCGTTCACCTACAAAAGATCGATTATCTTTAATCAATTTCTTAATGCCTATAAATATTCAACGACTGATTCTGCTTTGGACTCAGAAATACAAATATTAACTAGCAGATTCTTAAACAGGGGTTATTCCATTACCACAATAAACCGAATTAGGGTACAAGCTAAGGATAGGATACAAAATACTACACCAATCAACAATAGTAATATCAAAAAATACATGTTGAACAGTGGCACAAACAGCTTAATAGATTCTTTAAAGATACCGAATTTAAAATTGTAGCTAGGCCAATACGGAAGTTACACACTATACTGAACAATCGCTCTGTTCTTTCAGCGTTCGCAACACAAATTAATGATCTGGTATACAACATTTCTTGCGGTGATTGCGACTCGTCTTATCAAGGTTCGACCCGATTTTCTCTTAATATTCGTGTAAATCAACATGAAGCCTCAGTTCGTACTCCTCGTTCAGCAGCGTCAGAATTAGCCTTTCATGCCATTAACGAAAAAATACTTTTTTATTTAACGAGGCCAAAATACTTAACGTTCAACGTAATTATACGCGACTATTAATTGCAGAAACCGTTGAAATTAAATTACACGAGAATTCTGTTAATGTTCGGCGGCCATATTTGATCTCCGATGCGTGGACCTTTACGCGCATGCGCGAAGACAATTAATCTCTATCAGGTTTAACCCGATTCGGTAATTTTCATTCCTGTAATCACGACATACGGTCGAAAAGCGTTGGCAGCTTCAGGAAGGAAAATCGTTTTGAATATTTTCGTTAGATTCTTTTAATTGGCTTAATTTGATTTTTAATTGTTTTAAATTGATTTGAATTGTGTTAAATTGATTATTTATTTATATTTTACTCTAATATACCGGTAAGTTGTTGATTTTTTCGTTTTTTCCGTTTTAATTTCTGGAGGGTATCATACGGAAGTGTTCTACGCACTATATTGAGGTAGACTCCTCTTATTACTTTACTAATATTATTATCAACGTAGAACATATTGAGCAGTACAGCTCTGATTCATACTATCTAAGTAAACTCTAAAAGGAAGGGGATGAATCAGATTGGTCCACTTAACATAGATGGTTCGACTGTTGATGATCCTGCTCAAGCAGCTGATAAACTGAATGAGTATTTTGGATCTACATTCACACATGAGGAGTTATTCAAGGAGGGGAATGCCAGAAGTTTACCGAACTCTAACAGGGAGCTAAGTGATTTTGTGATAACTGAGAGCAAAGGGAGCAGAAATTGTTGAAGTTAAATATGAAAAAGGCACCTGGGGCAGATGAAATCTATTCAGTTATAATGAAGGAGGCAGCAAGGGAAGTAAGCAAACCCTTAGCCATAATTATGAGAGCATCCTTAGTCAGGGGAGGTCCCCATGGACCGGAGATGTGCAAATGTATCCCCAATTCACAAAAGGGGTTCAAAGGGTGACACAAATAATTATAGACCTGTTAGTTTAACTTCTGTTCTGGGGAAACTAATGGAGTCACTGGTTAAAGAGGTGATACAGGATCACCTAGACAAGACAGCAGTAATAGCTCAGACACAGCATAGGTTTGTTAAGAGGAAGTCATCTCTGACCAATTTGATTGGATACTATGATGTGGTCACAAAGGAACTGGATGAAAAAATAATTTTGATATACTTGGATTTTAGGAAATCATTTGATACTGTTGCACATGGAAGGCTGCTGTACCAATTGGAGTGGTATGGCATTAAGGGCAAGTTACTGCAATGGATAAAGGAATGGTTGAGTGGGCGACAGCAGAGATTGGTAATAAATGTTATCAGTAGAATTCCCCAGGATTCGCTGCTGGGCCCGTTGTTGTTTTGTGTATTTATCAATGATATCGATGAAGGTATATCAGGCTTAATGTCCAAGTTTACAGATGATACAAGGGTTGGCAGGGTTGTTAATGACAGTAAAGACGGTATGCTAGTGCAACAGGATCTAGAAAAGTTAGGCACATGGGCTGAGAAGTGGCAACTGAAGTTTAACATTGACAAATGCAAAGTACTCCATATGGGTAGCAGTAACTCAAGAGAAACTTACCAACTGTGTGGTACTACACCCAGGGAGGTGGAGAATGAAAAAGACTTGCGGTAATTGTGCAGTCAGATATGAAGTTCTCTGAGCAGTGCAGACGGGCTGCCAGAGCAGGTCATGGAGTTTTGTCAGTGATATATAGGAATTTTGCTAGCAGAGACAAGGAGGTGATTATCCCTTTGTATAAGGCAATGGTCAGGCCACACTTTAAGTACTGTCTGGAGGCCTCATTTTAGGAAACATGTAGAGCTGCTGGAATGAGTACAGAGGAGGGTAACGTAACGAGAATGGTGAGTGGAACAAAGGGTTGGTGTTACCAAGAAAGGCTTAGGTTCTGCAAGTTTTAGCATCTGGAGACTAGGCACCTGCAAGGTGATCTGATTGAGGTGTATAAGGCCTTGAATGGTTTAAGCAGGCTCAATTCTGATGGGATAATTCCGCATTCTCAGATTAAGACTGAGGGGGCATAGATTCAAATTGAGGAAAGACAGTTATGAACTTCAAGATATGAAGTTCTCTGAGCAGTGTAGACGGGCTGCCAGAGCAGGTCATGGAGTTTTGTCAATGATATATATAAGAATTTTGCTAGCAGAGATAAGGAGGTGATTATCCCTTTGTATAAGGCAATGGTCAGGTCACACTTTAAGTACTGTCTGGAGGCCTCATTTTAGGAAACATGTAGAGCTGCTAGAGGAGGGTAACGAGAATGGTGAGTGGAACAAAGGGTTGTTGTTACCAAGAAAGGCTTAGGTTCTGTAAGTTGCAGCATCTGGAGACTAGGCACCTGCAAGGTGATCTGATTGAGGTGTATAAGGCCTTGAATGGTTTGAGCAGGCTCAATGCTGACGGGATAATTCTGTGTTCTCAGATTAAGAACCTGAGGGGGCATAGATTCAAACTGAGCAAAGACAGTTGTAGAATAGATGTGCCGAAGTTTGCCTTTATATATTTAGTTGCTTGGTAAAAAGCTGTGTAATTAGCTATGGTGCGCTTGGTCATGTAAGGTGTGGACATAAGATACAAAAAATAAATAAATAAAATAATAAATAAATAAAAGCCAGATTATTTTTCCCAGAGCCTGTATAGGTTCATTAGTCTTAAAATGTGAGTGGGAAGGAAGCAATCTCGCTTATTTTTAGATTTAGACAATTTGTTGTCTTAATTTGATTTTTGATTTGTTGTTTTAATTTGATGAAAAGCTGAATTTGATTAAAATTTAACTATTAGTGCTTAGATTTTACGATTTATAAATTTTAATTTTGCCTAATCAACTGATTTTTTTTTTTTTTTTTTCTCGGTAGGAAAGTTGTTCCCAGTCCTCAATTTAGTCTGATAACGTGAACCGATTTTATTTGAATTAAAAAAAAAAGTTATTTGTAATATTCACTCTAAAGTAATATGTTTAGCTGTACGAGGGGAGTTGCGTTACGTCTCCTCCAAAAAAAAAAAAAAAAAAATCGTTTTATGTTTGTTTCAACATTTTTAGGCGAAACTGGATAGGAGGAGCAACTTTCCCATTGAGAAAAACGCAGGTCTAGTCTAAACTACAAATGGTCTTAACAAAAAAAAAAAAAAAAAGAAAAAAAAAAAAGAAACAAAAGAGGTAAACCCCGGTGCTTTTTAATTTAAACATCCAGCCGTAAGAAGTACACGTGCTTTTAGTAACTGTGGTTTGAGCTCGCGTGACTACTAAATAAGGTAATGTTCTTGTAATATATCTTGAAATAATAATAATAATAAAAAAATCCATACAATTCTGTCCAATAAGATAAATACGTACCAGGAAAACATTTTATGCCAGATTAGCAAGAAAAAGAAAATATCGTAGTGCTCTTACAAATAAATAACCATTAAATACATATGTTGAAAATACGTTAATTTTACTATCAAAATGTGGTTGGAGTTGTATGATCGAGTTTCCAGTTCGATTCCGTCATGAAACAATCAGACTGGACTAGGACACAGGGAATTTGGTTATTTATACACTCTCAACTCCCATATAATACCCCATTTAGCTACTGGCAATGGTGGTATTATCTGAGGGATGAGGGCGGGGTGGCTCTGAGGTCACAGAACATAGCCGAAGGCGACGATGTCACAAAACGGCTCGTGTTCAGTACTGATCTCAAGTATGGGATTAAGATGTTGGTCAATTGCAGTAAACGTCATGGCCACTGAACAAAGACAAACGTGTCGGCCATTATGATCATGAATACCGCCACGGTTGTCTATGCTGACGCATCGAAGTGACGAGAGGCAACTGGTGTGATATCATAAGTATCTGGGAAGAGGAGAAATCTGTAGAAAAGACACGCAGCAGAAAATCGGCGATTAGGTTGTATTGGGGTTAGAGTAACTAGAAAGGAATCATCGATAAACTCGTTGCTGTTTTTTAGATAGACTCGCAGTGTTTTTATGAGATTTTTGGGCTGCCTCCCCAGTGACAAGAACAATTATTCCCTGACAAAACGAATTATAAATTAAAACACTGTAGTACGTGGTGCAGATGGCGCTACAGGCACATGAAGCTGTTTCGTGGGGTGGTGTTACAGTCAACGCTATTGTTTGCAAGTTTATGAAAAAATGCTCGAACTGGGACTTTTATTCCCCCTAGCGGTGCAACCTCTCATATGCACTGTTTCGGAAACAAGAACAAGGTATTGAGTTGAGTGAAATAGATTTATTTAATGTTCAGACAGTTAATTCTTACATGTTTTACTGTTTAGAATGTAAGAGGCCTGACCTACGTAGCCGAGTGGTCACGAGAGGCAGTGTAATAGCACGCGCTCTTTGAATGGTGCGGGGTTCAAGCCCGTGACTGCTAAACACGATTAACATTTATATTGATTGCTTTATTGTCAATTCCACCAACCTAGTGGTCGTGCCGGAGTATAAACAAGAATAATTAATATCTATTTAATGTTTTGAACAATGGCATCGGTTGTTCAAAGAAGTAGAAACATTTTTCCAAATTACCATAATACGAGTTTCGTATAGTTGTTAAATAACTGTAATTCTGTTAGAATTAATTGTAAAATATCGTTCGACAAATGATATCGATAATAGTTTGTTTGGATTAGAATAACAAAAGCAACTCATTGGGCTTAGTTTGTAACGATGATCCTCTTATTTTTCACTTTAATAAGATTGATTCTGGTATCGTGGGGGGGTGTTCAGTTCTGTACAGAATTCCTTAACTTTTTTTTTTTTTTTTGTCATACATTGCTAACTATTATAGAATTACTTGGGAATTAATTCGTAAGGGAAAATCTTCGCAATTCACGCCAACTGTTGCAAATAGC
Source organism: Mastigoproctus giganteus (assembly GCF_048544385.1). Lineage (NCBI taxonomy): Eukaryota > Metazoa > Arthropoda > Arachnida > Uropygi > Thelyphonidae > Mastigoproctus > Mastigoproctus giganteus. Next base: position 33,815,963 of record NC_143587.1, on the reverse strand, counting down.
GACAATGCCGCATTGTCCAATACCCGCTAATCTTCTTAAAAAAAAAAAAAATTCTATAAATGTATTTAAAGATGATTGTGTACTACTAGAATATGGATATTTTACACAATGGACTCTTTCCTAATGAACTCAAAATTCAAAGAACTAGTGTTAAACAGTAAACAACTAAACCATTAACGATTTTGGGTAAGAAGCCCTGAAACGTAAATTGTTTAATTAATGTACTTGATGTGGAGGGAAGAGAGAAAGTATAATGAAAATTAAAAGTCATACGTATATGATAGAAAAGAGATAGTCGTAAATTCGGCCTTCCTTTACCCCATTTTTCAATTGGATGAATTAGAAAATTCATACTGGCTAGAAGCGCAGTATGAATTTATTTAAATAGATGTATTTAATCAAAGGGCAGGCTGTTTTTGACACTTTCGATGAGCAGTGCAGTTTTTCAAACGGCGAAGTTTCTTCATGGTGGCAATGACAAATTAGGCACCTTCAGGCAAGCCCCTGCCTTTTTTTTTTTTTTTTCTTTCAAGACTGATAGCCATCAAATAAATTCTGTGGCTTGATTTTTTCTAAAAAGGCTAATGTTAGTTTTTATGCATATTGTGCTTATAGTATCCATAAAAACATGTGCTAAAACGACCATTGTCGTTGAATATTTGTTGAATTCAAGTTGTTGGATTATATATCTAATTAATCGACTCTATGTTGAAACAAATACATTAACAGGTAACAAAGTGATTTATCTTTCCCCTCTAAAACCTCCTAATGTGTCAATTTAAGTAGTTGACACGTTAATATAAAAAAAAAAAAAAAAAAAAAAGAAAAGAAATTAAACATCATAATAATCAAAGTTTTCCCTTCTTGTACCTCTGTACCGGAGTAGTGCCAATTGCGGTCAAAGCAAATTTAGCAGTCATTGGATTTATGGGACACTAAGTAAACGGTGGGACTGCAAATAACAACTGTAGACCTCTTTCCCTGGTGCGATAAGGAGGGGGGGAGGAATTTACTTATTTCAATTTACATATCTTCGACAATATAGGAAATCCCCAAAATCCTGCCCGTTCGAGTGCTTAAATGAGTCCGATTTTAGCTACACTATGGATTAAATAGGCTTTTGAGGACTATTCCGAGAATAGCCCGCAAGGGAACGGGAAACTGAAGTGAGCAGCACAGGAACAATAGCAACTAACAAATTGATTTTGAGATGTACGACTCTTAATAATGATTTAACCTTGGACTCCGGTTGTACTCTTCTAAAATGACTTAAGGGTTATTTAGCTATGTCACATGTAACGTCACGAATATTGTTGGCCGTTTTTTTTTTTTTCTCCATAGCGTGTAATCTCGGAGTAGTGATGGTTGTTCTGTTCTCAGTAGTCTTACACAAGGCAGCAATTCGTGTCGTGAACTCTCCCTTGGAATTGGACCAACGCCTTCTCGCAAACAGCATGTTCCTCGGATATACAATAGTTACTCGGAAAATTATAATTTAATTATCCGATGGAGTATTACAGAAGGGTCTTTTATGAAGAAATGGGCAATATTTCATATTTGTAACCGAGTGGTCAGGAGAGCGAGTTCAGTAGTACACACACTGTTTGAGTGGACCTGGATTCAAGTCCGTGACTGCTAAATACGATTAATATTTGTATTGATTGATTGATTTATTCTAAACTCCACTGACCTGGTGGTCGTGCCGGAGTATAAACAAGAGCGTTCTTCAGGAAAATACAGTAGACTTTCAAAATAACGGCACCTTCGAGGATTCAGTATGCCGTTATTTCGATTTTTCCGCTTTATAGAAACGTTTTAATTTTTAATATAATTAATGCAGAAATAATGAGGCTAAATAAGAAATAGAGATATTAAGAATGCAATTTTATTAACTGCACATAAGTTTTAATATCTTCATTTCTTCTCTGTATGAGGTTTTTATTAACTTTAGGAGCCATAGTGAGGAGTTTTTAATTTAAAATAAATGTATAAAACCGGTATAATCTGTGATAACAGTACAGAATTCACTTTCAAAATGGCGAACTTAAACAAATACAGTAATCACGTGACTTTCCGTTTTCTTCTGTTTTTTTTACCAGCACTGCAAGTCATCTGCGCTGTTTGTGAACATCCGATATCAATGTGCCGTTAGCTCGTATGTTCTGTTATTTGGATAGTCTACTGTAGGCGGTCCCAGCTATAAGAATAGCAACACTGTCCTGTAATATGTAGGTTTATCGTACCGATAAAGGCCAATCAGTATAGTGGCGCACTTGTCCTTAGTGCAGTGGCCCTGCGGCCAAGTAGCCAGACACACAACAACAGAACATAACGCTGACACAAACCACACATTACACTTTTTTTTTGAGCTTTTACAGAGGTTCAGTACTCCACAAAGTATCATGGTGCAGTGCAGTGCAGATGTGGAAAACACTGGTGGCGCCTTCCACAAACTGTCCTGCAGTGTAGTAACATAGCATAGCATAGTCATGTAGTGAATTGGCTAGGTGGCGAAGGTCAGTGAGTTACTGAATTATGTGCTCCTAAAAATACTCAAATACTTAAGTTAACCTGAAAGGATCATAAATGAACTGCATATTGACAGAGAGCTTATGAGAAGTGGAATCTGGATATAGTGTCTATTAATGGAATCCTGAAGAGGTAATATGTTTAATCTTGATTTTAAGCATTCATACTTCGGGTAATAGTTGAAACGAACGGTCGGTTTATAGTGATTCAGTGCAGCGGAACATAGCAATATTCTGCTTAAGGCAATACGGAACTTAAGCTCTGAACAAGGTCAAGCGGTGACAAAGTTAGGTATTATACCTCCCCCACTCCCACCTGCATACTTCATCGGCTAGTCATCGAACGATAGAAGTGCGCTATCTTGTTGTGCTAAAGACTACCTGCCTGAAATTCCGGCTCCCGTTTGCATTGCAGAATGACAGATTTCAGCACATTAGCCGTGCCGCTTACTTGCTGCATATGTCTGACGAATGATGACTTCATAATTAAATGCGTTACTTGTCACAAAAACTATTGCAATAAGCCTGATTGTACTTCTGTTGATATTAAGAGATTGAACAAAACTAGAAAACGCAAGTTTGAATGTGACGCTTGTAGGCAACAAACAGGAAAAATAATGAAGAATTACCTAATGAAGTCATTTGCGAAGAACAGATTAACGACCTTGAATAAGCAACAAGAGTAATCCTCTCGCAGACTGACCTTGGAAATGGCATCTTGGGCCATCCTGAAGGATCAATTTTTGAAACCTTGGGATGCGATATTTGCCCGTAAGACTGCGAGCACTGTGAAGGGGGTTCTGCTAGACAGAGGAGCAATCATAGCCCGAATGAAAGGCAGGAAGAGAACCTTAAAGAATATGTCTCGCGTGCGGAATTAAAGGATATCTTTGCAGACTGCATCAGCCCCTTTTCGATGCAGGCCGTGGAATACGCTGAAAACCTCGCAAGCAATTTCATCCCTGTACATAAAATGCTACAGGAACTTTAGGAAGAGAATTTTCTTCTCAAAGAACAAAACAGTAGAATATTGCACACCCTTAAACGACTGGAGGAAAAGCTAGGATGCTTTGAATCCGTCCTCGTTGCACAAGATGGCTCAGCGGCCCCCGTAACCGACGAAACTTGCTATGCGAGGCAGAGCTACCCAAAGAAAAGGAGACGTGATATGCATGGATTGTACAGCTTGATAGAAAGCATTGAAAATCAAAAACAGAAGACAAGAAACAAATGGAATTCGGGGGAAAACATATGAGAACTAATTGCAAAACTACAAGACAGCCAAATAATATGTGAATTTCAAGCCCTATGCTTTACCTAAAAAAGCATAACACTTTTGTGGGTAGAAAAACCCGCCCATCCCAAAATTTCATACCTACTCTCGCCGAGGACGTAATCCAGTTCACAGAGAAAGTATTAACATGTCTTCCTGTAACACACCTGAAGCAAACAAACGGTTTTCTGAAATCTACAACATTACTTCCGTTGCAACCAGAGAGCAAATTTTTGTATCAAGGCTGGGGCCCACAACACAGCCCAGAAACATTAAAGCTATGTGTGAGGGCAAACATGGGATAACTGTGGAAGTAAAGCAAGTGAAAACATGACACCCAGCTTACTCCTCCTTTATAATCTCTTGTTCACCAGATAAAGCAACTCGCCTACAAGAGGTAAGTGCCTGGCCAGTAGGTACCTTAGTCAAGCCATACAGAGACAGATGGGCCAGATCACTGGTTAAAAATGATGCAAGGAATCGGGCTCAGTAGCAATAAAAAAATTACCCCCAGCTGGGAATGCAGAACATCATATCTCACTTGTTTGCACAAAACGTGAGGAGCATCTCAAATAAGCTCCACACCTTACAAACGATGATGATGTACGAGGACCTGGATTTCATTTGCCTAATCGAAACCTGGTTGGGAAATGGAAAACAGTTAGATCGGCTAACTGCGGCAGCAAACTACAAATGTGTGGGAACCGGAAGAACAGATAGACGAGCAAGGGGAGTTATAATTTGCTATCAAAATAAATACCAGCCTATAAGAGAACGAACAACCAATTCAAATAATTTTGAAGGGATTTGCGTTACCTTTTCAAAAGAGCACGTGAAAATACAGTTATGCATCATATACCTCTCACCTGAGCACACAAAGGAGACAAGAAACGAACTCTATGCGTGGCTTGCTACAAATCTAAAGCCATCAGTCGACACAATAATAGCGGGAGATTTTAATTTGCCTCTTCCGAAACACAGGGAGGCCAAGAAAGAGTTGGATGCTACGCTACATTGGGTGCATTGCACTTAACGCAGCTTCCGACACCAGTGACAAGGGGAATGCAGCAACTTGACCTGTTGTACCATAGTTCCTTAGACATAAGGCTAACGCAAACTTCATAAAATTTAAGTCGGACCACAATCCCATTAAAATAGAAGCAGCACTGAAGATACATGAATACATGCAGGGTAAGCACACGAACTGGGAAAAGCAAAGTAAGTATCTTTTCTCCGTGAAGTATATTAATGCAGAAGTCATTCTCAGTCATCTGACTAGTTACAACTGGAATGACCTGCAAGAAAAGCCAGTAGACGAAGCTTTAGAAATGATCACTAAAAAGCTACACCAAACAGCTTTGGAAGGAGCAGCAAAAGAAATCAAAATATTTGTGAGAACAAAAGAATGGTTCAACCCACAACTGAAAGCAAGTTTCCCCAGGAAGCAAAAACTGTATAGAAAATGGCAAAGAACGGGTCATCCCGCCGATCACGTTCGTTATAAGAAGGAAAGAGCACATTTCATCAAAGCAAAACGACAGGAACACTGCAGTGTTGTTCATAACAAACTAAAACGAGCAAAAAGAATTACTAGCAATAAAAATAGCACAGAGAATATGACCGAATGCATTTTCAAGGAATGGGCTAATAGCACTTTTGGTAACCTGCCTGGACTGAATCAAATTGAGAACACTGATAATAGTAACCAAATTTTGGACCTCCTGAAAGATTTAAACAAGCGAAACTATTCGGCAAGAGAGGAACCAACAAGACCTCCATTTAGTGAAATAAAAATCACCAAAGAGAGTGTAATGAAAGCAATCAACGATCTGCCCAATAAGGCCACTGTTGGACCAGACAAATTTCCAATGTTTATCCTTAAAATAAGTAGCCCATTTATAATAGATCTATTACTGCACATCTATCAGGAAATCATCAGGTCAGGAGCTTTCCCGCAAGCTTGGAAAAATTACATTGTAACCTCAATACCAAAAATTAAAAACCCAAAATTGGCTAAGGATTACAGACCAATTTCTGCTAGTTGCACCCTACAGAAGGTATTCGAAAAAGCACTGCTTCCCATCATCAATCAACACTGTCTCAGCCATAGACCACAACATTTGCACTCAGTCATTTCGGGGAGATCAACAATAACAAACTTACTGGAAACCCTTTTTCGCGTGCAGAAAGCACTAAATGAGAAAAAACAAATTGATATGATTTTTTTGGATATCTCGACAGCCTACGACAACGTCTCAATTCCAGCGCTCATTGCGATTTTAAGGAATTATTTTAATGTAAGAGGAAATTTGTTAACTATAATAAGCAGCCTGCTAGAACACAGTAAACTTACTGTTCAGCACCAAAAGCTACAATCTTGCTTTACTATCTCGCGAGGAGTGCCACAGGGGTGAGTTCTTTTGGCTACCCTCTTCGCGGCCGCCCTGGAGCCGTTTCTTGCACGGTACTACAATTTTATAACATATGCTGACGATGTAAAATTCTTCATCACTTCCAAAGACCATGAATCAGCAGAAGGTATTTGCCAGATGGCAAATAGCACAGTCCGAGAATTTGAGAGCTACCTGGATTGCATCGGGCTCCGTATTAATGCACAGAAGTCTGCCCAAATGACCATAAGTTACAAGCAGAATAAAAATGACATCTCGATCTCTGTGAACGGGTCTAGTGTGGAAAAAGTGCACTCTCACCTGGACCTGGGTCTTAAGTAGGATGACAGACTCACCGTTGCTCAACATTTCGCCCATATGAAGACAAAAATATTCGCTGCTTTATGGGCTACTAGACAGGAACTGGTAGGAATTAGGGATCCTCAGCTAGCGACCAAGTACATTTTAATGTGTGTCCTGCCAATTGCAATGTATGCCTCGCAAATCTGGTCTTCAGCTCCAGATTCACATTATAAGTTCGTCCTTGGGATCGAGTACTGGTTCTTGCGATGGCTTAACAGAGTTGCTGGCCCCCCTTTTACTATCTCAAGGGCCATTCTCTACTCAAACCTTAACATTACACCCTGGATGCAGCGAACAATTAACAGGAACATACACACTCTCGCACAAATGCTAACAGGCAGAGTAGATGCTCCAGTCCTGGATAATATTCTAGTCAAACCGCGTGCCACTGCTAGACGTTGCGGAGAAGTAAATAATCGACTGCGTCCAGTCCTGAACAATCTTAGTAGCCTGCAAAGATTCTTCCCATCAAATGCAGCGAAAATATTTAACTCACTACACATAGATGCCGAAAAACTGTGTGGGGCTGCAGCATATGGGAAAGAGATCTTCCAGAATTCGTACAGACTTACCGAAATATGAATCGGCTGCAAAGTACCAAAGAATTGTGAGTAAAAGTGAAACTTTTTGCTTTAAGAACAATAATAATTTGGTAAGCTGTTGACTGGAGAAATATACCTTCTCTAACAGTTATGTAAATATGTAAGTTATACAAAAATGTATATGGAATTATTAGTGAATTGTAAATATATGATTTGTATAATGTATGTACAGAATCATTAATGTGGCCGCCGTAGCCTAGTGGTCAGGCGCGCTGGTGCATAAGTACACGTTCTTTGAGTGACCGGGGTTCAAGCCCGTGACTGCTGAATACGGTGCTGTTTCTTGTAATCTGTCTATCTTGTGAACTCCTCTGACCGTTTGGTCATCCCGGAGTATAAACAGAAAATTTATTTATTTATTATATTAAACATAAAATTTGTATATAATATTTCGGGACGAGACTACGTGTTCAGTATATATAACCCACTGCACGTAGTATCTCGTACCCTGATATGTACTTAGCACCCTCCTGGCACTTTGCCGTCCCGTGGTGGTTTCCTTATGGAAATAAACAGATAATAATAATGATGAGTTATGTTGTATGATTGGTAAAACTGCAGCCATTATTAACCCACTGCAGGATGGAAGCCTCCTCAACAATTCATGGTGAGGGAAATGGACCATAATCTGCCACGCTGGTCCAGTGCGGGTTGGCAGATCGGCCGTATTTAGCAGTCAGGGGCTTGAACCCCGGTCTACTCAAAGAGCGTGTGCTACTGCACTCGGCTACAGAAGCCTTGTATGATTGATAACTACCTTCAAACTACTAATTTATATGCATTATTTGTCCACTTTATTGGGATTACGAGCTGTTTAGTGTGTTAGAACCTCCGTTAGCCCGAATCATTTCTCCCACTTGCCGAATCACTTGCCACAGTGGCGTATCCAGGTATCATCGTAAGGGAGTGGGGACGTCATGGCGACCATGCTTTTGAGTTTTTTTTTTTTTTTTAGAACACTTTCTGCGTTCTTTTTTTTTTTAATTTTTTACTTCAAATTTTTGGTTAAGGGGGGAATACGTCCCTGATTTGGCATGGAACCAGTAAGGTGTTAAAAAGTGACGCGAAGAATATTAGACCATTCATATAACAAAAGTGCCCTCCATTTGTGGAGTGGCGTGGACAAAATATTATGCTGACGAACACGCCTTTCCAGCATCGTTTCACAAATACTGAATGAGACAGAGATCCTAATAATATTAGGCTGATCAGATTCACATTTGGTGTCGTGGATTGTTTCACTCTCACATTTAAAGTATCCGTATTTCTAGGAATGAAGATGCAACGTTGCCGGTTCTCCGTGACATTATGGTGGTTTCGCCACTCATTTGAAGGGTGGTCTAGGTTGGAATCTCGTCGGAGGCTATAGCATTTTTAAAGATCTCTTCAATCGGGGCTGTAGTTAGTTGATCTTAGACGGAATATGGTTCCTCTTCCGTAAATTATTCCAGTTTTTCAGCCTGCGCAATATGCAAATCGCCCTTGAACATATATATTTGCACAGACATAAACACATATCACTATTATAGGGCATTAGGTTAGAGTGATCACACATCCCGGTTTCAACATTTTCCCTCGGCACCTCGAAAGTTTCGAGACACACAAATGCTCCTGATTTATTTTATTTCAGTACTACTGTTTAATTGGCCCTGCGATATTAAAACTATATTTTCTCATTGATAAAGGTTTAATTTTTAGAACACGTATTATTTAACACATGGCAGAGTATTCCTTGTCTTTTTTTTTTTTTTTTTTTTGTCCTGACTTTTGAATTAATTTTAAATTGTACAGGTTGTGGCAGTCAGATCTGGTCACTTTACCTCAGGTGCTAATGCTCTATATAAATAATCGCAACATTTCTGGGTGTACTTAATCCTCAACGATGTTCAGTATGCCCCAGCATTCACAGCTCCCTCCAGTAGGATTAAAGGACAAAAGAATGCCATGAAAAGATACCCGATACCATTAAATCTCTTACAGCAGTCTTTACTGCATTAGTCTTTGAATAATCGACAAGTATAGCTGTCTTCTCTGCTGTTGGCACCTGTACACAAACACCGACAATTGTGCCTCTTTGGAAGTCAGTGAGATTCTGCCCGTACCTCATTGCCGATGAACTGATTTGGTCTGGTTACACTGCGCGCGCGCACACACACATACACGATGTTATCTCCTCGATTTATCCACATATTTTTGTATAGATATATGCACGATTCTAATAAAGCAACCAGGCAGTGTACTTAGATTCGTGTTTTATGACTTTCTAAATAATTCTTTTGTCTGTAATAATTCTTTTGTGCATATATGAATCAAAGTAGATGGGTCGGGATGGAGAAAGTACGTATATTATAGAATTCTTTCCACAAGAGACTTAAAAACAAAGTTTGGAATCAGCAAACCGAAATTCACAAATCCAAGAAATGCAGATAAACAGAACCTTTCTAATCCATACTTTCCGGTCAAGATAGGAAAAAAATGATGGGTATCCAAAAAATCAAATGAAATGGTGAAATTTGATGTAAATTAATAAAAAGGGTGGGGGAAGTCTCGTTCATTAACTACACAATATATAGGCAAGAACTGGAAAGATTTTTTAACCACTTATATTAATGAATACAGTTGTTGGGGACTCAATATCTTGAAACACTGTACATTTCATATAAACGAAAAATTCTGCCTTAGCCATTGGATGGAGGGGGGGTGAACTCCATTACAGATATTTTCATACAATAATGTTAGTCATAATGAAAAACGAATGTACGCATTTTCGATCCACTTAATTTTAATTTCTCCGTCTTGAATTAAGCCAGCTGAATCTATTATGGAGTCAGATCACATTGTGCTCTCTCATCTGAGAGCCGAACACGTACTCATAATGGAATACTAAATTACCATTCTGTAACTAAAATTTACTGCATAGCATCTGCAAGTGCGCAAACAGCATTCGCCGACCTCAAATGACCTTGACGTGCAAAAGACTGCTGAACTTATAAATAAATAAACTTTTTGTTTATACTCCGGGACGACCACACGGTCATAGGCGTTCACAAGGTATAGAGAATACAAGAAACAGCACCGTATTCAGCAGTCACGGGACACTCAAGACACGTGTACTGTACTTATGCATCCGTGTGCTTGACCACTCGGCTACGGCGGCCTCGTATTACCATAATAGCAGATCAATTAAACAGTTGCAGAAGGTGAAGAAGACACACTACATAATTACACATAAAGCAGAACAAAAGAAACGCAGATAATTTCTCTATGACTCTCGCCCAAAATTATAGTAGAACCTCAAAATCCATAACTTTTTAAATATTTCTCCGAGGGTAGTCGACAGGGAGAGGGAAAATAGGCCGGCCAAACTTAAAAAAACAACCAGAGAGAGAGAGAGAGAGGTGGGGGAGGACCACAAATTCTAAGTTTGTGATACTACGGGGGATAGGGGGTACAAAAAATTTATGTTCACCCAGAAGTAGTTGTGACAGAAGGTTGAAACAAACGCCATGTATTACACTTTTTCAGCATGGTCATCAGACAAAATGACACATTTTTTCCCACCTCTCAATATACTTCCGCAGGCCAGTTTGATAGAAGTCCTCTGAATGTCATTCAATCTACGCAGCAGAAATCACATCATCAGCAGCAAAGTGTTTTCCGCGAAGGAAGGACTTCGGGGCTGGAAAGAGGAATAAATCCGAAGGTGCAAGTAAGGGGAATACGCTGGGTGCGGCGATATTTCAAATCCACATTTGTGGGCACACCTCACTGCAGTATGCGAGGAATGCGCAGGGATATTATTGTGGAGGAGGCGCACATCTTTTTGACAGCTTTCCCCTTCTTTTTTTTCTGTTATAGTAGCACGTAGCATTATGGGGAGGTTGGAATAATACTTTGCCGTCACAATACAGCCCTCTGCAGCTAGTTCTTTGAAGATAATCTGTTAGTATTATTCCATACTGATCCCAAAAAACTGACAGCTTCACCTTGTCAGCACTTTGTTGGACCTTTGCCTTTTGGGGGAGGGGAGGGGAGGGAAGGGGCGATTCTGCATGCTTACATTGTTTAGTTGCAGGATCATAGTGATGGATCTAAGTTTCATCCATGGTGACTAGTCGTGAAAAAAAAAACAAAAAAAACACGATAACATTATGTGCACATTGTTCCCTTTTGCTTTTCTGGTAAGGGATCACAAGTCTGGGAATTCATCTAGCAGACACTTTACTCATATGCGACTGTTGATGGACGATGTTCTCCACAGGCCCTATACTAATTTGGAGCTCTGCAGCTAGTTCTTTGACGCTAATACTGTGATCTTTCATTCTATACAATACAATCTTTCTTTCACCTTAAAGTCAGCAACTAGAGTTTGAACAGGCTAAGAGTAGAAAACTTGCTTCTTGCCCTAATGGTAGCCGAGCATTCTGGTCTCTTGCCAAAGCTATTGGCCGCAACTTTTGCCCATCTCTGCTCCCACCTCTGTCCAAACCAGATGGTTCTGTTGTCACTTCAACCAAGGATAAAGCTGACCTGCTAGCATCCCATTTTTCTTCCAGCTCATGTATTAATGATCTTGGAAAAACACCTCCCACCATTCGCAACACACTCCATTCAATGCCTCCTGTGGTCTTCCTTCAAAAGGATAGAAGGATTTTGATGAATCTCGATGCTAAGAAAGCTCCAGGTCCTGATGGTATTTCTCCAGTTGTTCTCAAAACCTGTGCTCCTGAACTTACTCCTATTCTTTGCCGCCTTTTTTCACTTTCTTATTCTAAAGGTGTTTTTCCTTCTGCTTGGAAATTTGCTCATATCCAGCCAGTTCCTAAAAAGGGTGACAAATCCCTCCCATCCAATTATCGTCCCATTGCAATTACTTCTACTCTTTCTAAAGTAATGGAGAAATCAATTAACCGCCAACTCTTAAACTACCTAGAAACCTTCCGTCTGATCAACGATCACCAGTATGGATTTCGTCAGTGTCGATCCACTGGTGATATTCTGGCTTATGTTACCCATTTATGGACTAATTCAATGGAAAGGTTCGGTGAAACACAAGTAGTTGCTCTTGACATCTCAAAGGCTTTTGATCGTGTTTGGCATAAAGGTCTTCTAAACAAGCTTCCATCTTATGGTTTGTCAACTGTTTTTAGTAATTGTTTATCCAGTTTTTTCTCTGATCGCTCACTGAGGGTGATGGTAGATGGCTCTCTGTCTTCTAACTTCTCCACTAATGCCGGTGTCCCCCAAGGTTCAGTTCTTCCCCCACTCTTTTCCTCTTGTATATCAATGACCTTCTTCCATTGACTGGAAATCCTATCCATAGTTTTGCCGATGATAGCACATTGCATTCAACTTTCCATTTTGAGAAACCTTGTCCTGCTCAATCAGCTTCAAGTTCTCGAAAATCTGCTACCAATTTCTTAAATGCCGATCTTCAGGTAATTCTCCAGTGGGGCAAAGACAACTTAGTTGATTTCAACCCTTCTAAAACTCAGTCTTGTCTTATATCTCGCAAAAAGGATTCTTCTGCTCCTATGCTTATCTTTAGTGACACTCCAATTTCTAGGCAAAAGGATATATCTCTTTTGGGGATTACCCTGACTTCTAATCTCTCTTGGCACAAGCACATTACAAATATTGCTTCCTCTGCATCTAAAAAACTTGGTTTTCTCTTTCGCTCTCGGCGTTACTTTTCTTCCAAACAGCTGCTCACTCTGTATAAATCGCAAATCCGCCCTGCTATGGAATATTGTTCCCACATCTGGGGTGGTGCCCCCAAAACCTCTCTCAGGCTTCTTGATGCCATTCAGAAGAGGGCAGTTAGGTTAATTAATGATTCATCTCTAACAGAGTCTCTCCACTCGCTGTCTCATAGACGCACTGTTTCTGCTGCATGCCTCTTCTACAGAAACTTCCATGGGCACTGTTCTTCTGAATTAGCTTCTATAATTCCCGCTCTTTCAAAACAGTCCGAACACGTGCCGCCACTAGCCAACATCCATTTACTGTCCAACTTCAAACCCACAGAACCAACTTTTCATCTTCCTCATTTATTCATTCAACTGCCGTTTTCTGGAACAACCTTCCTTCATACGTATTTCCTGAAAATTACAATCGACAGAAGTTCAAGTCCAATGTCAACAAATATCTTCTTTCGTCTTCTCAATCTCCAAACCAAGCACGGTATTAAGTACTATAGGTTCTAATATCTCTCGTGTTTGGGGTTCACATAAAAAAAAAGTGTACATTCACTCACAAAGTAACCACTGGAGTTCCACAAGGTAGCATACTTTCCGGCTTACCCTTCACAGCCATCCTCATCCTATTAATCGCCAACAGGTCAGACATGCTATGCTGTGCAGATGACAAAAAATTTTAACAGAAGGCCACCAAACAGATAACCACCAATAAATCACTGAAGGATCAGTTTAAAACTCTTGCGTCTCTCTCAATATTTGTTAAACTTTGATAAGCTAGTAAATCCTTCCGAATCTACAATAACGACCTTCTCATTGAAGCCAAAGCAACCACATCTTCCAGTGATGCTAAACGATTCTTAAATCCCGAGGGTCTACCACCACACAGATCTAGAAGTTATATTTGAATCAAAGCTGCAGTTCAAATCCTTCCTATCAAAATGTGTAGATTGAGATAGATAGTAAAGCAACGTTTACTTTATGTTCGAGACTCTGTAGCTTCCTTGAAATACGTTTATAGGATGATTCATCCTTCAGTCCTGTATGCTTCAGAGATCTGGGCTTCTGCATCCACTCTGCAGCATTCATTCTGACCAATATTGGTTGATCAGGTGGTTTTCACGCAAACAACCTCACAAATGACATCCACGCTACTACCATTACAGTAGCGGTCAATTACAACTATGAAATTAAATGATGAAAAAAGAAGACTGACTACCACTATAAAACTGATTACAGGCTGCATCAGCTCTCCTGATTTCTGGGAAATTTGCTATTGTAGGTCCCCACATCAAACTCTCAGAGCCTTTACCTCTCTCTGCAGCAACTGTAATAGGCTCCACCTAGCTGGAGCCGCTCCACCGCTTCATTCCCACCAGCATGCTTCAAACTGTCCAGAACCTGGATGCAGATCTCCATCAATTTATATGTAACAAAAAGTACAGAAAAGGTGTCATTGTAAGCATAAAATTGTAGAACATAAGGTTTACGCCGCTGTGATATCACCGAAAGTCCAATTGGAAGGTGTCATCTGTTGTCACCTTTTTTTTTGTAAATTTAGTATAATTTTATATCACTTTATTCTTTGTAGCGATCTAATTCATCTCTGTAATTTATGTAATATTTTGACAAATTACATTAAAAGTCTAGAGACTCGAGATTTCGAAGTGAGCCCTCTAGTCCTTATTTCAGTTTTCGATGTAAAACTCCTGGTTATTGGCCGTGAAGGGCCGTATTATTGCAATGCAATAAAGAGATTTATTAATGCCTTAATTTTTGCAACCCTCTCTTCTGTTACAGCAGTTGCTTCGCGTCCTGAGAATTCTCT